>NW_009258293.1:760025-782374 GCF_000687185.1 Egretta garzetta
TGGGCCGAGCAACATCCCCTTCCTCATTCACAGCCCCACCATCCGTCCCCTCCACACCCCAGACCTGCACAGCAGCAGAGGAATCATTGGTTTCAAAGCCACGTCGAGGTTTTACCTCTGCTTCATGAGAAAAATCACTGTTTACCTGGGAACGCAAAAACTAAGCAGTTAAAAATTTGCTGTTCAGGCCAAAAATGCCCTGGCCGTACACCCGTGCTTCAATTAAAGGCCCTGAAAGTGCACTGCGAGCACTGCTTCCACCCAAGCAATAACTCCCAAGGTATTGATTTGTAAGTCACAATTAACAACGGCTTCATTCATGAACCAGTAGTTGGCTATGATTAGAAATAATTTAGAAGAAATTATGCCACCATTATCTGCCACTTAGAGGACTCCCAGCAATCATTTCATATGCATGGAGTGCTTACCCTGCCTGCTGCTCGCCTCTCCTTCCCTGCGCTGCCAGGGGCCCCCAGCCCACCTCCCCGTCTCTGTCCCCGGCAGCGGGTGCAGCGGGACACACAGCCCTGTTCCCTGCATAGCTTCCACCTTGACACCCATGGGTGCCTCCACCCAACGGCCATTCCTCCCATGGGTGCATTTGCTGGTGGCTGACCCAGAGGCCAAGACTGAAAGAGGGGCTGCAAAGGAAGGGAAGCTGCAAGGAGGACCCACGGGCTGGACTTTCCAAGCAGCAAGACCTGGCTCCTCCTGGAAGGTGCAGGTGATCAGGAGGAAGCACCACAGGCTCAGGCTCCACTGGCACAGGGCACCAGGAAAGCACAGAGCTTTGTGGCCCTTCCAGACTCCCACACACAGCTTCTTCTAGCTGCATGATGTGTTACGGAGTTATATTAATTGGTCTTTTTTGCATGAAGTGACCTTTTCACCAGGGTCCACACAATGGCCCCCAGAACAGCAAGTGGATCTCTCTTCAGCCCCTCTCCTGGTACCCGCAGACCCTGCCATGCCTTTGCAGGAGGGACCAGGGCCTCCAGCTCTGCAGCTGGGGTTACCCTGCTACATTCCCCATATCTAGCAGAGTGACCTGCCCACCAGCTACCCATGGCAGTTTGCAGTCTTGGGCTGCTTTTAGGGCCCTGTGAAGGCACTGCTGGCAGTCAAGGGACCTGCCAGGGGGGCAACAAGCTCCTGGACAAGAGCCACGAGTACCTCCAGGAGCCCAAGCCTCCATGGTCTGCTCTTCTCCAGGTTTCCCCTCTTTGGTCTGGTCCCAAAGGTCCCACCACAGGGGTGGACCTCTGTGAACTGCCCATACGGCAGTTTCTTTCTGGTGCAGCAGACGTGTCATTAGGAAAAGCTGCTAACTGCATCCCAGGATACCCCTCGGTACCCAGTGCTGCCTGTACACAGGCTTCATCCTTCCCTTCCTTGCCTGCAGCTCCTCTCCTTCCCTCTCCACCTCCAGCCCCTCTGCTGCAGCCCTCCCTGGGGACTTGAGAAACCCTTCTCTCAGCTTCCTGGCACTGTCTGCTTGTCCTGCCCATCCCCATCTGCTCCAGCTCACTGGCCCAGCTTGGCTTCCTGGTGTGCAGAGCCCCAGGCTTGATGAAGACCAGAAGTGACAGCGCTGCACAGCTCAGGGACCCGCTGGGGACACGGCACCCAGCTCTCGCCCTGCTGAGCTCCCCACCAGCCTGGCGTGGGAGCTTTGCTGCCCCACACCTTCTTCTGTTCACCACCAGCCCATGCCAATGGCACCAACGGCCTCCCTGGCACTGGCTCTGCAGCCCTGGCCTCCCCAGGGTCCAGCTGACAGTGAGCTCCGAAGGAGCAGGGCTGTGGAAGACCCGGGGCTCAGTCCTCACCCTGCAGGTAGCCACGGTTGGAGGGAGGTGGGCAGATCCCACAGACCCTGGGATGCCCATTTTGGCGACCATTTCCAGGGAAGCGCCCTCAAGAAGCTCTACCAAACCAGTGTTTTCTAACAAAGAAAGGTTTTGCTGAAAAATTCCCGGCTGGCTCACGTACTAATCCCATTTACAGTAGAAATAGATTCACCCTATGGATTATTCACAGTACACGAGGAGGTCCCAGCTCTAGTTGATAGGCTTGCTTTGTACAGGACTCTCCAAAGACACTTATTCTCACCAGTCCATGACAATAAACCAAATGACACTGGTGCTGTTGAGACCTGCTCTGCTATCTGCACACATTCCCAATTAAAAAGAAATCAGAGCTAAGAAATCAGAGCTTCTGGCCAATCACACTATTAATTAAAAGCACGAGGAATTACCGGAGGCAGTGGCGTCAGGCTGTGCAGTACGAGGGAGTCCTCAGGCCTTCCCCCGCTGCCCGCCTTGGCTGCCAGCACAGCTCTGCAGCTGCAAGGGAGGGACAGGAGAGGGAGGGGAGGTGATGTGCTCCACCATCCTCCCAAATCTGAGCCCAGGGAAGGCAGGCTGCCAGCCCCCGGGCATGCAGGGACCCTCGCTTGCACACACAGCCCAGGGGCAGTTTTGTCTCACTCAGGTACCCTCTGCCCAGGCCCCAAAACAGGCATGACCGGCCCTCTGCCACACTGCACCTCACTGTCCTGGTGAGACACCTCCCTAAGGTCCCTCTGCCCCCCAGCACACTCGGCACAAAGGCCAGGGCAAGGAAAGGCCAAGACTCTTCGGTCCTCTTCTGGATCTGGGGTCTCAAGGGGCCTCATCCCCAAAAGGGCACCTGCCTGTCCTGTCTCTGCATGGCTGGAGAGCTCATTCTGGCCTCCTGACCGGCATGTCCAGCCTTCAGCACAAGGAGCCCGTGCACCCTGCAACGTGGTGGCTCAGCACGGCTCTCCCGGCCAAAGCTCCTGCGAGCCCACAACACAACCACATCAGGCACAGAGACAAGGTCATACCACCACCCACCTGCTCTTCTTGGGTCTTGCTCTGGGGGTAGGCTCAGAGCTGTTCTTCTTGTCTTTAGCCTCCTTGGGGGTTTTGGGTTCCCGAGGCTTCCGGGGCTTCTTGGCCACCTCCCTCTGCTTGGGCTCCTTCGTCTTCTTGGGCTCCTTAGCCTTTTTAGGCTCTTTTGGTTCTTTAGGCTCTCTCCTCCTCTTTGGTTTCACCTCCATAGCTGCTTTTTCTCCCCCTTCAGGCTCTCCCAGATCCTTTTTCTTCCGTTTCTTCTTCACCCCCGTGCCCCCGCCCCCACTGTCCTGCACGCCATTCTGGGTGCTTGTCCGCTTCTGGGGAGCCCCATCGGGCTCCTCCTCGGGGCACTGGCACTGGCCGCCCGTGTCCGTGTCCGTCACTGTCACCTGGAGGGGCACCTCATCCTGCTCCTCGCTGCTGGCAAAGGGGTCCTGCGCCTTGCGCTCCCAAGCATCCGACATTGGGGAGCAGCTCAGCGCTTTTAAGCTTGGCGGCTGCAGAGAGAACAGAAGGGAGGTGTGTGAAGCAAACATATAGAAATAGCAGGTGATTGAGGGGGAACTGCAGCCCCAGTGAGGCTCCAGTCACCCGGGCGCAGCACGAGCATCATTCCTCGATATACAGGGGACTATGGCTAATGGCCACCACGCGCAGACACAGCTCAAAGGGGAGGATCCCCCTTCCTTGCGCGACGGAGACTAACAGGTTAGAGAGGCCTTTTGGTTCCCCACCAGCCCATGCGGAGGGCGGCTGGCCCCTCTGCTGTGCCCCTGAGCATAGTCCTGCCTTTGATCGCACACTGCACACCCCACTCTGCTGAGACACAGAGCGACCCACGTGCCCAGGCCACTTCCTGCCCATTGCCCAGAGCCAGGGATTGTCCCGGCAGAGCAGGGAGAGGGAATTAAGGAAGCAGGCCCCTAGGTCCATTTGGCACAGAGCTCGGGGCAGAAGAGCCCCCTCTGGGTTAGACCAGCACCTCTCCCGGGAGCTGCTGGGCGCTGGGGCTGCCTCCAGCCCAGGAGAGCAGAGCTGCTCTTCCTGCTCTGGCTCTTCCTTCACTTCCTGCGAACTTTCCAGCACTGAACACTGAAAGGAATTCAGCTGCTTTCCCAGCATGCTCTGCCACGGCGGACCCAACCAGAAAACAGCAAGAAAAGGCCCAGCTCTGCTTGAGCAGCAGCAGGAGTGTCTGCGATAAGGAGCCCAGGCTGGTGAGCAGAAACCCTGTCTCCTCAAGAGCAGCCCAGGCCAGCAGGGCTGGAAGGGGACAGCCCAAGGAAGGTAGCCCCGCAGGTGATGATCCATAACATCCCTTGCAGCAGCTGCCAGAGGGGGAGAGAGCAAGGGATGCACAAAGGGCTGGACAGAAACATAGTTGTGCACAGCAAGGGGAAAGTAACATGTTGGGCTCCACTTCAGCTGCTCAGTTAGTTCCCATCCCCGGCACCCTGGCACAGGCAGCGCCTGGCCCTGCCTGCACACTCAGCCAGCCCACTGCACCCTCTCCTATCTGCCTGTGATCCAGGAGCCACCGGAGAGCAGCTGGGGCCACGGCCGGCACCGATCCCTTGTGGTACTGCTGAGAGCCCTGCACAGCCGGGAGCCCAGGCAGGTCTCTGCCTGTTGCCACAGCAGCAGGGGCAGTCCGAGCTGCTCCTCCGGCCTTCCAGCAGGAGAGCAAACCCCACAGCCTGCACAAGAGATGGCAAACTTTTCACCTACAACCGCCTGATTAACCCCTCCTTTTAATGCACAGCTCAGCCATGACCAGAGGGAAGCTGCGGCCATCCCTAGCCTAGCTCACCGCCACGGGGCTCCAGATCAGCACCAGAGCAAGCCCAGTAGTGCAACTGGGGCTGGAAAGCTGGTCCTGCAGATAGGTGTGTGGTGGCTGTCCCATCAGACAAGGCATGGGGCTGAGCCCCTGCCAGCCCCATCCCGCCAGCCTGGAGGTGGCCCCTCCTTGGAGGGAAACCATGGGGTGGCTGGTGAGTGGCCCCAGAAGTGCTGGGCAGCAGTGTGCCTGAGGGGACAGCAGCAGTGCTTGCCCCAGCACCCTGCGCCCACAGCTGCCCCAGGCCAGGGGTGCTGGTTCCTTTGCAAGCCATTTCCCTGGTGCTGGGGTGCCAGTGCCTCTGGCAGTAATGCCTGGGCCCCACGGACCCCCAGTGCCATCCAGCTCTTCAGACACCCCAGAGCTGTGGGAGAGAATGTAAAAATTTACATCCTACAGGCTGAGGACTGGAGCCCATTTGGGGTGGTCGAGGCACAGGGCACTCTGTACACTTGGATATCTGATTTGGATTAGATGGAAGCACTAAATGAAACAGGCTGCAAAGTGGAAATAACCCCAATGCCCCTGCAGCCACCCGCGAGTGGGGCTGCTGGCACCTCTGGCATCAGCCAGCCAGGCTGCACCAGTAGAGCAGCCATCCCATCACAAGGACAAGCCATCAAAGTGCACCCAAGTAATTAAGGGGAACCTATTCTGCACCAGGAGAAAATCAGTACCATGGATGCTGCCTCTGAGCCCACAGGCTGAGTAACAGGATCAGTCCCAGCCTTTACATTCTTCAGATCTTGCAAGCTGGGGATCAGCTGGAACAATTTACTGGATTAGCTACAAAGCTCACAGACCCTCAAGAGCCTGGATCTCCTTTTGCTTCTGTGCTGAACAGCAGCCAAGTGCAGATACCAGACAGAAAGCAAATCTTCAGCATCCTTGCACAGCAGGAGGGTGAACTACCCCTTCCCAGGCACAGCTTGTAGCCCTGAGTCTTACAGGGGCTGCCCGCTTCCAGGCAGACCACCCAACGAGCAACAGGTCTGGATATTACAATTCTGATGCCATCCAAGAGCAGGCAATGTCACCTGCCCTGCTGGAGAAGGGTTCCCTGGCTCACCCATGGGGCTGGACCAGGACTGGGCTGGGAGCGGTGCTGAGGGGAGCAGCTCCATCCCTGACAGCTTGTGCCTGTGGGAGCTAGGCCAACATGGCCAGGCATGGGGACGCGGGTCCCTCTCATCGCCTGCATCAGCAATTCACAGCAAGCCACTGTGGAGTAGGCAGTGCTGAAACTGGCTCATGATTTCCACCGCCACACACCAAAGTGGTCCAAAGCTCCCTCCTACCCCATCTGCTGTTTGCATCTACAGCTCTAGCCCAGGCTACGGGGTCCAGGCAGGTCCTGCTAACTGCTGGCATGTCCACAGCCCAGCAGGAGCCTCAGGCACCACTGCATGAGACAGGATGATAAAGCTGTCAAGAGAGCAGACCCCAAACCGTGACCTCCTTTGTGGGGTCTGCCTCGTACTTGCACTGTGCTCCTTAGGCAAAGCGGAAGGGCATTTCGGTGATTGCTCACAAAGACATCCCAGCCTGCCACAAGCCCTGCTGCAATAAAAAGCTGAATGCTTTATAGAAACAACCACAAGCTGTCAGAAGGTTTGTGAAAACACAAGCAATCCTTCTGTTCCTCCTGCATCACCTGTTGGCTGCCAACAGCCCCTCCAGCCTCCAGGCAAGCCCATCACGGTGGGAGCACAGGCATGTCCACCCCCACACAGCTCCCAGGCGGTGCTGCGGGCCCCCAGATCCAGCAGTGCCAGCACTTTGCCACGGGATGCCCCATGGGCATCAGACACCACAGCCTGCTGTGGCTGGGAATCGGTGTTAGTACCAGGCAGCAGTGCTTGCCTCCAGCTGGAGCAGCCAGAAGCTTCTGGCACAGGCCCTGCCATGAAAGGACCATCAAACATCAGCCTGTGGGACTGAGCAGCTCACGGCCAGGGCTTGCACAGGCAGCAGAAGCACAGAGGGGCAAGGAAACCAGGCTCCTCCACCCTGACTGCAGGCAAGGTACTGCCAGCCCCAGAAACCCTTCTGCACCCAAGGCTGCTTGGTTTGAATTGAGGGGAAAAGGCTCCATGTTGTGCTCCTACAAGTCCACAGCAAGCTCCTGCCATCCACATAAGACTGTGCTGCCGAGTACAAATCTACAGTCAGAGCTCGGCGCACTGCTGCGAGCCAGGGAGCGGGATTTTCCTACTTCCCCTTGATGAGGTTCAGTTTATTTTGGCTTCTCGTCAACAGGAAAAGCCTGAGAAAGCAGTGCCAGCGTTATCTGTGCTCCTGCTCGGCTTCAAAGCACACTCGCAGCTTGCAGGCAGGAGCACACTGTCCCCGTGCAGCCAGTGCCATAACATCAGCCGCTGCCCCTCTGCCACAGGGAACCACCACCTCTGCTTCCAAACAGCGAGGAGCTGAGGGGCCCATGTCACACCGATGGGGACACAGCACTGCAGGGAGCTGCAGCAGCAACCTCCAGACTGAGCGGCCTGAGACACACACCACCATGAGCCATCAGGCTGCCCACAGCTTTGCCCAGGCTACCGGCCACCGTATATGCAGCAACAACCAGCAGTGACACACTACCATGTTCAGACTTCCTTCACAAGGGAGAAACATATCCAGCTTCAGGAGCCTAAACCTGGCAAATCATCGCCCCAGGACGCTTGCTGCAGCAGGCAGGCTCTGCAGGCTCCCCTTGGCTGCTCTGGACCAGCCAAGGGCCGCTCCAGGCCAGTGCTCTGACCCCAAGGCGGGCAGGAGTGGGGCAGGGCAGGCAGCTCTGCCTCCCCATCTGCCCAGGCTGGCTGTGCCTCAGGAGCTCCAGTGGCAAGACCGCATCCAGGGCACGGTGGCCAACAGCTGCATGAGTCCACCCATAACCATGGGTGCCAAAGCAACTGCTGACTTTCAGTACTACAAAATGATAAGGTATGGGGAAAAAAAAAAAATTGTGCTGCCCTCCTAAGTGGCTTCTAGTTCTCAAGGTGTGAGAGTACAAAGGAGGATTTCCTTGCCACCTGCTCTGTCCTGTTTTGCCGTTCTCCATCACATCCTTCCCCTGCAGAGCTCTCTTGGCCCAGCTAGGGTACAGGTGATAAGTCGCCCCCTCCCTGCAGGCGGGCTGGGCCCGCTTTCAGACCATCCCTACACTTCTGCGTACCTCTTCTAACCACATCAGCTTTGGGGCAGCAGCAGGAAAACATGCAGTATCAGAGAGGTTATATATAAGCAGCAGGAGGGTTTCTGCTCTATTCCTTCTCCCTTTCTGAACCACCTAACGCAATGCGCCTCTGGGACAACCTGCAGGCAGATGCCAGTGTTTTACAGTCTCCTCCAGGAGCAGGGACAGCCCCAAGTGAAGACACGCACATGGCTGGTTCCCCCATATGCATTACTTGGCACATCTTCAGACTTTTCTTCAACCCTTCAGATTCCATTTCCATTTCAGCATCTCAGATGACTGCAGGAATCAGCTGGCGCCTTCTCCCCTGCTCCGTGCCATGAAAGCAGAGACATTTTTCCTGTACTTTGCTTCCTATTCTTTAACCACTCAGTAATTCACAGAAAGACCCTTATCAGGACAATGCTTAACTTCTTGGAAAGCATTCGGTGAGAAACTTTCTCAGCAGTTGTTCGGGAGCCCATGAGCGCTGTACCAGCCCAGCCCAATCTCACCCCCGAGACCTGGCTATAAGTCCCCAGCAGAGTGCAAGGTCTAACTCTGCTTTACAAAAGCCATGCTGACTATTCACCGGTGGAGTGCTTTCATAGCTGAAGTGTTTATTATAGTTCCGAATGATTCACCCAATACCCAAGTAAAACTATTGGCCTTTAATTTCACATTTGCTACACTTCCCCCTCCATGGATGTGGCCCTGATGGGCGAAGGCCCCTAACACTATTTATTCCCAACATCTCATCAGGCTCCTTGACAATTCTAGAGTAGATACCATCAAAGCCTGGTGGCTTGTGTCACTTTGCTCAAAAATGTCTTTACCAAACCCTTTAATTTAAGGGCAACTCTCAGATGTGTCTGGCACTGGGGATGGCTCTGGGCTGGGAGCCTTCCTGACAGAGCTGTTTTGACAACGCCCTTTCCATGAGCGCTCACTTGACACCTCAATCACTTGTTTACCCTGTGACTCCTCTTAAAGGCTTTTTAGTCCTGAGATATTTGGAAAAAAAAAATATTATTAGACTCCGTCTCTTTCGCAAGTTGTTCCTAAAAATCTTTTTAGTCCTGCCTTGTTACAGGTGTACTTTTAAATTCCCAGAATAGGTGTCCGTTTTCTTACTACAACTTGTTTTAACTAAAGAAAAGCATCATTTCACATTGAACAGACTCTCCTATGTGTCTTCTTACCTGCCTGTCTAACCATGCAGGTTTGTTGTTGCTGGGGTATTTTGGAGGGGGCTAAGTGAAGACAATGACTTCCAGATTTTGGTAGGGTATGCCCATCCCTGGACCTCTGGTACCATACCCAAGCAGCCTCCATACCCTCAGCATGCTTTTTACCCTTAGAGCTGTGCCTTTGCACTGGCTCTCAACTGGCATTTTTTTTGGTGGTGATTGTAATGATTTTACATTTTCAGAATACACTTTTGTGTAACATTTGTACACTTTTCTATTCCCAGAGGAATCTTCTATAAATTACACTTCGTACAGGAAAGCAAGTCCCTCAGCAGCAGTTAGAGCACGAAGTCTTGTCCCGTGCATCCAACTACTGTCAAAGAGAAGGTCAGGGGAAAAAAAAAAAATGTTTAAAACCTCCCCAGAGAGCCGTGAAGGCTAACAGAGACCACTTATAATTGCATGACCCCACTAGAGGGCAAAGCCAAGGTTAGGGTGGACCTTAATGGTGTGTTTCCTTAATTTAAAATTGCTTCAATTCATTTGTAGTCCAAATTTGACTCAACTTCCCAGTTTTTATTCAGAACTTATGGGAAAACACCACCAGGAGATGGGAGGCAAAGCGGCTCTTGCCCCTGGTCCTCAAAGGGCACCCTCCCCTCTCCCAAACCGCTGAGCCTGCAAGATGCACCAGCCACCTCGGCCCCGTGAGGGTCATGCAGCACCCCTGACCCTCTCCAAGCCCTACAGCAAAGAGCGAAGCTGGGTTCACAACTGAAGGAACAGTTTAAAAACTTCACTTGGCATGTGTGCAGGGGGCTTAGGAGCAGAGAGGTTCGGCAGCACTTTCCCCAGGACTGCCCAGGGCAGACACCAGCCCGGGGCCAGCAGGACTGCCCGCACTCCAAGCTGGGTTCAGAACCCTCGCCCTGCCCGTGCCAGGTACCTGCCAAGGGAACAGCAGAGAGGAACGAGGGGGAACAGCAACTGCAGAGAGAAGGTGGGGAGGGGAACAGGCAGGAAACTGGTGACAGGGAAAGGGCAGCTAGGACAGGGTGCCAGGATGACACTAGGACATTATGGAACAAGAGTCCTAAGGAGCAAGTGAGAATGGAGAACAGCTTTAGGTGAAGACAAGAGAAAACTGGGCCCAAGCCTCCAGGAGAGGTATGGCAGAAGGGGTCAGGCTTGGCTAGATGGGGCTGAAGATCCTGCACCTTGTGCCCAGCCAGGAGGGAACTGTCACACACCCAGAGCTCCACTCCCTCCATGGCCTGTGAGACCACGTCACCTTCCCTGCCTCTGGTGCTCCTGGGCTCCCCCCTCCCATGCCTGGGCAGCCCAGCACCACCTTCTGCCCTGTAAAGGCGGCTCCAATTATACAGCTTATCCCCTTTCCACTCGATACTCGGAAAGGCGGGAACAGAGGGAGGCTCCCCTGGACCCAAGTGGCAGAAGTCACAGGCCAGCACTGCCAGGAGCTGTGATGGGGATGAAGCAGACGTTGCATTGGCACTGCTGGGTGTCAGAGCCTCCAAGCCAGCCAGTGTCACTCCTGATCCGTACCCAAACCCTGCAGTACCACACAAGTTTGGGGGTGGGAAGGGGAAAGGAGCAACAGCCTGATGACCACCCTGCCCTGCCCTGAGCCCTGCAGGCTTCCCCCCCGCAAGAAGCACAGCGTTCCCAGCAGGGCAAAGCTCTGCACAGCCTCAGGGTCTGAAGGGCAGCTCCATCCTGCGAGGAGGCCACGGCTGAGCTCTTCTCATGGTCACCACCAAGAGCAAAGCCAGCTCCCCTGGCTACCAGGCTCAGACGACATCCACACACACACTCTTGCTGGGCAGTGTGACCAGAGCCAGCAGCAGCGGCCATGCCATGTGCCATCTCACACACAGCGCCAGCACCATTGAACCCCCATTTGCCACAGGCTGGGCCAGGCCTTCCTGCAGCCTCCCAGGAGAAGCAGAATGCCTCTGCAGAAGCCCTGCATTTGGGTCTAGGGCATGGCTCCAACCGCCCAGAGATCTGTCCTAGATGTGGAGTGTCCATGGGGACCCTGACTGCAGGGGTCATCAAAGGTTTCCATGCTCTGTAGGCAGAGGCCGATGTCAGGGGGCTGCCCAGCACCTCAGCTGCTCGGTTTCCCCCCATAGCACTGACCAAAGCCACCAGCCAGGCTGCCACCATGCCAGCAGCCTGAGATGGGCACCAGCACACAGCTCTGCCTCACTGAGATGGTCACGCCGGCAGCTATCAGCCCCGTCTATCTGCACAGCCAGTTGCTGAGCCCCACGACAGGAGTGGAAAAGACAGCTTCTTCCATACACAGCATTTCAGCAGACTGTTGAGCCACCCCCTCTGGCAGCTGCAATCCCCACCAGTGGCGTGCACAGCATGGGCTGTTGTATTCTAGTCGCTGGGTGTCCACACCCCTCGTTTCCAGCTCTTAATGCAATGCAGCAGAAGCTAAAAATACACAAGTGCCACCCTCCGTCATGTCTCTGAGCAGGCTCTGCAGTCGCCATGGGATGTGCGTGACGGAGGTGGGGCCTGGCTCCATTCCTGACACACTCCACCAAGACGCAGCCCTCAACAACTACAGCTGGGAAGCTCTGTCCCGTGACCAGGACAGCCCTGGCGGGGGGCACGCATGTCCCCACCGCCCTGGCACAGGGCATGGCGGGGGCAGAGGGCAATGCTGCTGCCCTGGGCTGGTGGGGCTGTCCTCCCTGCTCAGTCCTCTCTGGCAGCGTGGCGGGGAAAGAGCATGGAAAGAAGAGGGCCTGTGCAGCAGTGTGCTGCTGCGAGTGGCAGCAGGGCAAGGAGCCCTGGGGACCACAGGGGAGGACCAGGACCAGCGCTCCTGGCTGTGGGTGGAGGAGCTGGGCACCCTGGCAGCTCACTGCTCCCACTGTTCTTCATCCTTACCAGAGCAGGTGCCCACACGCTGCTCAGCAGAGCAAAACTCCTCCATGCACCCAGCACTGACACCATGACCCATGCACCTGACAGTCTCATCACAACAAAAAAAGCCCAGGATGGGCCAGGAGCCCATGGACACAGCCTGGGACAGAGTCACAAGTGCCCTCAGCCTCCCCATTTTCCCTGCACTGGCTCCCACTGCTGTCAGGACTCTGCTCCAGCCCCGGGAAGCTCTAGTAACAGCCCTCGGCAATGTTTGCAATAGGTGAGACATCAAAGCTCATGTTTCACTTAAACAGACCCATAAAATTCAGGACAAACATTCATTTTATGCAGTGAGTGCTTGAAGCAAAGGCAAGCAGAGCTCCAGAGATACTCCTGGGGGTCTGCACGTTCTGATGCGTCCCTGCTGCAAAGCCGGCACAGCAGCCATGTGGTGCCCGCAGCGCTGTGCTGCTCCCCGCTGCCTCCCCATGCTGCCAGCTGCGCACCGCTGGGGAATGGGCCATCCCCACCGCCTCCAAGCCCAGGCTGAAAAGTCAGAAAAGCCCTCCAGAAGGCAGCAGCTGAGGGGTCACCGGGTTTCCCATCCTCTCCCTCTCTGAGGGGCAAGCAATGCTGCTCTGCTCTTACAGTCTGTGAGGGATGGGAGCATTTCCATGGCTGTAGAATAAGGAGATTTACAGGCACTGTGGGATAACTGCACTTATTTTAGTTCATTATTTCTCAGGTTATTCAACAAGTCAGAACTTGGCAGAAAGAAGCAGGAGTAGAAGACCCTTCAGTGCCCAGGGAGGAGCAGGACACAGCCGGGAGAAGCAGCCCAGGGAACGACAGTGCTGCTGAAGCCCTCAAAGAAAATCCATTGCTTGTCATTGCTCCTTGGGGTAACTAGGCATGCTGTCCCGCCTCCGCCAGGAGACAAGGCGCCTGGGCATGAAGCCTCCTAAGTCACGAGGGAAGCGACAGGTTTCACGAGTTAGTCACAGCTTGGTGACAAATCCACCAGATTTTCATGCATTACTAAGGAAGAAGAGTCGTGCAAACACAGACCCTGTCTGCACTAACAACAGCCCCTCATCTGGTGCACCAGTTGGCAGTGCCGTGCATGCCAAGCCATCCCAATCCGTGCAGGAAGGGTGGCACCACTGCAGGGGGCACCAAGGGGGCACAGAGAGGAGCTCCTGCCAGGACAGCCTCCTGTGAGACCCCAGCTCTCCAGCCCAGGCTTTGTAATCCACTGGTGGCGGACATGGGCAGGACAAGGCACTTGCTCAGGACAGCCACGGACTTGGGAAAGAACAGATCATGTCCATAACCCATCCCCAAAGGAACCTGACAGCTCTCCTGCCGTCCCTCACCAATATGAAGGGTGCCAGCATTTTGCCAGCCTTGGTACAAAACAACATCCAAAAAAAAACAACAGCAAAAAAACCAACATCCAAAAATAAGATGAAAATCAGAAGGGTGCCAGCATTTTGCCAGCCTTGGTACCCATGGGCCTGAACCTACACCTACATGACAACCAAGGTGGAGATTCTGCAGGCGAGAGGCTGGCAGGGAGACACATACAGAAACACGTGGCCCTTGAGAGCCTTGGGAAGCACACGAGCATCTCCTCTTCCCCAGAGAGACTGCTCAATGGAATTTTGAAGGCAACAGCCCTCCTTGGTGCCATGAGGAGTCTGTTTACAAGGTGTGGAAGCTCCTGCTCTCAGGTGTCCAGGGGTACGTGGAATGGCACCTCTTGCTAGTTTTGCCTCCAATGCCGCTCAGTAGGCTCTCCACCTCGGGGAGCAGCCACCCCCTTCACTACATCAATCAGGAACCTCTAGTACCCCCAGGAGCCCTGCTTGGCCAGGCTTTCTTCCAAACACTGAACTCACAGTAGCATTTCCGACTGCTGTCCAGACCCTTCCAGAGACACCCCAGCACAGCCCTTGCAGGGCTGGTGACCCAGGAACGCTGCAGCCCACTCCATGACATGCTGCAAGGATCGTCTTACACTGCTGCCGGTTCGGAGAGCTCAGGAGATGAGCAGCTTGGCCCCTACCCCTCCTTGCTCACACCAGCATGCCTTTATCTCCCTCCCAGAGTTCATCTGCAGGGGCAGGTACACAAAACACTTCAGCAGCTGAGCCCTCTAAAATCTCCACATGATGGGGGAGGATGGTGTCGCTGTGCTTAAAACTCACGTCATTTCAGCAATCCCATTCCCAGAGCAGCCAAACCTGATGTATTAGTCCAATGGAGTAGTGGGAATTTCTTACCTGGGCTTCACTACCAGAGGAGAGAGATGACGCACCTGTGCCCCAAAGCACCCTGCTCTCCTCCAGGCCTTCCCCCCACCCTGGTATGCAAGACCTGCCACGCTCCCCTCCTCCTCACCCGGAGGCCAGCTCTGCTTCCTCACAGCATCTTCAGGACACACCGATAAACTCTGTACTTCCTACAGTATCGGTGCTCTGCACACTCACCTTCCTATATCCACAGCGTTTGGCTTGCTGCAAGCTCGTAACAGCACACTCACCTTCTCCAAACCCTTCCCTCCCTTCCTCCTCCTCATTAACCTGCCATGATGGCGCAATCTGCAGCTGCCCTGAGCAGCACGAAGACGCTGCTTCAGAGCTGGCTAGAAATGGCACCAGCTCATGCTCTCCAACAGATTTATCCCTTAACTCAGTGTTCTATTTTATGGTTTCCCATTAAAAGCAGCACAGACACAAATCAGCTCAGGCTGGACCAGTTTGTTTTATACGTCCAGCCATATTTCACCCCGTCAGGCAGAGCGAATCTCCACGCATGTAACAGGTCCTCTCCCCTTATCGGAGCGCCAATGGCCTGGTTCTTCCTCTGCACACGGTTAATACAAAGACCACTGGCTCATAAATCTCCTCCGGGAGCAGCAGGTAGTTATCCAATGCGGCAATTCAGAAATGGCAGCTTGGTGGGATGCGATTATTTCTGAGCAAGGGAAGATTCCCTGGCCAAACTCTCACAGCCCCGCAGATGTGCTCTTTCCTAACCTTCCTGCTGGTGTTAGTCCTGGAGCATCATGTTATTAGCAGTAATCACAGCAAATGTGGTTTTGTAATATTCAAAGATAGAATGCAAAGATAAGATTCAAACAAGAATCAATACTAGGGACTTTGAGTGAAAAGAAGGGCTGCTCCTCTTCAGGGAACAGAACCAAATCAAGAGCATTTTCATTACAGAAGAGAAACCCCACCTTGTTCAATTGTCCACACCAGACTCATCAGATCTAGGCTGCAGCTCAGGTCAAATTTCAACGTGCTGAGCAGCAGTCCTGTCTGAGAAGGCAAGCCCCCCCACCCCCGGCCCCCTTCCCACCACACATCAACAGCAACAATTCACACACAGGACATGGTCCCCAGGCCTTGCCAGCTGAGTTGGGAGAAGGAGAGAGGGTCACAAACCTGCTTTTCTTTTTTCTGTATTTTCATTATCATCAAATCTGGGATGAATGTTATTTCTGCAAGACACAACACAAAAAAAAATTCACAGTAAAGAGACTGGTGAACCTGAGGTGCTCCATTCTTCCACATCACCCCTCCAGGAGGCCAAGCCAACTCTGGTCCCACTCAGAGCAACAAAGCTGCAGGAGCGAAATGCTCTCAGGGACAAGCTTGGGGATATCTGCTCTGCTGAGCCATGGCAAGGAGCCCAACCACACACCTCCCGGCAGCTTGGTGCTACTGGAACCCCGTCTGGCAGGACCAACCTCGCAGTCGCAGTCCCAGCATGCAGTGGCACAGCTGGCGCTAGCGGGGATAGATTCCACCTCGCCAAAGCCCCAAACCCACCCCAGACACCCCTGAGAGACATGTTGGATGCTGCCAACCCTGCAGAAGCAGAAGGAAGCAGCAAGAGACATGGAGAGGACGCAGAAGCTTGAGGTGGGCTGCGAGCCCTACTATGGAGGGAGAGCTGCTAGGGGGATGAGGTCAGGGCAAGCAAGCAGGGGGAAGAGACAAGCTGGCAGACACCATCTCCCCAGCCTGCCGCAGCAGCCCTCAGAGCAGCGCTTGGGCAGGGCCAGCGGGCCGGCTGCCTCCTCAGGCCCATGCCCCTGCAGTGCAGGATGGGGGGGCTGCAGGCAGAGGCAATTCTCAAGCAACCCCCCCAGAGCAGGGCTGGCCGGAGGGGCTGCAGTTGCAAGTCCAGCTCTTAGCAGCACCTTAGTGCCAGAGGCAGAACTGCCTGTGCGACCAGGTCCCCACACTGTCCCATGCCAAAGGAAGGGACCAATGAGGGATCTGTGGGGCGATGTAGCACCCTGGCAGCTCTCCAGGGCCAAGACTGTTCCCCTAGGCTCCCTGCACCACGGCTCAGCACCCTGCACCCGGTGGCTGTGGTCCACCTTGGCCAGCAGCACTTTTAGCTGGTCTCTCCTCAACAGCCATAGCTGCCTGCAGGCACTGCCTGAGAAGCTGCCCCCAAACGCAGAGACACAGCACTCAACACACCCTCCTTGGGCTGCCACGCACCCTCAGGACAGGGCCAGCTGGCGAGCAGGCACGCATTGCCTGGGCCCGATTTTCCCTGGGGATCACGTGTAGGTTGGGCACTGCCAGATTTGGGAGAAAGCCGGGCTCATTGCTTCCCTCCTGCCACTGCTGTGTCGGTAGGACGGCCAGGAGCAGCCCCACCACACGTGGGGTCAGCATCGGAAACGGCACCGATCCCAGGTGGTGGCATGGCTGCAGCTCGCCAGGATGAACACACTCACCAGCTGTGACAGTCAAGGGGACAGTGTGAGGTTACAGCCCCGTGCCCTCCCCATAGCAGCCCCAGACAGTACACTTGCCAGAGCTGTTGGCCTTTGCCTAGAGCCCCATGCTCCAGGCAGTAGATGTTTTTTGGGAAGCCAACCCTCAGCAGTTGTCTGCTCTCACAGTGCCAGCAACAGGCACCAAAGAGCCCAGAAGCATTTGGCAAGTGTTTTAGACACAAACCCCACAAACACTGGCCTCTCATTTCCCTCCCAGACCATGAAAACCCCGCTCCACTAGCCACGCGACGTGAGAGCCTCCCTGGCCGCTGCAGCCACCAGACTCACCTGGTGCAAGGGTGCAGCTTGTGCCACCGCCAGCCTGCAGGCGAGGCCCGGCGACCCCCCTGCACCCCCATCATGTCTCCCTTCCTGGGCAGGAGCACCCTGCTAGGCCCAGACCTTGCCAAAATCAACAGCCATTTATCCCCTGACCCAGCACCTCTCTTCCCAAAGGGGAGCCCAACGGGTCCTACAGGTGGGCAGCGCTCAGGCCAGAGCAAGAGAGGACCAATTCTGCATGCCAATGCTGGTCCACGGCTCACAGCCACCACACCAAGGAGAAGAGGCAAAGGCTTCTAACTCTGATCCCAGCTACGTGGCACAGGCCAGGCCAGCATATCTCACGCATAAGTCAAGCATGGTGGCAGTAAGGCAAGGGACCTGATGCTACAAGCTGAGTGGGGAGGAGTTTGATGGCATTTGTGGACACGGGGGCATCTGTAGCCCTCTGCCCCCACCCCAGCAGAGCCAGGGCCCTGCAGTGAGCACATAGGCTGTTTCACTGAGACCCAGGAGATGTCAGGGAAGGAGAAAGGCTTGTTGTGCTGTCTGCAAGGCAGCAGCTCAGCACCACTTCTGGCAAGCGAAAGATAAATACCTTGCTACAAGTTCCTCAGCACTGGGCTAGCGCAGGTTGGAAGTCTCGTATGGCATGGCCTACAAGAGCTTGCTCCTATCACTCAGCTTTTGTTTTTCAGGGCTTTTTTTTTATTAAAATAAAGCACACATCATACACTGTGGATCACACACATTTAGTGGCCTGCATGCTCACCACCTTCTGTACAGTGGTAACACAGGCAGTTGCCAGCAGCTGAAGAAGAGGGCCAAAGGATGCTGGGAAGCTTGGTGCCACAGTGAGCAAGCGGCCCAACCCTGTCGCCTCTCCAGAGCCCGGGCAAGGGTTGCTGGACCCTGCTGCCATCAGCCTTGGTGGCTCAGTCCCACAGCCCTCACCTCTGATCCCATCAGCTGCTGGTTCAGCACCATTCTGCCCATTACTTCACAGGCACCAAATAACCAGGCTAAGGTAGGATTCAGAGCACATGATGCTGGGCCAGCAGGATGATGCCTGCAGGCAGGGAAGGGCAGCCAGTGCTACGAGCAAGCCGCACAAGGGAATGAGCTTTAGAGCAGCCATGCCTTGCTTCAGGAGCCTCATATCTAGCAGCAGGAAGCCAGGCGCAGTCTCTTCACTGGGACAGCAAGCAAGCAGCTAGCGTATGCCACAGGTCTAGGGCTCCCGGGAGTGGCTGTACAGAGCAGGGATGTTCCTAGGCTCCCCAGCAGAAAGGAGAGCTGGGATCCTGCTGCCAAAGCAGCCCTCTGCCTGCAGCCTACCATTCTCCTTCCCAGGGTACCTCTGGAACAGGCTGGGGCAAGGTAGGCTGCCCATTCCTAATATCTGTTTGCACAAGGACTCACCTGCACACGCATGGCTCATGAACAACTTTTACCAGGTTAAAGTTACTATCAGGGAAGGACTTTTGCAGTTCCCTGAGTGCAGCAGGCTGCAGGCCACCCCTGGCTTTAGTGGTTTGCAAGAGGCACAGCAGAAGCCCAGCCACTGGGCTAGCCAAGCCGGCAGCACTGGCACACAGCAATGGAGAAGGAGCTCTTGGCCAGCCCTCCGGCACGCTCTGAATGAGTACTGGGACCAGAGGGGACAAGGGCACAGGTTCAAGAAAGGACATGTGAGAGCAGTGTACAGGAGGAGGCTTCTCTGTGATTGAAGCAGAGCGGTCACTTCTCAGCGCACAACTTTGTTTCTGCTCAGATTCACACCCACAGGTGAACTGTTGGAGACTGAGACACAGCTGAACCAGGGGAGGTGTCTTGCACAGCGCCTGCTCTGTTACTGGCAGGAGGCAGCTAATAGGCCATGTCCCCCCTCCTCTAGGCAGCAAGGGCTGCCCACAGCCACAAATGAAGCCACGCTGGCCCTTGGCCAGGAAAGTGCCCCAGAGTTCTCACCGCAGGCCACAGCCCAGGATAGACCATGCCCCGAAAGCATTTGGCACAGGCCACAGCCAGCAAGTTACAGGCAGGAACAGAGTGGGCAGACCCCCTTCTCACCCAGCTCCCTCTCAATGAGCCAGGAGGGAACATCTACAGGTCTTCTTCCTTCTGCCTGTCCCCACATGCACCAGCTTGAACATGCCAAGCTCTACATGGGTATCACCCACTCTGTTCACGTCCCATCACGGGCAGAGCCCATCTGCTTGGCTCAGAGAGCCCCAAGGCATGGCAGTCCCACGCTCAGCAATGGTCCCAAACCACCAGCAGACAGGTCTTCCCTGTGCTCTGTCCTCTTGTTCCAGCTGGCAACAGGCACACAACAGTATCACCCCCACTGTACACCCGTGTACTTTCATAGCACTGAAGCCAGTGTGTGCATCTGTCTTGATAAACAAGGCTGGGATACCAGTTAGACCCAGAGGAGACAGTTTAACAGAGAGACCTACTCTGACCATGTGCAGAGTCATTTGAAGGCAAGGAGAGGTCCAGCAAAGTCATTGCAGGTGTCAGGAGGGAGCACGTGGTCTCCTGTCTGCACAGAGCCAGCCGCAGTGAGAGGCCACCCTGTGAGGACGGCAGCACCCCTGGTCCTTACAGGGCCCTGCTGCAGCTCCTGGGATGACGTGCCATCCTAGGCTGTGGAAGGCTGCATTAAACTCTGTGCTGGCCAGGGGCCAGAGTCACTGCGGCCAGTTGTGAATCCAGACACCAGGGAACCTGGGGCATTTAACACACTGTACTGTTCATAATCCTGTGGAGCAAGCATGTCCTGCCATTACCTCTTAAGGGACAAGCTGCAGAGGAGGGAAGGGACACGTTCACATCTGCACAGTGCTGTGGTCTGCTTTTGTCTGTTGCATCCAGAGCATCTCGCCTGGCCTCACAGCCAGGAGCTCGTCCAGCATCTTGAAGGGAAACACCCACCTGCTAGGGAGCACCACCACACTGGCACACAGATATATACATTGAGAGCCCCATTTAACTAGCCGTTTCCATGCTAATTAAGTATTTGCAGATTAAAGAGAAACTCTAATCTCAAACAAGACAGCCCAATTTCCTAAATGAGCTTATGTTTTTCATATGGAGATCAACACGTTCTCACGAGCACACCATGGCAAGCACTCCAGGCTGCTAGATTCAGCTTTATTGCCACTGTCACAAGTGGGGAGTTTTTATTCTCCATGCTCAAATTTTTATGCCTTTTTAACCCAAGATAATTGATGCACGTCCCACACCAGTGCTTCCAGCCTGCAACACCCCCAGCACCAGGCGGTCACCAGCGCTTTCAGCTGCCTGCAGCCAAAGGCGAGTCCTCCGTCATGATGTTGTGGTGCTACCCACTCTGACCCTCCCAGCGCCGGGCACTGCACACAAGCGGTGAGCACACCAGCGTGGCACACCTTGCTGGCAGGCTGACCATGCACTTCGGAGCTGTCTTGTTGCATTTCAGGAGACAAGCAGAGCAGTGCTGGAAGCTGTGTTTTGTCCTTCTACATGAGCAGACCAACTCGCTGTGGCACGGCCTCTACAAAGCATCTGCTGCTAGCAATGACGTTATCAGTTACACAATTTGGGGCACATCAGGTTACTACCATCCACCCCACCCCCCACCCCCCCTTGGATTTATTTTTATTGTTCTGAAGGTGCAAGACAGCCCTACACCAGACCAAGCCCACATCATGCCAGTATTCCCCATCACTCCTGCCTGGGCTCCTCCAGGAGTTGCAGCACCTGTGCACAAGCCAAAAATATTATCAGAAATTCCACATCTGAGCCAACACCAACCCAAGACCAAGCAGTGACCGTGTGCACTTCCCCTTCTACCAGCCTTCCCACAAGAGTGGCTGAGCTCTCTCCTCTGCAGCCGGAGGACTGATTTTCCCAGTTCAGAGGCTGAGGCCCGCTAACGTGCAGCTCGTGTGCTCCTGCCACGCAGCCCCAAACACTAGTCCTGCAAGCACAAATACATGCAAGCACTCCGTGAAAGCAACCACAACTCATTGTGGGGAGCAGCACCTATCTCATTTGTACACACAGCTCCATCAGCGCACATCCCCGTGGAGTGGTTCCCCTCTATTTTCCCTCAGAAAGGGGAGAAGATCTCAAGATGATCTTCAGGCAGAGGAGAAAAAGGGGTGCTGAAAATGAACTGAGAGCAAAGGCAAGGAGAAGCTGCAGTGGCCCTGACTAGTCAACCTCTAAAGAGACGCATCTTCAGGGCTAGAGAAGAACTTTTAACATGTTTCAGAAACACTCTAGCCAAGTTTGGGGGAGGAGGTCAACATATGAAGGAGAAGGAATAAAGCTCATAGAGTAGTAACAGGGATGTGTGAGCTAGTCCATCTTAGCCACAGCACTTGCAGGACATCTGAGCTGGAGCCCATGAAGTGCAGAGCCTTGGCTGTGGTGTGCTGCCCAGCACCCATGTAGCACGTTAACTCATTCATGTTAGCAGAGACAAAGGAAGACAATATTTTGAGACCACAGCACTGGGGAGAGACTGTGTGCTCAGACTGCCTTTCAGCACTACCACGGACAGCCCAGAGCAGCCCCAGAGGCTGCCTAGGACAAAGCCATCACAGATAGGCCACCGCTGAGGATGCCTTTCAAGATCGTACCTGATGGAAAGACAGACAGCCGTATCTATGTCCTGTTGCATGTCAGAAGGAGAGGAGGGCCCTGGCACAAAAGCCAAAGCACCTTTCCAAACTTTCCACCATACAGCATGTCTCCACATCAGAGTAGTTTCTTGCTTGCTCAACACCATCTGCTGAAAATCTAGCTCTGAGCAAACAAAATGCACACTTGTGCTCTCACCCCCAAGTGCAGTCTGTGACTGACACACGAGCTGGGCAACATAAGCAGAGCACTGAGGATGCCATTTGTACATGCAGCTGCTACACCACCATTAGACTAGGAAACACGCACTCCTGCACCCGGCCTGCAGGCAGAGAGCCACCGAGGAGAATGAGAAGCACTTGGACGAAGCAGAGCCAGGAGATGCTCTGGAGCAGCAGGTACCCCCTTCTGTGCGTGGTGGGAGCAGGTACCAAGTGTACAGCTCCCAAGGAGTAGCTAGATTTGTCCCCAAGCACAGCAGAAAAGGTACCGATGCGAACCCCAAGCGTAGGATCCTGGCAAGCAGGACTCACGGCTGGTAGGACTAGCTTGCTGAAGGGAGCCAGCCACACCAGCTCCTCAGGGGCCTACTCTGCCCAGCTGCCTGCTGTACCTTCCTCTTACT
>NW_009258293.1:783170-783951 GCF_000687185.1 Egretta garzetta
TAGCACAGCAGAAAAGGTACCGACTCGAACCCCAAGCGTAGGATCCTGGCAAGCAGGAGGACTCACGGGTAGGACTAGCTTGCTGAAGGGAGCCAGCCACACCAGCTCCTCAGGGGCCTACTCTGCCCAGCTGCCTGCTGTACCTTCCTATTACTGTTCTGGGCACCCCACAGGTCCTCCCCAGCACCCCATGGTGAAGTGCACCTCTGCAAACACAGTGGCGAGCTAAGAGTGCTCAGGCACCCTCTGCACAGTCTTCCACATGCCAGGCAAGGATTTTACAGGGAACACATCCTTCCTACCTTGTAAAAAGCTCTGAAGCATGTAAATGAAGCAGTAGGTGCTCAGGCAAGACCTTGACAAGATCACCTCAAGAGGTAAGTTCGCGTGGGCTGCGGTTCTCCCCGCACCTTCCTCCATTGTTTTAGACGACCACGTTCCCTTGAAATTCACTGCCCAGATGACACTCCAGCCTGGGCGCGTGTTCCCTCTCCCCAGACATCTTCCAACAGCCAAGCTACAGCACTGTTCAACATCAAAGCTCCTGTTGGGGCTGTCCATATGTCACACAGCATATCGCTGCTCCTCCATGCTTTGGAGAGCCTAATCCTGCAGCTCTCCCCCAAGCTCCCATGAGGGCCAGCACTGGAATGGGAAGCTTGGCTAGCTTTCTGCACCTATCTTGCTTCTCTCTTCCTATTTCTTTATACTGTATTTATGTATGTCCTATATAGGTGGCTAAAAAAGAGCAGGCAGGCAGCCCCACACTGCAAAACCAGGA
>NW_009258293.1:784078-805577 GCF_000687185.1 Egretta garzetta
CACGTGGCTGGACCCCGGCTCTCTGCTGCTGCTCTGCATGCTTGGGGCTATGCTTGGAGCAAGGCCGGCCTGAATTCAGAGAGGACCGAAGCTGAAAATAATACAGCCCTCGCCCCTTCTGCACTCAACCCCCAGGAAAATCCAAGACAAAACTCTGCTTGGGGTGGCTGGCAATTCCACAGCACATCCGATGCTTGAAAGAGCTGGCATGACTGAGAGCAAATAGGGCAAATCCAGGAGGCTGGGGAAGGCTCGGGGAAATCTGTTCCAGACAGCTGGCAAGGAAGAGCTCCTCCCCAGATCTGTCTGTCCAGCATGGGGACGTTGGGACCCTGCCCAGAGTGTCACCTCACCATGCTTCAGAGCATATTGCCCAGAGGAGGTCCCCAGGCTGTTGGCAGCACCCAGCCCCACCAAGAACTGCTTCCAGCCTTTTTTTTCCAACCGTACTGAGCCATCCCCCAACACGAAAGCATCTCCGGCTCTTTTACTAAGCCTCTGGAAGCGCGTCCCCAGCCACGCTGCCTGCCCAGGGCATGGGCCAGCCCAGGAGAACATTTCACTGTCCCTCTGCGAGTCTGATCTACCCAGATGAGTTACTGCAGGTCAGGCCGACCCGGCAGACTTTGTTCTCAGGCCCACATCTGCCCAAAGAGCTGAACATGTCCTAAATATCACTGTTACCATCCAGCCTGAGAAGTCCTTGGGCTAACAGGAGGGCTGGGTGATAGGCATCTGTGGCAGAGCCCTCTGAGCGTGCCCCAGCATCCCCACAGGCACCCACGCACAGTGTCTCCCGCACAGCCACTGCGATAGCATGCGAGGCCCGTAGAGACCCTGCAACACCACTGTGACCGCAAGGCGGTAAGAAATGTTGCAAGTCACAGTGCTGGAAGCAGGAAATCTAGAAGACAAACTGCCACAGGACACCAAAGAATTCTTAGTATGTGGTTTGCAAAAATAGTTACAATGCTAGCTTGCCTGCAATGGGTAAACAGCGTTAAAACAAGCAGCTCTTTAGGGTCCCCCTTTACCCACCAAACAGATCTCAGATAACCTCAGACATATCCCACAGCAGCCTCAAAGTCATGACCCAAAGAAGTCCCCCAATTTAATGGGATAAGCATATTTTTGGCCAGGTTTTGAAACTTTAAAGACAACAAAGTCTCTCAAACAATGTTCTCTAAAATCACTTTCATTTACATATTGCATAGCTAGTGGTCTGTAACCGCAGCAAGCAGCGTTGTGCTGCTGCTTCAGTCACTTCTGCAACATACACCTCCTAGCCTTCAGGCTCAGAGCAACCAGGAGGAAAATCCTGATGCAGCGGCTTAGGGGTGCACGAAGCTCCCAGGCAGACACTAACCATGTGTCAGCCCCTATAACCTTGCTTCCAAAACTGATGGCATTTAATATTACCGCAGAAGAATAAATAATTTCTAATACTCATCACCTTGTGTGATGGCGACGGCGAGCTCTGCGTGAAGTTCACTCATACATCCAGGTCATTTGGGGAACAGCAGGTCTTCAGGCAGCAGGGACGGGCCCCACCACGGGAAGCCCAGCACCAAGGGCTGCTAACGGGCGCCGCAGGAGTGGGCCCCACCACGGGAAGCCCGGCACCAAGGGCTGCTAACAGGCGCCGCGGGAGCAGGCAGCTCGCCAGGCAACAGCTCACAGTCCGGGCTGCTGTGCGCTCCTTCCAGAACCCAGCCTGGGTTCCAGGGGCGTGCAGCCCCCAGCCCGGGCCAGCTGTTAACTCCAAGAATAGCTCAGATCAGCTGCAGAGGATCAAATAATTGTCCCAGGGATGGGAAGCACCAACTATTTTCAGCTTTCTGGGAGCATTTCTGAGCTAGGGGAGAGCAATCGCGGGGGAGGCAGAGTGCTAGCCACCCAGCCTGGCAGGCGGGAGGGCTTGCAGCTTGTTATGTTCCTTCAAGGTCTTGTTTTTCCCAAGAAATGGAAAGGGTTTCAAAGAGGGTTTAAACCTCAGACTTGCTCTTCTGAAACAATTTTCCAGACTCAGAGGCTGCCGTTTCACACCAGGAAAATACAAAATAT
Source organism: Egretta garzetta (assembly GCF_000687185.1). Taxonomy (NCBI): domain Eukaryota; kingdom Metazoa; phylum Chordata; class Aves; order Pelecaniformes; family Ardeidae; genus Egretta; species Egretta garzetta. The sequence continues at coordinate 786,143 of NW_009258293.1, forward strand.
GCAGATTTTCTCCCAGAGGCACAATCTCCCACCTGCCCTCCTAGAGCAGCACAGAGGGGCTCCTCCCCAGGCCACTGCATGCCAGCCCCAGCCGACCACGCTCCAAGGGGCAGTCTGGGTCAGAGCCGGTCTCGGGTGCTTGTACCCCTCATCACAGGCACTCAGCAACCTGCTGTTGGCTCCTTTTCCACAAAATCCTTGCAGGTCACCTTTAAAAGCCACATGAGAGCCCTAAAACTACTTTACAGGCTGCAAAATTAGTTGTGCCCATAAAGACGTTCTTTACGGCAGTGTGTGATGCCAGCCCCGAAGCACTACTGCTCTGGCACCTGGGCAGCAGCAGGAGCATCCACTCCCCCACCCCACGGACCAGCACCTCTGCCCCCCTCTCCAGGAGTCTGGGGTGCTCACAGCCCTTGGCTGCATTTCAAGCACACACCTCACATCGCAAGAGCATATTTAAAGGACACTGATGGAAGCACTCAAAAGCCTGAAAATGCTACAATGATGGTTGCATGAGCACTGTTAATTGAACTTCTGTAGGCAGCTGCTCCATGGAAAAAGCCTTGCCCACCAATGCTGCATGCTAGCAGCAGCGCCAGAATCCCAGTCCAAAGCTTGGATCCAAAACTGGGAAGGCCCAGCCTGCCTGTGCTAGTGTTTGCGTCCTTCATCAGCCCTGCAGATGGGAGAAGGCACGGCTGCTGTGCCATGCCCTCAGAGCGAATGAGAAGGAAGGGGAAAAGGGAAGTGAGTTAACGTTGCACAATCCCTGCTCAACCGCTCGACTTTGAAATAGCAGGTTTCTGACTTGAAAAAAAAAAATCCAAAAATTTGCACGTAAAAATTTAAGGTACCAGGAAAGGAACCCCAGCTAAGCTCAACTCTGCTCTGCATTACCAGCAAACCTCCAGGTGCACAGGCCAGCCAGGGGGACTAGGGCTGTAAAAGAACTGCCAAAGCAAAGTGGGAGCTGCCAAAACACCTGGGCCTGGGAGAAGACTCCTCTGGCAGCGCTTGTCTAGGGTTCAGATGTAAAATTAAGGTTAGGGTTGAAAGAAAGACAAAAGCTTGCCGTTCAAGAGGGGCTGGAAAGGGCTCACTAGAAGAAAGTGGAGGCTGCTAAAACACCTGGGTTTGCAGAAACCTTCCACAAGGACGACCTTGTCCAGTATTCAGCCATAAGATCAGGGGTGGGATAATGCTGAGACAAATGAAGCCCAGAGCTGCACCTGGAGTGGGGCTGCAAAGGGGCTGCAAAAGTACCTGGCAGCTGCCAAGAGACCTGGGCTGGGAGAAATCACTGGTCTAGGTAATCAGTAGAATACTTCTCTATGGCTTCCCAGGAAAATGAGCGTTATGGCTAAGAAAAATGAAACCCAGAGGTGCAGTGGCAGTGGAGCGAGGGAGGGCTCACCTGGGAGAAAGCCTTCACCAGGGAAATGTTTGGGGAGCTTGGCTACGGCTCAGATGGAAAACTAAGGTTAGGGTTCACAGAAAGTCTAGATCTCCTGTGGGGCTGCAAAGGGGCTGCCAAAAGGAAGAGGGGCTGCCAAGAGGTCTGGGCTGGGAAATGGCTCGGGCCTTCCCTACAGCTCAGCTGGAAAACAGCTCCCAGGGCTGGGGTCCAGACTGAAAGGAGAGGTTACACTTGCAGCTGGAGCGGAGCTGGAAAGGTGCTGTCAGAGGTAAGCAAGGGCTGTCAAGAGTCCTGGGCTGAGTGAAAGCTTTGGTGCAAGCAACAGGTTAGCAGACTTCCCTGCAGTTCTTCACAAAAAATAAAGAGTTGGGGTTGAGTGAGCAAGCTTACAGCTGAGCCTGGGCTGGGGCTTCAACAGCCAAGCAGGTGCTACCAAGAGAACTGGGCTGGGTCAAAGTTTTCACCTGGGCAATGGCTGGGGGGCCTTTTCTATTGTTCTGCGAGAAAATGAGGGCTGGAGCCACAGTTAGGGTTAGGGCTGCGAGACAGAGAGAGCCTAGAGCTGCAGTTGGATGGTGGCTGGAAAGGGGCTGCCAAAGCCATGCAGGGGCTGCAAAGAGACCTGGGCTGGGAGAACTCCTTCATCTGGGTTTCCACGTCTAAGGCTCAGATGGAAAGTGAGAACTAGAGTTAAGGCTGACAGAAAGCGAAAGCCTTGAGTTTCAGTTGGACCGGGGTTAGAAATGGGCTGCCAAAGATTATTTTAGGTTGCCAAGAGACCTTGGCTGGGAATGGTCTTTTGTACAGCAGGTCTTGTCAAAAGGTTCAGCTATAAAATTAGGGTTAGGGTAACACTGATAGAAAGAGAAAGCCTAGAGATGCACTCGGAGCAGGGATGGAAATGGGCTGCGAAAGCAAAGTGGGGGCCTGCAAAGAGACTGGGCTTAGAGAAACCTTTGGTCTGGAAAATGGCTCGGCAGCCTTCCCTACAGCTCCCCCTGAAGAGGGAGAGTTAGGGTTGAGGAAAAAGCCTGGAGCTGCAGACAGAGTGGGGCTGGAAAGGGGCTGCCAAAAGTGAACAGACAGGAGACCTGTGCTAGGAGAGGTCTCTGGTCTGCAATATGGCTTCACGGCCACATTTACCCATTCCCAAGAAAATGAAGGCTAGAGATAGGACTGAAGGATGAGAGCTGCTGTTGGAGTGGGGCTGGAAGGTGGTGCCAAGACACTTGGATGGGAGAAATTTTTACCTGTGCGATGCCTGCGGGTCCTTGTCTAAGGCTCAGCAGGAGAATGAGGACTAGGTTTGAGAGAGATGACTTCTCCATTTAAGGTAACACAAAGGCAGTCGCAATAACAGGCTTCTGCCCCCCTTCACTCAGGTGCAAAACGAATAGAGCACAGTGACAAACAGCATTTTTTAAAATCAAATGTTTGTTTTCAGAGGCTGGTGCTTTGCTGAGGCTGGCTGAATTTTTACAAGGACAGGAAAAAGATCAAATTTTGCCTTTTTCTGTAACCTCTTCCTCAAAAACAACATCCGTTCTTGTTGAAGCCTTACAAAAAAGCCAGCCTGAGGCACTGCAAAGATTTGCACTGCAAAACAGTGAGAGCTAGACAAGGATTATTCTGACTGCAAGAGGAGCTTCATCACAGAGAACACCAACACCACCTAAGATTGAATTACATTAAAACGTATCTTGCGGGAATGCGCTGTCATTAGACTGGCCCACAAGTCTGACGGTCTCCACAGCCAACAAGCTGAAAATGTAGCATGTGTTAACAAGCCAAAGAGGACTGTGCCCACAGGTTACGTATTCCAAGAGCAGGCAACAGGATGAGTCTGCACCATCCGAGCTGCTCTCAGTTGACATCTTACTTGCCTTTTAGGAAGCTGTGCTGGTGAGCTCTCACATCTGAAATACCAGTTGATTTTGCAGTGCATTCCCCCAAAAAGGCTGGGCTAATAGAAGTTCATTGATCACCAAGATACCTGGCAGAATGGTGTCCTCCATGTAACAGAACAGACAGGTGAGGATCAGCCAAACAGGGCAGGTCTCAGGGTCCCAACAGGACAAGCGCTTTGCTGGAACGGCACTGGGGGATGAAGCTTCAGCTCAGTTCTGGGCCCCTTGCTACAAGACAGGCATTGAGGGTCCAGAGAGTGTCCAGAGAAGGGCAATGAAGCTGGGGAGGGGTCTGGAGCCCAATGCTGATCAGGAGCAGCTGGGGGAGCTGGGGGTGTTCAGCCTGGAGAAGAGGAGGCTGAGGGGAAGCCTTATCACTCCCTACAACTGCCTGACAGGAGGGGGGAACTGGGGGTGGGGGGGGTCGGGCTCTGCTCCCAGGGAACGGGCGAGGGGATGAGGGGAAAACATCTAGATGTGGTGCTGAGGGCCAGGGTTTAGTGGTAGACAGGGCAGTGTCAGGTTTACAGTTGCACTCTATGATCAAGGGTCTTTTCCAACCTCATATGATTCTATGGGGAACAGCCCCCAACACCAGTAAGGCACATAGCACAGTCAGGGGCTGCCCTGGTGTTTCCCTTGGGGACACATCCAGCCTTGCCTCAGCCCTTCCCTCTACCCAACTCCTGTGCCTGCTCCCAAGACACCCACCAACCCACAGCTGACGTTATATGTCTAAAGTACAATCCCAGAGTGCAGGCTGGGATTCCCCCATTGCAGACTTTCACTGATAGCCCTTCAAGCCTTCTGCATCCCAACAGGAACAGATGCTCCAACAGCCCCTCAGTCACAGACACATCAAGGCACTTCAGAAAGAAAGTTTTATTCATAGTTTTATCCAAAGAGCAACTTCCATTTCCTGAGGGGAAATCACATCTGCAGCATGGTGAAGAAGGTGGGAGTCAGCAGCTCAGAATGAAGTCCTGCTTTTTGCTCTGCCTTCACTTCCCCTGGCCACCATCTCCAAGCGCTACCCTCCCCTCTCTTCTCTGCCCACCCTGGTGCACCCAGGCCCCCTACCCTGTTGCTCAGCTCAGCTTGGCCCCAGCCCATGAGCAGCAGTGAGGCACCAGAGCTGCCTCAGGGCAGGCGTGAGCACAGCCCTGCCTGCTCCCCCCAGGTCCTGTCTGCAGGCTTGTCACCAACAGCCAAAAGGGCTACAAACTCAGACAAAGCAGAGGCCTCAGCATCTGCAGAAACTGATGGCATTTGCCCAAGAAAGCTCCTTATTCAGCATGGCAGCACAGATGAGAATTTTTTTACTTTATTAGAGCACATCCCTGAAGTACAGTGCCATGTTCAGCTGCCTGCAAGAGGCAGGTGGCTTTCTTCTTCAAAGGGGAAAAAGAACAGATTTTATCTGTAGAAATAAGCCGCAGCCAGGAAACAACACGTGCAGTTAAAACAAAAATCAACACCCAACCATCGGGCCGGGTGTGTGGCTTTTGCCAAGGGAAGAACAAAGCACAACAGGAGCTGGGATTCAAAGAGCAAGCAGTGCTCACAAGCCACCTCTTGAAGGACAAGGGGCATCCACAGGTGCACGTGGCCATGTCCACCTACGTGCCAGAAATACTGGTGATAAACACTCAGAAAACCTGCACTCTTCCTTTTCACTTTCTAAGTAGGAATTATGCACCAAAGCCCCTCCAAAGCTGCCACAGCAAAGAGCGGAAACAGGCAGCAGCCTTGAGTTGCAGCCACAGACACCATGAACAGTCACTTGTAAGTTGATGTCTGCCACACTACAAGATAAAATTCAATTCTGATTTTCAGACCACAGCTGTGGCAAACACACACTGACATAACCAAGCCACTCAGCACCCTGAACATGCAGGCCACTTCTCAATCAAGTGATAAAAATCCAGCAAGAGACCGCATTTGCTTCTCAACAGGTCTCTGGGATACTCGGGTCCCAGGCCAGAAGTGAGAGCCCCCAACACCTGCTCTTGAGGCAAAGCAAGCTGGGTCCAGCACCACCAACCCCTATGCCAGTGTCAGCAGCTATCTTTGTGTGTACACATTGTTCTGGGGTGGCAGGGACATCCCTACCACCTCACATAAGCTGCAGAAGCAGCTCTTTTGTGGGGGTAGAGGTGCTGCTCCAGCCCTGGCAGCCTGAGAGCTGTTCTGCTCCCCACTGCCTGCTGTCATTGTGGCAGCAGCCCTTGGCTCAAGCATGGAGGAGCAGTGTCTCACACCTGACAACAAACCTTACAGCCTTGAGGAAATCGGAGAGTAAGTCAGTAGCCATCCCCTACCATGGAGAGATGACACCCAGGCACATCATTTTTCTGTCAGGGTCAGGCATCTCGTGCCTGGAGAGCCTCTTCCATCAGCACACTAACCAGAAGCATGTCAGGCCAAGTTGGATCAGTGTGCTGGGGGTAAGGGACCAGCCTTGGCAAGCAAACAGGAACTAAGTACTTGCCATTGTTTGCCAAGAGGTTTGCTGCATTTCCCTGCTACTCCTGCCCTAATCATTAGGGGCACTATGGAGTAGCAGACAACAGGCCAGGACCGATGGGCTCTGGCAGGCTCTCCCAGGCAAACTGGAGCAGAGGACCCCAGAGCCTGGCAGCACCTGACCATCAGAGAGGCCTCCAGAGCCCTCTCCACCCTCAGCAGCTTTGCTGTTGATGGCCCAGGCATCAGCCACCCTCCCCACCTGATGGCGACCAGCAGGAGAGGACCCACGGGTCTCGCTGGGACAGACTGAGAGCAGAACTCAGAGCCTGCACCATCCTTCATCCGCTTGGCTCGACCAACACCCTTTTCCAAGGCACCAAACAGAAGTGAGAGAGTGCAGTCCCCTGGTGCTGTTTGGTTCTTGCTAACTTATCAATTCGTGTTTCCAGGCAGGGCTGCACAGACACGACTCAGCCAGCAGAGCTACCGGAGCTTGAAGCCCGAGTATCTGTGGTGCAATCCAGAGGGACTCCAGCAACTACATTCCTGTGGGCTGCACGGAGAAGGGGCTCTGCGGAGACATCGCCCTGCCACCGGATTTAGAGACGTGCTTCTGCTCACTTGGGGAGATCCAGGCAGGAGAGACAGCACTGACAAGACAACTGCCTGCAAAACACTGAGGGGGCAGAGCTAGGGGAGGGGGAAAGAGAAATACACGCCAGAGTGACACTTCTCTCCCTGGCTCCTCCCAACCAGCTCTCAGCAAGCTGAGTTAGGGAGGGCTGCATGGCCCAGCAAAGCCTCCTCCGCTGGGCAAAACAGCAACCGAGCTGGCGGCTCCTCCACAACATGCTCAGTCACCCGAGAGCTTCTCTGTGGGATACTCTTTGAAGGAGGTATCCAGCCCCCATCAGCAGCCACCCATCTGCAGGCTGTCCACAAGCAGCCTGGCAGCCCAGAGCCCAGCTCTCTCCCCACAGCCTGCTGCAGCAGGATTTGTTTATGTGTCTGCAGCTGCTCCGTGCATTCGCCATGGGAATGCAGGCTGAAACTCCAGCCGCATCGAGTAGAGAAGCAGCCTCCCTGTCTCCCCACCTCACAGCCCAGCAAGCATGAGGAGCCTGGCAGGCAGAGCGCTGCAGGGGGCACGAGCCCCTGGAAATGGGCCTGCCAGAGCGGCGAGCCACGCTGCCGGCCCTCCACAGTGCCTCCCCCACATCCTTGCCTCCAACCCTCCACTGGGGGTAGAGAATGCAAATCTTGGGTTGTAATTCTTCCAAGTTAAAAATAACCCAGTAGTTTAGTAAGAGAGAAGCAGCAGCAGCAGCGAGGCAGGGGGCTGGGGAGCCTGTGAGCTCGCTGCAAGGCAGCTACGGCATACATTTTTCCTTCCCAAGCAGAGGCTATGGAGAGGCAGCCTCCCAGCTCTGCGCACGCCGCTACGGAAAGCAAGACCCCTTCAGCATCCCAACTGCAGCAGCCAAATGCTCCTCATTTCAGAGCTGCCCTAACACTCCCTTGCTGCTCCCTGGCCCCAACAGGAAGGGGGCACAGGCCTCACAACAGGACGAAGGAAGCAAGGGGAGAAAGGAGCACACAAAGAGGTCCAAATAATCCCAAACCAGGGAGCAAACACCCCTCAGGCATGTGCACATGTCCAGGGCAGGCTGGGCAGAGCATTGCACCAACCATCAGCCCCAGGGGAGCCACAGCTGTGCTCCAAGCAATTTTCTGTTCTTAAAATATTTTAATCTTTAAAAAAAGAAGGGGGGGCAGAATTAACTGTGTTCTCTATGGGGCCAGGGGAGCTGCGAGATCTGCCAATAAGGACTCCCAGTGCACAGGGCAATCCTGCCAGCCAAGCCATGCAGCACCTTCCCAGGACACCCAACTCTACCACCCCACGAGGGAATAGGCAACAAGACTTTGACAGGCAGGCAAGAAATAGCCACAACCTCCCTGACACTTGCTCCATGGGACAAGGAATATGGGAATGCTGCACAGCATTCCCCCTCCAAAAAGCCTTCTCAGCACCAACACTTCTGCTCCCAAGCCCTCCCAGGCAAGCTGTCAGCCCTAAAGTGACAGTCACATCAGAGACCCCAGGGAGACCTGGGACAATGCCACTGCCTATACACAGAGGATGCTCTGTCGGCACCCAACAAGCAAGAGAGCACACACAGGCTGGATGCAGCCCCCGGTAATGCAGCTTCAGTCAGCTGCGCTTCATGACTCTCATGACAAGCTCACATGGCAAAAGCGGCAATAGCTCCTTTTTGGAGAGTTTTCAAATGCAGCTCCTAACCCAAGACTGTAACCATAATGACCTTCAGCAGTTATTTCAAAGCTGCACAGTGCCACAGGGCTGAGAAACGAGGGCTCGCTTAGACTCCAGTGAGCACAGCAGCAAGCAGGGACCAACAGCACAAGGGGAGAGGAAGACCAGAACAGCTGGAAACCCCTTCGGTTTGGTTCAGAAAAGGTGCATCATGACATGCAAAGCCATGCCTGGCCAGCCAGCGTGCACACAGACACAGCACTCCAGCTTGTTGCTAAAGAGAGGGAAACCAGGTCTGAGCTCACCCTAAAATGTATTTCCCTCATCACCTTCACAGACAGTTCAAAATGAGGGGACACACTGCTCCCACGCTGCACTGGGGGTTGAGAGGTGGCTGTCTGCAGAGCGGCAATGGACCCAGCGTTAGCTGCACCCCCTTCCCCACCACAGGGATGCACCCAGCGTTAGCTGCACCCCCTTCCCCACACTGTCACCCTGCTGCCCTGGTGTACAAGAGCTGCCCGGAGCAAGACAGGTTTCTCAAGCCTACATATGTTGTCTTCTGATCAGCAGACCAAGAGTCTCACTCCAAACAGCTGCTCATAAGCCCCAGGCAGTGGATTTTAATCCTCAACATCAGCAAGGCAAAAACCAGAGGAAAGATAAAATGCATCTCTACAGCTCAGTACCTATGCAGACAAGGAAGAGAGAAGGGAGGTAGGCCAAGCCTGCTCGGCCTCGTAGCTGGCACCCAGCAGGCTGGGCTCCCACAGGCAGCAGGCCCGTGACCACCCTCAGCAATGCAGAGGGCCAGCATTTCATGGAGGCGGGTGCGCTGGTGCATGCGTGAAAACATGCAGCACTCCTATGCACGCAGGGGGCCCACAGCAGCTCCCTGCAGGGCAGCACCCCACCAGCACGAGCCGCATACCCTGCTGAGCGCATCACCAGCTCAAGCTCCTGCCGCATCAGCAAAGCCCATTGCACCAACGTGGCATTTTCCAGACCTCTGCCCCCCATTAAACACAAACATGCTCTGGTGTGGCATTTGACCCAGGCCACCACACAGGCAAATTAACTGCCCTGTCTGCCAAATCTTGCAAATGGCAAAACTGCCATTTCTCCATCACCAGTGCAAAGTTTTCCTTTCACATATTCACCAGCCCCGGCGTGCTGACCAGCAAGCCAACAAGGAAGAACATGAATGGAGTGTCCGGGGAACAGACAGTGCCAGTGGCCATAGAGCCTTCCTGCTTCACCCATCACACTCCCGAACTTCATTTCCTACTTTAAAATAAGGGAAAATGCAGTACCTGTGCTCCAAGTAGCACAGGCCAACAAAGCCTATGGCAGACTGCCGCTTCCACAGCTTCCTGCACAGCTCTCCTACCCCTCCGGTACCCCGCTGCAGCCGGGAGGCAGACAGCTCACAGCCGTTCTCCCTGCTTGCCAGCAGCCAGAAGCACACTCCTCATAATGTCAGCTCAACACAGCTGCAGGACCAGCTTGAGGGCAACCAAGAAGATGCCTGGTGGACAACTTCTCTTCCTTAGCCTGGGGCTGCACACCCGATCTGCTCCTCCGCAAGGCCTTGCGTACCAAGGGGAGTATGTGCTAAGGCCGCCAAGGAGACTGTGCAAAGCCTCGGGCCAGAGTGACAACACAACCCTAGCCACATTTTAGATGGAAACAGGCAAAGTAGCTCTGAGGACACACTCTTGGTGCTAGAAGCAGGCTCTCTTATCTGAAGTGCCTGGCTGTTACTCCTGGGCAGAGATGGGACCCTGGGCTCAGCTCCTACTGGCTTCCTGGACCAGTGGTCATGAGGAGCCAGACTTACCAGTAGCATAAGAAAAGCCTCTTCCAAATTACTGTGCCCGTGGGAGCACAGGGTTTATTGCCAGCTGCTTCAGAGGCTTCTTGCAACAGGGCAAACCACCCAGCTGCTCTCCAGCTATCAGGAGGGATATAGAGGTTTCAGCAGAAACCAGCACCCTGCACGTTTTCCTGCTGCCCTTTATTTCTCACGCACAAGCACTTGGAACCTCACTGAACTGCCCAAGTCCATCCTCAAGGTCACCAGCCCCGTAAAGATGCCACCAGGCACATAATTTAGCTGACAGCACCTTTATTAGTACGAAAGGTGTACAAAAGCCAGCTCAACTGGTAGACCTTGAGGCAGACGGCCAAAAAAATGAGATGTCATTCCTGAAAGCACAGATCTGCCCCTCTTGCTGTTGTTAATATCCTGCACAGCAAACTCAAGCTGTCAGAAAACAGCTTTGCCACACTGCAGACAGCTCCTCAAAAGCAATCAGAGCCCTTTGTGCCTCTATTTTCCAACTGTAGAATGGGGATAAAGAAAATGAGCCTTCACAGCAGGGCTACTGAGAGGATGAACAAGCACTTGCAACACACCTCAAAACGTGGCTTGTAGGCACATATGAAGAGCACATCTGACACCCAAAGCAGATTTCCTGCTGGGATGGCACAGCAACACCAGCCACAGCTCCCAGTGGTGACGGAGACCCCACTGCAGAGGCCAGTCCTCCAGAAAAATCATTCCTCCAGGTATTTCTGTTAGTCTTCTCCAGTTGAAACTCCCTGCCATAGACCTCCATGGTGGATCACCTTTACCCCTGCCAGCCATCCAGCTGGTGTCCTCACACCCATTTGCTGCTGTTACTTGCCAGCTGTAAGTTATTCCCTATTGCCCTCTTGCTGTAACCACAGTAAAGCAAAAGGGTGAACCAGGCTTTGTGCCCTCCTGCCCCTGCTTCTTCATCTAGCAAATAGCCCATGGGAACATGCCCCAAGAAACACATCCAAGCCAGGACCTGAATGAAATGTGGCCAAGCCACCAGCAGCTGGGCCACAAGAGCACAGTCAGCTTTTTAAGCATTTCCAGGGCGTCACAAGCAGGATGGACACCACTGCTTTGCCAAATGCCTGGTCTGTGTACAGACGGTGGAGCAGAGAGGGGCATATGGTGCACAAAGTGAGCTCAGGGCCAGCCTTGCTTTGCCCACCACCATTTCTTGAACACAGGCACTGAATGCTGATCCCAAGCTACATCTTAGCATATGACAAGCAAGCAGCTCTCCTTTGGGCTAGACAGCATGGCCATCCCAGTCCTAGGGGTCTCAAAACCCAGGTGACAAAGGAGGCTCAGCTTGCTCAGTACGCTCTCACATGCAGCGAAGGCTGGAGGGGAATAGAAGGGACCTCCGGGAATAAAAGGACATTTTGCTGCACTGCTCACTTCCCAAGTACAGGGCATCTCCACCACCAGTTTACAGAGGTCACTGGCTTGGTGCTGCCCTGTTGGAGAGGAGCTCCTGCACATCCAAAGGCTGCTGCAGAGCCAGGCCACCCCACCCCAGGAGAGGGCAGAAAGTTTGGCTAGCAAGACCCCTGCCTGTGGCAGTGCCAGGCACTGGGGGAGTCAAGCTGTTTCTCAGCACCCAGGAAGGCAACATTCCAAACAACCACAGCTTGAGAGTCCCATGGTTCATGGCGAGGTGCCATTGCTCATGGCATCTGTTCTGCCTGTACATCCCAAGAGAAACTAGCACACTTCGGCCCAAACCAGCAACAGAAATCTGCTGTTCTCCAGGCCAGAGAACTTGCACACTGAAGCATCAGACCCATTTCCCAAGCATCTAAAGGACAGGGAGAGAAAACAAAACATAATAAACTCTCCTGATGCAACACAGAGCAAGAGCACCCTTCACAAGCAGCGCCGCTACCCCACAGCCCTCAGGTCCACACCCTTACACCCACCTCCACTTTGCCTGCTCTGCCCTGCCAGGACAGTAACTCCCTTACCCCCTGACCAAGGGCTTCCAGTTTATTTTTCATTTAACTCTCTGGGATACAAGTTCCCCACAATCCCAAAGTTACTTTGAAGAACAGTTTCCAGAGTTCAGACGCCATCTGTACAGAGACTTCCTCTCAATCATCTCAATGGTTCCTTGCATTTGTGTCTTTTACACCATCCCAAGAAACACTCCAGGACGGGAAGGAGAGACGCACCAAAAAGAAATTCATCGATTCCTCATGTGCAAATGCTTGGAGTTCAGCAACGCCAGCTTTGGTTCCCTCCTCAGCCACAGGCAATTCTTTAACAGCCTTTTCAAACAGTGAGCACCCAAAGTCCTGCCCAGACATGCTGCAAGTGAAATGCTACCGAAAGCACATATGGAGAGGTAGCCCCTTCTCGTCCCAGCTCATAAAGCCTTTCAGCCAGAGGCCAGCTCAGGGAGCAGTAGAGAGAGCTGCCAGGCTGGAGGTCCGCACTTGTGTGGGGGGGAGCACACCCCTCCTGTCAGAGCACACCCAAGCTGCAGTCGCTGATGCCAACTGCAGAGCACATCAAGCCCCTTCAAACAGCACCCAGGCAGAGCTGCTATGGGTCTCTCCTGGCGTCAAGCTGCATTCACTCAGGGCACAGATGCTGAAGATGCCCACTGTGTCTGGGACCCTGCTGGCCACCCAGCACCATCTTCATGGGGCCAGCTAGCCAGCAGGCAAGTACGTGGCATCAGCTGCACCAAACTACCAGAAGACTCTTGTCCCTACTTGCCCGGCAGGCCTACAGACATCAGTCTCCTTTGACATGTGGCAACATGAAGGCCAGGCAAGCAAACTCTGGACACAACAGCAGAGCACAGGTCCCACAGACCCATGTCCTAGCCCACTCTTACTGGATATACCCATCAAAAGTCCATGCCAACAGGGTTTCCGCATCTCCTCCCCCTCCATACCCGGATGAGCCACTCATTTTCTGACTCTTTCCTTCAGCAGACATCTTTGGAGGAATTAGCATGCAACAAGGTCCAGAAATCCACTTCTGCTCCATGTCAGACATCTCCAGCTCCCAGCTGTGGCAGAAAAAGCAGGAGGTAGAGCTGGATCTAGGAAAGGGTTTAGGAGCGCTCCTCAGCCCTAATGTCACTATTCGCCCAGCAGAGCAGCCAGCAGAGAGCCTGTCTACAAACCAGAGAGCAGCATCTGCAGATAACCCCATCTCCACACACAGTGTGCTATGCCCTGTCTGCTGTGGGCACAGCTGTACCCATTCAAACACACACAGCCTGCAAGCCTGCAGTCACACCTCGCTACAGGGCTCCTGGAAGGGCCACCCTTGTTGAAATTACAACTACTAAAGCTTCAAAGAGCCTGTGCCCCTAATGACCCACTCCTCCCTTTGCTTTCCAGATACAGGACCCTGGTCCTCACTGTCAAAGCACAATGTGGGACTGGCCCAACTCCAAAGCGGCAATGTTATTCTCAGACAGAAATTCTCACCCTCTAGAGCAAGGAGGTGGAGCAGTCACTGTGACTGGCCCACAAATCTGCAACCACTTCTCTGAAGAAATCAGGGTAACCACAAACCTCAGCACCTTCACAGTAAGCGCAAGCCTTGCTTCAGTCAGCCTCCCCACATCACCACTGCACAGCAAACAAACAGAGCACAGTCTCTGCTGTCTGCGGTGGAGGAGAGAAACCTGCCTTTATGTATGCACAAAAGTGCATGCCGGGAAAAGCTCAGATACCCTGGTGAGGGGCACCCTACGGGGACTGAGAAAGATCACTGAGAAACAGGGCTTTGCTTGCCCTAAAGCAACAAGCAGAGAAGCATACAAATAAGAGCAATGCGCTGTGCATTCCCACACCCCACTGCTCTCCTTCCCAGGCTAAGCGAGCACAGGGTACAGCAGGGATGCACCATGCACATATATAGAAGTCATCAAGAGAGAATGGCTTGCTCTTCTCCCATCCTCAATTAAGAGACACCTAACACTTAAACTTCGTTTTATCTTAAGTACATTTTAAGTTCAACCAAAGCAGATGAAACATTTAGGGTTAAAGGTGCTCTGTGTACAAGACCCAGGGAACTCAAGGCAGCGGCTCACACAAAAATGCAGCTTTCACAGCACGTCTATAGCAAAGCACTAATGTTTATTCTTGTATCTAGGACTAACTTTAATTCTGCCTCAATGCACATATATAACAAGGCATTAATGTTTCTTAAAGAACCAGTATGCTACCTACCTGTACATCAAAAAAGTGAAAGTCCCCCATAACTTTGCATTACCCTTGCTCCTGCATGTAGCACACCAGCACATGGCTAAATCGGGAATTCACCTACAAAGGCAGCCATTGAGCAGAAGCTAAAGCACAAGATGAAAACCAGAAAGCACACAAAACAACTTGACTATCTAATTACCTTCATGACTTCTGATGAGAGGTTTAACAACTGCAAGTTTTTTGAAAGAAACTCAACTATGTCCACGTAACAAATGTCTATTTCTAGTGCAATACAGAGGGACCAGAATTCTCAGCAGTGGCTGCTAATGTGGAGGGCCTGATAGCAGAAGTCCTTCAATTAGCTAAAGTCCTGCTTCTGCCTTCAAAGCAATGCAAATGTAATACCTCCTGGGGGAAGGGGTGTCGGTTTCAGCAACCCTCGGGGCAGCAAGTGCTGCAGTTCCTCTCCCGCAGCACACCATCAGCAGGCCGGCCACAGGGACACCCGGCTTCATATCCCTGGCAGGGTCTGCACAGGCTCTTGGCTTGGGGGCCCTCACAGCATGCTCATGCCCTTCCCACCTATGTCCCCGTACAAGAGCTCCCAGGCTGCAATTTAAACACATGCTCTAGGACCACATAAGATACTGAACGAAACCACCTTGCCCTTCTGCTGCCTGCCTGTCCCTCCCTTGCAGTAACATGCAGGTTAGCAGGGACATGCAGGCAGTTCACAGGGCTCGGTTAACAACAGCCTGACCCCAGATATTGCCTCCTTTTACTTGAACCCAAAGCAGGGCTCCACAGATCTCACGCTTTTATGGAAACATTCAGGAAACACAAACACTCTGGAAACGGACACCAACAAGCGTAACCTTCCCCTGCTTTGGCACAGTCACACCAAAAGGAAGCAATGAGTTACCCGCATTTCAACCCAGACTTCCCATAACAACTGAGCCAAATGGCAGAAAGAGCCAGACAAGTGTCAGAAAGCTTCACCAGAAGAGATCTAAACTTAATCTCATCAGTTACAACAGAACTAAAAAAAAGGGAAAGCAAAAAACCACCAACAAAAAACCACCACCCCAAACCAACCAACCAGATACGACAACCTCTACAAGTGCAACATCAGGGCTGCATAAAGTTAGGGCAAAGCAAGGCTGCAGAAGGCATGCTGCACCGCCAAGGATAGATGTTAGCAAGATCACCATCAGGCTGCTACTGAGGATCATCTCTCACCAGGAAACCAGGGCTGGAAAATGTGGTGTGCACCCCACGGCCAAGCCAACACCTCACCGCCATGATAACACCCCCACTCCCTGATCCACACCCAACGTACCTCTGCAAGCTCATTTCCAGCGCCCACATGAAAGCCAGAGGGGCACTGGGACTCAATTCCCACACTTTTCACTTTCTTTTCTGGACTGAAGAGACTGTTTTGCTCCCTTTAAAGCAGGATTTATACTCACTACAGGCTGGGAATCCCCTAGAGGCAACAGGCTGCAGTACGGAAACAACGTGCACCCCTTAACCTCAAGGCAGCATTTCTTCCACGGGGAGAAGGTCCTTGCACAAAGGATGGGTCAAGTGCTCCTCTGACCTCCTCGGTGCCAACACGACCAAGGCCCCCGACTCCTCTCTGAGCACAGGGCCCAAGGGCAGCGCAGGGCAGGAGCCCTACACCCAGGCACCAAACTCTTCCAGCTTTTAGCTGACTTCCCAAGGAGCTGAGCGTGCTTAGGCTTTCCCCAGAGCACAGCCACAACCTTTCCCCAGATATCTGTCAGGGATCTGCCTCAACCATTAAAGCCCAGCCACAGAGTCCCAGGTATTTCCTACTTCTTAAGCTGACTGGACACATCCAGCATAACAATGCTAAAAATTAATAGCCACATATTGGCAGATTGCTAGGCTGCATACCAGATTTTCCCATATAAGGGAAAGTTGACGGCATTGTCCTATCACACGGAAAACATATTGCACCAGCCTGAGATATTAGAAAGCAAAAATCAGAGTCTCCTCATGTCACACGCCAACACCCACAGCACCACATTTTTCCCCTTTTGCTGATGGTTTGGTCAGCCTTCCCCAGCTCTATTATTTCCACCAGGGACTCATGTCTGAGGATCACTGGAGGCTGGCTGGGACAGGCACTGCCCAGCGCAGCATTTGAGCACGCTGCTACGCAGAGGCCCTGCATTTTCTTTAGAGGATTTTGGTCCCACAACCACTATGCTGACATCGCCACTGTTCCCAGGGTGAAGTGTAACTCTGTTTTCATGGGGTTTTTTAAGGTGCTGAGAACCCACCATACAAACTCCTTGTGCTGTTGCCAACACTGCCCGCAGCAAACATTGCTACTCGGCTACGTATATACCATTCACCCTGACCATCTTCTCTCCCATTCACACAGCTTGTTGACCCCCAGCAACAGCTCTGCCTCTGCTTTCACAGACCAGGGCAAAGCCACCAACACCAGAGGTTGGCTCCGCTGTCCCAAGCAGGAAACTGGGGATGAGAGAGGGGAAAAGTTTCCACTGCTACTTACAGGAGCAAGGAAAACAAGCCCTCTAGGCTCCCCTGAAGCCCAGTAGGACACCCAACCACCACGCTTGCCAGCGTCTCTTTAAGACAATTTCAGAGAAGCCTCCCCACGCATGCCTGCTTTCCAGACCCAACACACCAAGTCCACATTCCTGCACCAAAGGCTCACTCACAGTGCAAGGCTGATCAACCCTCTCTCCTCCTTCGCAAGGGCGAGCTTCTCCTGCATGCCGATGTGCATGATAGTAGCTCTTATCTCTGCAAATCCGAGGCAGGCCAGGACACTGCAGCTTCATGTGAAAAACAAAGGCCCGCTCTGGCGGCCAAGCTCTCAGCTTTGCCATCTTGCAAAAACAAGTTCACTTGCTTGTGCAAACCCCTCTTGAAATAACAGAAAACATTAAAGTGAAACACTTTATATTATCCACCTGTAGAAGTGTATGTCTTTGGAGAAGCACTTGAGAAAACATTAAAGATCGCTCAAGGAAGGCTAAATCTTAAAAATTATTGAGAATACACTTCAGGGGGTGGGGGAGGCAGAGATTTGCTTCCTGTTAAAGAAATATGGTAAAAAGCATTCAGGAAAATGAGATATTCCTCTGACAGCTTCCTCCTCCAAGCCACTAGAAAGCAACAGACCCTGGAAATAGCCACAGCGCTGACCATTGGGGCTAACACCAGCATATCCAGGGCCAGCTACTCAAAGACCAGCAGTTTAGACAGAGCCACTCTCCCCAGTGTCAGCACACAGGACAACGGAGGGAGAGGTAAACTCAAGCCATTAAAACAGCATATGCTACCAAACAGGACAGCAGCACTCGGAACAGGGAAACGAGGGACCCCACAGCACCTTCTGCAAGAGATGCGCATTATTCACGGGCTGCAAGCATTGAGAAATGGCACAAGAGCTGCCTTAGTTTCACAGATTCATGCAGGCTAGTTTTTAACACATCCTGCAGCAAGGGTCTGCAACTGCATTCTCGTCAACAGGACAATCAACATTTCTGCTTGGAGCAATGAGACAATAGGCAGAAACAAACAGCCATGGCTGCAGGATGGGATTCCAACTTCACGCAAGTGAAAACAAACCAAGATCAGTCCTTCTCCAAGTCCTCTAACTGACTTTGGCTTTTATTTGAAGGATAATAATACATACTTTCAGTTCTGCCGCATAAAGTACACACAGACATTTTGAGAGGATGCAACTCTACTAGCTATCGTGCTTTACAGCTTGAAGCACTCAAGGGGCAACATTCAATCGGCTTCACCTCACCACTGCTGTGCGCTTCCCAACTCCGCAGCCAAGGAAACTCAGCATTATATCCAACACTCCTGAAGGATCTGCAAGTTTAGGCAGCTGTACCTATTCAGAGACGATGGGCAGAATTACCTTTCCAAAAGCATACAGACAACAACATTAAGCTTTGTAGAGGAAGAGGAATCAATTTTCCACTCAAGAAGTGGGAAAGGAACCCAGTGGCAGCCCTAAACAAAACTAACCCAGTTGGAGGCCAGAAGCCTCGAGAGGAACAACCGATTTACTCCAGGAAGAATTTACTCCCAGAGCAAAAATATGCTGTTATTGCTTCATACTTCAACAGCTGGACCAAAGCAACAATTTCTCTGCAAAGCAGCACAGCAGAGCTCCCGTGTGAAAGAGGTAAACAAAGGGCGAGGAGCGGCAAGGCAGCACCTACTCCCGTGCCATCACCCGAACAGGGCCCAACAGCAACACTTCATGGTGGGGAAAATACTCACAGAGCTCAGCATTCCCTCCCCTCTGGCAACCCCCTGATCCAACTGACCCCACACCAGTTAAAAGGATATAGGCAGCACCAGCTGCCAACTATCTGTAGCCCTGGAAGTGAAGAGGTCAGGGATAAACGTCTAACAAGTACAGCCACATCCGTCTGCCCATGAGGAGCCCTCTGCCAGGGAGGCCAGCGATGGCAGAGGAGTGCTGGAGACTTCTGCACAGACCTACAGGACGCTTTGCACAACCACAGTGAACCACCTCCACCCCTCTCTCCTCATTCTCCAACCCCAAAAGCCTTTGCTGCATTTCCCAAGCAGGAGGTAAACAATGAGAAAGCCTCAGCTTTTGGCTAAAAGCATCCCAACTCCCCAACACACCAAGCACTGTTCAGAGCAAAATCACCAAAAAAGCTCTACCACATCAAAGGCCAGCAGCAGACCAAGCAGAACCAGCTCTCCATGTGCCGAGGCAGTCCGCCTGGTCTCCCCAGTCCCCGACTTCACCGCAAGTTTTTGATAAACAGAGAAAGCGTTAACTGCTCCAAGGGGAGTGTGCACACTAGGCAGCAATACAGGCAGATGACTTCTCTTCATCCTTCCGTATTCTGCTTGTGTGAATTCCTCTCACAGCGTTTACCCTACAGACCTCGTTGACCAAGACTAAAATCCACCTCGATCACCAGTAAAAGTCACTGGTAGGAACAGGGAGAATCCCACAATGCAGCCCGCAAAACACCGCGGACGCGAGGCTGTACGGGGCGACTACAGCGAGATGACTGCAGCGCGAGCAATACGTGACTCCAACGTGACTGCGATGCCTCTCTGTTGTGACATGGCTGCAGTGTCACAACAGATCCACGCCTGCTCCGCGCACAGCGGGATGGATCCGCCGGCGGCAGGGGCGAGCCCTCGCCCGGAGCGGAGGGAACGGCCCTCTGACCGACCCCCCCCTTCCACCGCCCGGGTGCCCTTGCTGAGCAGGGGCCAGGCAGCAGGAACCCCGCGCCCCGGGGCCTCCAGCCGGCCAAG
>NW_009258293.1:807474-818886 GCF_000687185.1 Egretta garzetta
GAGGGCTGCCCTCCTGGCCGTGTGGCCCTTCCGCTGGTCACGGCGGGCTCCTGGGCCGAGGGCCGGCAGCACTGCTGGGCATTGCTGGCAGGCTCGGGGGGGTATCTGCCGTGGCACACACGTAGATCAGGCACAGAGGACACATCCAAGTGGCACAAACCTATCCAGAGCTACACTGGCCCTGGTCCACGCCTCCTCCAAGTCCCCTCCACAGACAGTATACCGCTGCGATCTTCCCAGGGAGGCAGGACTTCCTTCTCTGCAGCGTTCCCTTTACCCTTTCTCACTTGCTCCAACCCACATCTTCACCCTTTTCCTTCCCTCAGCCCAGTTCCTTGCCCATGGATGGCACTGGTGGACACTGCCGAGATCTCACATGTACATTTTGTCTCTCCTGTTCCCCAGATTCAGATTCTTTTTCTGTTTATAGAAGGTCAACACATGTAAAGTATTCCCCTCTGGTGCCTTCCCCTTTCCCTAGTCCTGCCTACTCCTCCTCTAGCTACCAGGCATGCTGGTACCTGATCTTTTCATTTTCATCCTGGTTGTTGGTCAACCCTTGGCTGATCAACACCACCCTTGGCTATGTCCTCCCTTTGTCTCCAGAGCAGTGCCTTGGCCTCTGTATGAACAACGCCTGTAATGGTGGGATTAATTGGTACTGTATGGCCAGAAAACCAAAGCAGCTTATTTCCAGGTTGACCATTTGTTGGGCAGTTGGTCGCAAAAGAATGCCTACAGGCGGTTAAGCGACTTATTGCTGTACATGCAAATTTGGCAGGCCAGTCGTTAGGAAGTGGTAAAGCAGGGCACAAACAAATTCCCTCCTGGGTGAGAACTCATCTGGCAAATATCATTTGGGAAAACATTTTTGACAGCTTTGTTGTTAATAGCGTTGCAGAAGTGTTGGCAGGAAGGGACCACAGGAGGCTGTGTTAGGGGTTTCCAGCTGAACCTTCCCAGCACCGCACTGGTGACCAATGCAAGGTGAGATCAGCCACAGCTCTGCCTACCCGAGCCTTAACGCCCTCCACGGCCAGAGATTGCCCCACCATTCTGGTGACCTGTGCCAAGGCTGCCCCATCCTCCCAAGGAAAGGGTTTTCCTAACATCCCACCTGAACCTTTTGGGACTCACTTTGCAGTTATTCCTCCTTGATGTGTCGCCAGGCACTGCCAAGGAGGATTTGGCTCCATCATCCTCATAACTGCCCCACCAGTACTTGCAGGCTGCTATTGGATCAGCTCCTCGGTACCGCTTCGCCAGAAGAAACCGGCCCAGCTCCTCCACCTGTACTCAAAGGCCCTGTGGCTGTCACTGATGCCTCTCTGGCTTCTCAATTTTATGGGCCCCAAAACTGGACGCAATCAAGACAGAATGTATGATTTTGTAATGGAAACTCATCCACCAATCCAGTCTTAATCAAAGCTACATCTGTTTTATTATTTACGGCGTGGGATTGCTGCATTTTGGACGGGGTGATTGAGAGAACTGTCCCGGTGTCGGTATTTTGCTGTGCTAGTGACAGCCAAAGTGGGACCATTCCCACCTGGACCCCGCACAAGGCCAGCATGAGCTCTGTTATTGGGTTGCTCCAGCACCCTTTGACACCAGTACTGGAACCCCCTCAGCCTCTCTGGAAAGCAGGATTAAGTCCCGAGCTCGTCTATTCCCAATTCCTCCTGGGTGCAGGATGTAATCCCTGTGAGTGCAGGATGCTCAGCTGAGCAGAGCTGGGGGCAAGCATCACCTGGAGCATAACCTTGCTGCCAGCAGCCATCCTTGTGCACAGTCTCTGGGATCACCGCCTTCTGAGCTAATTTGAAAACAATAATAAAATACAAAGTTTTGGCCTCTATAAAGAGGGGCTGTGACAGTCAAACACCTCTGGGCTCGGGACACCCCCATACCTCACTGCCCACGGGGGACCTACCTCCTCCTGGGGAGCATGGCCAGCCCTGCACCGGGATGGATGGAGGGGCTATCATCACCTGCATCGTTACCTGCGATGTGCTGGGCCGAGGCTAACTAACTGTTCTGTCTACCACATGCATGAACATCCACCGCGGCCCTGCTTTACAGGTGTGCCCCACCCCGAAGGAGCAACGTGTTGCTGTTGTGTACTTACCTTGAAACCAGCGTCGACCGGAATTGGGAAAAGCCAAATGCAAATGAAGGTGGTTACTGACAGCATCTCAGCTAGGCGACAGCGAGAAACACAAAAGAAAGCAGTGAGAAAAGAAATGATACACTTTGTTGGCTTTCACAAAATGTCAGCTGACGCTCCTGCCAGGACATCAGCTCTTTGGGTGCCTCTGCCTTTCTCCCGGACAGCGTCCGTGAAGTGGGAGAATCAGCACCCTTTGGGGTCTGGCGGTGCACAGGATGTGCTCTTGCTTACAGAGAGGTCCTAAGGACTCCCAAGGTCTGCAGAGAGGTGGGCACGGGCTCCTGGGCTGTGTCCCAAGGTTGGTGGTTGTGACCTGAATCATGTCCCCTCTGCAACTGGGGCAGTGACTTTGCTCTAGCAGCTGCTGCACGCCAGCACCCACCGCCACGCAACCTCCTGCAAGGCGAGCAGCAAGGTCTGAGCTTCCCACCAGGGATGGAGACCGCCGACATCGCATGCCACTCTTGCAAACATCACTGATTTTTCCAAGGCGCAGATTTTGCAGCAGAAGGTTCAGCCTCCTCACCCAGGAGCGCCCAGGCTGAGCGGCAGTGCAGTGCCGTGCCGTGCCTGCAGGCTCCTACTGACAGCGCTGCTTCTCCTGGACAGGAGCCCCAGAGATTTCCAATACCTGCTTAATATTCAATGGCAGTATAGGCTACCCAGGCACACCTCAGTGCTGCAGCGTTCAGCTGGCACATCGCAGGTCTGGGCAGCCCTCGGGCAGCCACGTGCACCACGCTGGGCATGCTGCCACCCCAGGGACAGCTTCGGCAGCAGGAAGGAAGGAGTCCCTTGAGGCAAAGAAATGACAAGTGTTTGCAGGCAAACTCGTCCTATTGCAGAGAGGGATGCTCTGGTGCTGCCTGCAAGCAGTGTGCCTGCCTGGGGGCTGCTGAGCCCGGGGAGCTGGGGTTTCTGCCTGTCCGGCGGGCAGGGGCAGGCAGAGCCAGCGTGGTTTTCCTCTAGCCGATGTGCCATCCTGTGGCACATGCCCAGGGAGATAAAGGCTTTTCTCCGCGGTGGCAGCCCTCACCCAGGAACAGGGCAGAACCCCACAAGTTTTGGAAGTGGTCTGAAGAGGTCGTTAAAGGAACTGTTAACTGCTGTTAGCCATGGGGGTTTTTTGGGTACAGGGATGCAGAGCTTCATCCATCAAATCAGTCTCAGCTGCTGATGTCACAGCCCTTTGCCCTGTTGTGGCCATCTGTACAATTGCGCATTGCAGAGCTTGCCTGGTTCTGGGGAGGCTGGTGTGTCTCCGATGGTTATCTGTGGCCTCCTTACAAGACCAAGATGGTGGCTTTGCTGGGGCGCTGGAGCTTTTACGCACAGAACAGTTGTTGCGGGCTCTCACAGACATTCATCCCAGCACAAGGTATGTGACAGATCCCTCAGCTCCTTTCTGCTGCGCATCCTCCTGTGCCAAGGGCTTGGCCACACAGTGCCGGATCCAGGCTGGAGGGGAAGCTCGGCTCTCACTGCCACCAAGTTGCTCTGTCCCACCTCCATCCAGGCTCTCCAGATGGAGGTCGGTGGGAACTGAGGACCAGGAGCCTCAGTTCACCCATCCTCTTTGATGATCCATTTGTAAAGCAAGGCAGAGGGGTACATTTGTCTAGAAGCTGTCCTGCAGATTTTATAGCAGACGCACAAGATCATTTCCAAGTCTGGGCCTTAGACTCTGAGATGTGTGAGCCCCTTGTCAGGATCATTTTTGTTTGGATGAGAGGAAGGCCCCCTTGCTTTCTAGCCAACCTCAGACAAGTTTAGGAGGCTACGGGCAGCTAGACCAACCTCTCATTTCAGGTTCGATCCCTTTGAGCAAGGTTAAGACACAAATGAGGTCTGATGTCATAAGTCCACCCATTTATTGTTCGGGGGAAAGAGAGAAAGCAGTGACAGGAAAGGAAGGAAGGAAAGATAAGAAATAAAGAGAGAGGTCCAGATAGAAGAGAGCAGACAGTCACCACCATGGATCCATGGCGTCCCGGGGGTCTGTGCTTCTGGGGTCTTCAGTGATCGCACGCTGAATCTTTGGTGGTCTCTCACGAGGTCGGTGATCTTCCTCCAGCATCTTTGATGGTCTCCCACAAGGTCCCCCCACAGTCTGAGACTGCAGCCTTTTTTATAGAGACTTTTGGCAGGCTCTGTTCGCGTACTTTCTTGTTGCTGGGCAGGGGCAGGGTTCTGCTTGCATGCTTTAAGTGGCAGCAAACTGCAAGCCCGGGTGGGCAGGTGACCCCACCTGGGTGTCCACTGCGTTACGGAAAGCCTGCAAGCCACCTTGCCTGCGGCAATGCTGATCTTCGCACATCACCACACAAAGGAGCGAGCTTTGAGACAGTTAGCTGGCTATTCAGTCTCCAGTTAGCTGGCTATTCAGTCTCCCACACCCCAACCAGCTGCACATCAGCAGAGAGCTCTGGCTTCACTGCATCCTTTTTCTCTAGAAGCAAATTTCAAGACAGATTGCTCATGCTGATACAAACCTGGGCAAAACCACCAGAGTTACTGCACTGGAGTCATCAGTGTGGACGGACTGTGTTTTGGCCATAGTGAGGGGTCACGGCCAGCCCAGGCGTGCTGCACTGGCAGTCAGGGCAGCTCGAGAATCACATACAGGCCCATACAGGCCACGAGCAGGACCGGAGAGTGCCAATCCATCGCTTCAGACCGGAGTTTGAGTGCGATGGGGCTGTTGGGTTACTCAGCCTCTGCTCCTCTGTCTCCAATGGTTCAGACGTTGGCAGAAGGCTTAATGCGAGCACTGCATCTGTGAACCAGACACCGTGCAGAACCACCTAGGGGAGGGCTGGAGACCCACTTGGTCTCTGGCCTGGGGTTTGGAGCAGGGGACTGAGGAGCAATTTCCAGAAGTCATATAAAATCACATCTTTTAGAGCAAAATTTAACGTGTCTGTCTCTCCCCTAGAACAAATCCCCCTTACGTTGATTCAGGAATGTCACAAAAGTGATTTTGATTTTGCAAAGATTTGTGCTGCCTGAAGCAAAGAACAATTGCTTTGGGAGACACTTTGGGCTAAACCCATCTCTGCCTGCATCGACCACCTCATGCCCTAGAAGGGGATATTCTCCAATGCTGAGCATCTGAAGGCTGGAGCTGTGGGAAGGGTGTTCCAAAGTTGTGCTCTGGCACCAGAGATGGGGGGGTGACATTCACAGGTCCACGGCCCAGAGCAAGGTGCAGGGGGAAGGGCCTGGCACCCACCGCCTGGCAAGGCTTGACCAGGGCTCTGCAGACGGGCACAGGAAGATTTATCAGCCCTCCTCACCAGTGCAGTTGCATCCCCAGAGCAGATGCGTACTTGCTGCTTGTGTGGGTGGCCCTCCCTGTGCATAAGTCCATCGTCTCAGCCACGGGTTCTCTTCAGTGGCTGGGGAGCAGGGGCTGTGTCGGAGCCAGGAGCTAGGAGGCAGAGATGGAGGCTGGGGAGTCACAGCGACAGTAAAAGCATCGGTTATGTTTACAAAGGTCTTTTGGGAGCATTTTGCTTGGGAGCACCTGAGGGTGGACAGTGACACCCAAGCAGCCCGGGCAAGGGGGACATGCAGGTCCAGCCGCCAGGTCCCGCTGGGGACTGGGGGGGCAACCCAGCTTTCTTGTTGCTGGGCAGGGGCAGGGTTCTGCTTGCATGCTTTAAGTGGCAGCAAACTGCAAGCCCGGGTGGGCAGGTGACCCCACCTGGGTGTCCACTGCTTCAGCAAGCCTGCAAGCCACCTTGCCTGCGGCAATGCTGATCTTCGCACATCACCACACAAAGGAGCGAGCTTTGAGACAGTTAGCTGGCTATTCAGTCTCCAGTTAGCTGGCTATTCAGTCTCCCACACCCCAACCAGCTGCACATCAGCAGAGAGCTCTGGCTTCACTGCATCCTTTTTCTCTAGAAGCAAATTTCAAGACAGATTGCTCATGCTGATACAAACCTGGGCAAAACCACCAGAGTTACTGCACTGGAGTCATCAGTGTGGACGGACTGTGTTTTGGCCATAGTGAGGGGTCACGGCCAGCCCAGGCGTGCTGCACTGGCAGTCAGGGCAGCTCGAGAATCACATACAGGCCCATACAGGCCACGAGCAGGACCGGAGAGTGCCAATCCATCGCTTCAGACCGGAGTTTGAGTGCGATGGGGCTGTTGGGTTACTCAGCCTCTGCTCCTCTGTCTCCAATGGTTCAGACGTTGGCAGAAGGCTTAATGCGAGCACTGCATCTGTGAACCAGACACCGTGCAGAACCACCTAGGGGAGGGCTGGAGACCCACTTGGTCTCTGGCCTGGGGTTTGGAGCAGGGGACTGAGGAGCAATTTCCAGAAGTCATATAAAATCACATCTTTTAGAGCAAAATTTAACGTGTCTGTCTCTCCCCTAGAACAAATCCCCCTTACGTTGATTCAGGAATGTCACAAAAGTGATTTTGATTTTGCAAAGATTTGTGCTGCCTGAAGCAAAGAACAATTGCTTTGGGAGACACTTTGGGCTAAACCCATCTCTGCCTGCATCGACCACCTCATGCCCTAGAAGGGGATATTCTCCAATGCTGAGCATCTGAAGGCTGGAGCTGTGGGAAGGGTGTTCCAAAGTTGTGCTCTGGCACCAGAGATGGGGGGGTGACATTCACAGGTCCACGGCCCAGAGCAAGGTGCAGGGGGAAGGGCCTGGCACCCACCGCCTGGCAAGGCTTGACCAGGGCTCTGCAGACGGGCACAGGAAGATTTATCAGCCCTCCTCACCAGTGCAGTTGCATCCCCAGAGCAGATGCGTACTTGCTGCTTGTGTGGGTGGCCCTCCCTGTGCATAAGTCCATCGTCTCAGCCACGGGTTCTCTTCAGTGGCTGGGGAGCAGGGGCTGTGTCGGAGCCAGGAGCTAGGAGGCAGAGATGGAGGCTGGGGAGTCACAGCGACAGTAAAAGCATCGGTTATGTTTACAAAGGTCTTTTGGGAGCATTTTGCTTGGGAGCACCTGAGGGTGGACAGTGACACCCAAGCAGCCCGGGCAAGGGGGACATGCAGGTCCAGCCGCCAGGTCCCGCTGGGGACTGGGGTGTCAACCCAGCCCCTGCCATGCTGCAAAGTGGGTGAGAAGCAGAGCTCAACAGCTGAGTGCCGCTGGGGAGGCAGCAAACCAGAAAGGGGCTGGAGCTGCCCCAGCAAGCTGCCAGCAGCATGCTGGGCAAGTGGGCAGGGAACTCCCTTTCCACTGTTTGCAGCCATGGTCAGGTCCCAGCCGGATCGGGCGCAGCAGGAGGGAGAGGGAGTTACTCTGCTGCAACGGCACACACCCTTCTCTTCCCAGCTGCTGGAGCACACCTACGCCCCTGAGAAATACAAAGCCTGCAGGCAGCTGGAAGGGGAAGGAACAGACTTTTAAAGACCCTGCACAGCCCGTAAGCATGCATGAGTAATTAACCAGTGTTAGCATCAAGGCAGAACTCAGCATCTTAAAGACCGGTGTGGCAGGTCGGGTTAAAGCAGGCTGACTTTTCAGCACAAGGTCTGAAGAGAGATGCTTGTGTGCCACTGCTCATGGGCACCACCGGACCCCCCCCGGCTCCAGGAGTCACCCTGGTCTGACCCTTGCTGAAACCCCCATACATCAGGTACCCTTCGCTGGAGCCGACAGCAAGGAGGTGGCGGGCTCCTCCGTGGGCAGCTGGAGCAGTGGCCAAACCGTGCGTAGGATCAGAGACGCCCCCGCCCAGACACCTCTCAGCCCTGGCTCTGCTTGTTGCCTGCAGGGTTATCCTGCCCATGCTCCCCACTGCTGGGCTGCACAGGAGACCCCAGGGATCCCACCAGCCAGTGTTTCCTCAGCTGTGTCTGTAAGGCAGGCTTCGGCTGGAAACTCCCCATTCAAGGACGGAGGTTTCCTTGGATGTGGTTATTTGAGGAAATTCCCCTGCCCTCAGGAGCACCTATCAGAGAGATTACATGGTTGCTGTTGTAAATTTTCCTGTGGGATTATCTGGGATTATTAAAAGGTTTCCTGGGTTTTGCTGCTACAGATGATTGATGGCAGAGGAGATGGAGTGCTCCCAGGAATTGGGAATTTCCTGGCCAGTCCCCCGTGCCATTGCAGTTCCCTGGCACAGTTCCCCCCGCACGGGGCTGTTGCTCGCCCTGGCCCTGTGGTGAGCCCCCTGCTTTGTTGTTGCTATAAACCACGGCACGAATTACACACAAAACTTCATGTCTATGGGGAATGTTGCCTTCATCTTCTTTTACTGTTGCTTGTCTGTGGCTGCAGTCCTGGGCTGGGTCGAAAAGGGCTGAGCTGTGATGCGCTGTATCCTCCTGCCTCACACCCACGTCGGCACCGGTGGCCCTCGCCATGTGGACCCCGCGCGGAACTGCCATGGCAAGCAATAGTGGCAGGAGCCATCATCCTCACATGAATCATAGAATCATAGAATGTTTTGGGTTGGAAAGGACCCCTAGAGGTCATCTAGTCCAACCCCCCAGCCTGGTCAAACCTGACCCCAGGGCCACTCTGTGGGCAGCAGCTTTAGCTGGTAGGAGACAGATTTGCCACCGGCAGTTTCCCAGTGCTCTTGGCAAAATCCCCAGAATTTACTTTCTGCTCAAGTTTTGTGGCTCCTGTTGCTTCAGAGCTGCCAGCTCACAGGTGCTTCTAATTGTTCCACCAGTTAACAAGAGTGAAAGGTGCTTAACATGCTGCTTGTCGTTAGCCAGGTCCCTGAACACCCATCACCAGCCTCCTGCATGAGCTCTGCTCATCCTGTGCGTGCGACTGAAGCAGAGCCACCGGCCACGACTGCCCCTGGACAGAGACAACAGGAATAATTTCACAAATTCAAATTACACAGCCCTCAGCTCTTCAAACACCGCTTCTCTCACGTCACGTTTTCCCCTCCCTGGCTCCAATTGATTTTGCTTCCAGGCAGGGTTCCTCGCTAGGCTCCTCTTTCCCCAGGCTCCTGTTGGGCACCCAGCATGAGGTGGGGTCTGCTGCCTGCAGGAGCTTTGCCTGATTTGCTTTACCCCAAAAGGCCATTCCTGTGGCTGCTCCAGCCCTGGCTGCACTGTTCCTGGGGGGAGATCGTTTAATGTCCAGCCCCCAGCAGCCCCCCGTGTGGCTCTGCAGGATGGTGCTGGTGTTGCCTCCGTGGTCCCTACAGACGCTTTCACCCCTCTGCATCTCTAGGTGTTATTCTCAGGCTTGCCCAGTTGTTCCACCTCTCCTTCTTCGCATGCCGGGAAGCCAGCCCAGGCCCATGCTGTAAGGGTTTTCCATATGCTTATACCCAGAAATGGTAAAATCCTAGAAAGGAGGGCACCTGTGGGACCAGCTAATGCTAACACCAGCTAACACCATGCTGCCTGGGACCCGGCTCTCCCAGAAACCTCGACAATGGAGACTCCAGCCCCTCCCCAGCCATGACTGGGAAGATTTTTTCTCAGTGCCTACCTTGAATTTCCCTGTGATAATTTAAGCCTGCTTCTCCTTGCGTTATCTGGCACGGGCAGATTAATCCTTTCCTCATTGCAGGAGTCATTTACATTCCCGCAGACTGCTGCCACAGCCCCCTCCAGTCTCTCCCACCAATTAAGCAGTCCCACATATTGCCAGTTTTTCTTGGCGGTCATGTTTTCCAGGTCTCTGACATCCTTCCCTGGATCCTCTCCAACCAGCCCAAAGGGCAATGGCCAGACAGCTGCCTTCTCCGGCCGCCGCTTCCCAGTGCTGTGGAGAAAGGCAGAGCCATCTCCAGCATCTCCGAAGCCCTCCCAGTTGCGCATCCCGGTGTCGTGTTTGCCCCATTTTTGCCGTTAGCCCCCTGCTCTGCTGTGATTTATTAGAACGCCAGGTCCTTCCTCTAAAAAATTGCTCACTTGCTTCTCGTTCCCCATTTCTTGTTTATATGGTGGCCTGGTTGTGCTGGGGTGCTGCCGGCGTGGGGCTGTGCCGCGCAGTGTCTTGCTCCCCAAGCCTGGTTATCTAACTTGTCAGTGGGGGTGGTGCGGGTGGAGAGTTTGGGGTTAGGAATCTGCCTTCCAACATAACTCCCACTCTTCCTATCTTCCTGTTTCGCCTGCAAGTCCTGCATCCCTTTATCCCACCTGCTGGCAGCCACAGCCTGGAGGCAGTTATCCCAGCCATGCCCGACCGGCTCTCACTTTATAGCAGGGTCAGGCTGAATATGCTCTGCAACTTGCTTCTGAGCTTCTGTCATGAACCTGTGTCAGAAGCCTTACAAACGTTGGGATACACACACTGTGTTTCCAATTCTTCTGTCAGAGCAGAAAGCCAGATTTGGTTTGCCACAGTTTGCCGGTGAGAAGCCAGTGTGGGCGACTGCTCCCCCATGTGTTGTCCTGCGGGGTCCTGGGGCCGCTTTGCTGCTTGTCCTGGTATTTCACAGGGGGCTGAAGCTGCGCTGAGCACTCTGTGGTTTTCTTTTCTTTCTAAAGAGCTGCACAGCATTGCCCTTCTGCTGCCCCAGTCCCCGTGATTTCGGCTGCACCTCTCCTGCTTCGGGCTCTCCTGCTGCCACCTCTGCCAGGCCTGGCCTGCCTGCACCGCCCGGCTTTGCCGAGCTCCCCAAGCCCTGCTCCCGGCAGACCCGTTGCCCTTTCATCGGTGCTAATTGCACACCTAGATGATCCAGGCTGAAGCACTGAGGCACTGAATGCCGCCGGCACCGCCATATCCCTGTCAAAGGCTTCCCCCTCCCACCCCGCAGCATCAGCCCTGGCTTTGCCTCTCCCCTTCCTCCCCACATGCTCTCTCTCATTGCCTTGCTTGCTGAGTCCGTTTTCTTTGCCTTTTGGCAGCCTTGATTTTGCATTCCAGGCTGATGCATTTGCATTCAAACCTGCCTGCCCGCTTCTCAGCAGCTGCCCAGCCACCTGGCCCAAGGCTCCTGGTTTGGAGAGAGCATGGGATGCTCTCCATTATTGCCACGGTCTTTGCCGTGGCCTCCTGCAGCCTCCCTGCAGTCAGGCTGGTGAGACGTGGATGGCAGAAATGGCCAATATTGGGGGGTAGGAGAGGGTTGGAGCGTGGGACACTTGGGGTACACAGGAGCAGGACAAGACCCAGTGGGCTTGGGGAACTTGACGTAAAGGCGAGACTTTCCCCGTGAGGGTGGCCACGCCCTGGCCCAGGGCTCACAGAGGTTTGGGCTCTCTGCTTGTGCAGATGTTTGAACCGTACCTGAACAAAGTCCCCGCTCGGAGCAGCATGGTGGACCAGGCAGCC
>NW_009258293.1:818922-821915 GCF_000687185.1 Egretta garzetta
TCTTCCCCCCCGCAAGACAAGGAGCTCCTTCATGTCTCAGCCACATTCGTCCCACTTACTTCCCCCTGCCCTCTGCATTCACGCCCTGCAGGTTAGAAGCAAAGCCAGAGCTTTTCTATTCTACTTGCCTCTTCCCAAAAAATTCACTTTTACTGCCTTGGGAGTGTTGCCTTGGGAGCATTTGCTGGACAGTCTGTCACTGCTGCCCTGATTCCACACCGGCTGCTCAGGGAGGGACATTCTCCATCACCATGATGTCCTGGGATTCGGGTCAGCCTGGCAATTGCTCACCAAAAGCCCCTCGGTGTGCAGGATGTCAGCCAGGTTCTCCCTGGATTGCCAACCAAATGCATCCAGCCTTAATATACAAAGCAACACATTCCTCCTTAATCCCCTGCCTGGCTTTCCAGGACAGGCTGCATCCTTCCATATTAATATTCCAGTCATGTGGCTGAGCCCACCAAGCCTTTGTTAAGCCAATTAAATCATAATCTTGATCACGCATTAGGACTTCCAGCACCTTTTGTTTCTCCCTCCCGCATGTCCCGATGGGGCAGGTGTGCGGTGGCTGACCCCTTGTCCTCCTTGGTGCCCAGGGGCTGCGCTGGAAATGCCACCTCTGGCTCACCCACGGCCCCTTTGAGCTGCCAGTGTGGGGCTGCAAACCTGTCCATGCACCAGAGCCAATGCCGGGCCAGTCCTGGGGGGAGACGGCAGTGCTGGGGCTGACCAGGCTGGCAGCCCTTCTCCTTCCATCACTGGTGCCCAGAGGTGGGGTGAGGGTGGCTGTGGAGGAAAGCAGGAGGGTGAGCGGTGAGCACCAAGCTGGGCTCTGAACATCGTCTGGCTCCATGAAGCAGCCCCCAGCACTGCTGGAGGTGGCTGTTGGGCAGGGGTGACGCTGCCTGTCCCTACACAGGCATCACAGCAAGGGGCCAGTGGGAGGGACGGGACGCCCTGGGCCCCTTTGCACTGGCTGCAGGGTCAGAAATGCTGCAAGAAGGGGCTCACGTGTGAGTGTGTGTGTGTGTGTGTGTATACGTGTGTGTGCATACACGTGTGTGTGCATGTGCATACACGTGTGTGTGTGCGTACACGTGTGCATGACAGGCGCATCCATCTCAGTCTGCAGCAGACTCCCAGTGCAGCACCAGAGCCAGGAGCAGCCAGGTTTGGGTTATTCCAGCTGCAAGGCAATATTTGGGCACTTTAAGTGTCTGGTGTAAATCCAAGCTCTGGACACACTTCCCCAGGGCGTAAGCCCTCTTCCGGAGCTTCATGCTTCGATGCCAACACCAGCTTGGAAAAATGAGCCCCCACCCGCCCTGCCCAGAGCAGCCCCCAGCGCTGGGGTCTCCCTGCCCACACCATGCCAGTGCATTCTGTGGATTTAAGACACGGCCCCACTCCGAGTGGCTGAGTCTCCCTTACCCAGAGGTGAGCTGTCTCACAGCAGAGCCCAGGGAAATCAATAGTGTGAAGGAAAATTAGCTCATTAAACAGCCATCAGGGCAAATGAGAGGAGCGTTCATATCCTCCCACTGCATCCCTGCGATTGTTTGCTGGATCTGGCCAGAGACAAACCCAGCTGTGGGGCAGGCAGCAGCCGGGGACGTGTTTGCTGGGCTCCCCAGTGTGCCCGGTGCCCATGCAGGTGCTGGACTTCCCCAGGCTGCCGGTGGCTGAGCAGAGCAGCTTCTGGGAGCCGCTCGCTGGAGCAGCGCAGGGCGAGGGCCGGGTCTCGGCTACATGCGCAGCGGGGCCAGCAGCAGGAGCAGGATGTGCCAACCGGCCCTGCCAGCCCCCTGGCACTGGCAGTGCCTTCCCACCGTGGGGAGCCTCCCACCACTGCCAATGCCGCCCTTTCGTTGCAGCACCTTGCAGAGAAGCAAAAAGCCATTGGGACACTCTGGTCCCCCGAGGACCGCCCCGGGCCAGGCTGTTTACACAACTTTGCAGGGAGTTTTTTCTCCCCATGGTCCTGGGGAACACGAGCTGGGTGTGAGGCAATGGGGTGGCCTGGATGCAGGGACCAGCAGCATCCAGGGCGGCAGGAGTGGAGCCAGAGCTGGGATCTTTGCCGTGCGGTGGGGGGACAATGGGCGGCTGCTGGGACAAGAGAGGCTCAGGCTGGGGCTGAAGAGCTCCAGAGGTGCTGTGAGCCACCCCTCAATCCTCTGAGCCCCTGCTGAAGACGAGCAGGGAAGAAAATAATGAGGGAAATTGTTAAGGTCTCATACTTTAGGGCAGCAAAGCTGTGTTGGAGCTGAATGCCGTGTGACAGGCAAGTTTCCTCTCTGAAAGCAAAACTAATTTTCATTTTCCTTGATGCAATGAAATAATTTACTCTTTTTGGAGACGTCATAGCAATTCTTAGGGAATTAAAGCAATTCAGTGCCTTATTGTTTGGTTACAAACCCCGGTGAACCAGCACAATTATTTAGTGGAAATTAATGGCACTGAATATTTCCAGTTCTCCACACAGGCAGAAGGTTGAGCTGCAAACCCCTGCCACACACCCCTCGCCTCCCTAAACGCTGCCTTTCGAGCAGTTGCTGGCCCCCACTGCCGGGCGAGGGGACGGTTTGGCGCCTGCAGTCACTGATGCCCAGCCTGGAGCAGGACCTTGCAGGTGCACAACAAGGCCCTGGGGCATCTGTTGTGTGTTACTGAGGGGGAAACTGAGTCAGGGAGTGGCTGGGCCATCACCCCCTGCCTGACACCCCTGTCGAGGGGCCCAGGCTGCCGGCAGCACCTCCCTCCTCCTGCCAGACAGCGGTCTGCAGCGGGAGGCTTGTTAAAACGAGCTCCCCCAGCCCCATCCCAATGCTCCGTGCTGGGAGCACATGAGCACGGCCACACTGAGGGCACAGCCACGCCAAGGGCTCACTAAGCACCAGCTGCCGAAGGGAACAAAACCCAGCGCCAGGAGGGCGTCAGCACTGGTTTGTTGCTGAGCCTGGTGCTGGCACAAGGGAAGGGCTGTGCTTGCA
>NW_009258293.1:821946-824530 GCF_000687185.1 Egretta garzetta
GTGGGGCAGTGATGAGGTGGTGTAGCTGGCAGCGCTGTTGAGGAGGAGGGTGGGCAGGAGGACAGGATTTATTTGGGCCCAAAGCAGGTAAGTTGTGGGGGAGGAGGAAAACAGGGATGGGGCAAGGCAAAAGCAAACAAGAAAAACTTCAGATACATATTTCTGAGGCAAAAGTGCGGGTTTCTGGCAGGACCAGTCAGGCAGGTGAGAAGGAACAGGGGCATGAAGAGCAGCCACTTCCACCTCCAGCAAGTTTCCGGCAAGAGCAAACTCCAGGGGATTGGGGGGGTAGGGAGGTGGGGTGAGGAGGGGTGGGGGTGGGTTGGGGGGCACTATCCCCATGAGCGCCATCCCCATGAGCACCATTCCCTGCGTGCACCATCCTTGTGTGGTCATGGTCGATGGTGGCTCTGAGGTGGCCTCGTGCCGTGGCAGTTTCATTGTGACCTGAGCCACCGCGAGGAGCCCGTGCAGGAGGAGGCACGCAGCAGCAGCTCTGCTCTCCTGCTCCCGGGCTCCAGGAAGCCCTTGGTTTGTAACGCAAAGGGCCTAGCTGGGCCATCGGCATGTTGGGCTCCTCACCACCCCTGATCTCTGTCTGTCACCCTGGAGGGGAGATATTCACAGGGAAAGACCCAAGTTGGGAGCAGAGACATCTGC
This sequence comes from Egretta garzetta, assembly GCF_000687185.1. Classification (NCBI taxonomy): domain Eukaryota; kingdom Metazoa; phylum Chordata; class Aves; order Pelecaniformes; family Ardeidae; genus Egretta; species Egretta garzetta. The sequence goes on from NW_009258293.1 coordinate 822,607, forward strand.
ACTGGGCGGCAGGGTGACGTTTGCTAAGCCTGGGGTGAGTTTCTGCACCCCTCGTTGCACCCAAGGTTCAGCCTGGACCAAGCCCTCTGAGATGTCCTCTGGTGCAACACTGGTGCAGTGCCCTCATTCCTACTGCCACGAAACACCGCTTGGGTCGGTGCTGCCTCCCCGCATTGGTAAAACCACAGTTTGGGGGTCATAGCTGGAAAGCTTGAAGCTGGACGTCCTAAAAATGCTTCAGTGAAAACAAATCTGTGTTCAGGGGTGCCTGACAGCAGCAGCGTGTCCCCCAGCATGGGGGACCGTGCTGGGGGGGAGGTGCCTGCACAGCCCTCATAGAGTCGCTTGCTCTCATTAGAGGCAGTAATTAGGGTGGTCCCCTCTGCCCCATGCTGCGGGAGCCTGAAGCCGGGGCTGCTGCTTGCAGGCAGTGCAGGCAGCTCATGGCCTCTGGTGCTGCTTCCCCATTTCAATCCCGCACCCCCAGGCATTCTGCTGGGGCAGGAGGAGGATGGGACCATGGCGTTGCCAGCGGTGCCCAGTGTGGCACAGATCCTGGTGCTGAGCTGCCGGGGCTGCCCACCCCGCTGCTGGCCTCGGCCTGACCCCCAGCATTGCCAGGGGAGGTTTTGCTCCAGCTGAACATCATGGGTGAAATCAAACGAAAGCTGGCGAGTCCTTCCCCCGCCCGCCTGCTGCAGGGCTGGGGCTGCCCTTCCTGCCCGCCATGGGCAGGCTGACGCTGCCCGCGGCCTTGGCCTTGGCACCGGTTGCCCCTCGCGGAGCTGGGCTGGGGATGTGCAGCTCCACCAGACCCTGTCTGCAGAGGCAGTTGGGGCGTCCCTGCCCACCGAGCAGTGGGGGGGTGTCAGCAAGGAGCGGCTCCCCGGCGGGCCCAGCACCCAGCAGTTACCATCATCCAGGTCATGGGGCAGCCTGGCACCAGCCACCCTCTGCGTCCCCTCAGGTCCCCTGCCGCTGTCTCCACCGCGGGAGAGCCCCGAGTGCGGCAGCGTGGCCGTGCTCTGCTCTGGCCTCCCGTCTCATGGCAATCAATGGCCATAAAGATTGCTTAGAGTCTGAACGGCTAAGTAACTGCTTAGGAAGTGAATTGCTACTTAATTACACAAAATTACAAAGAAATCTATTTTTGGAGTGATAGTGGGTCTGGTCTGACATTAATTCCTAACAATGTGACATTATTCTCCCTGGGAAAGGCAGCTGATGCTGTGCCGGGGTTTGTGCCGGCACCAGGACACAGTTCAGCACAGTTTTGTTGCAACAGGTTTCTGCAGAATGAAGTTAGGGCTGTGGGTTGCAAATGGCTGTGCCAGCATGTCCCCATGCCCCAACCTCGCCAGGAACATGCAGGGGATGGATGTGCGTGACTGCTCTGGACCACATAACTAATCCCATCCCCAGGGCAAACCAGCCTGTAATTATCAACAGTGTTTCAGAAAGAGCAGCACTGGCAATCACTGTGGTGGATGTGAAATTCAAGGCAGAAAGGCTCTAGTATTCCCAAGGGAAAAAGGCTGCTGGTGGGCAATGTGCACTGGCAGCTCAGAAAGCCAAGCGTCTCCCCGGTGGCCTGGCCAGCGGGGCGAGGGCTGACCCCTCTGCTCTGCTCTGGGGAGACCACTGGAGCCCTGCACCCAGCTCAGAGATCCCTAGCACTGGACAGACATGGACCCATTAGAGCGGGGCCAGAGGAGGCCATGGAAACAGTCTGAGGGCTGGAGCCCCTCTGTGATGGGGGAAGTCTGGGAGAGTTGGGATTGTTCAGCCTGGAGAAAGCTCTGGGGAGACTCAGTTGCAGCCTTTCAATATTGTCGTGGTTTAACCCGGCTGGCAACTAAGCACCACGCAGCCGCTCGCTCGCTCCCCCCCCTCCCCCAACGGGATGCGGCGGGAAGACGGCATA
>NW_009258293.1:824650-830776 GCF_000687185.1 Egretta garzetta
CAGTTTGGGTTAGCTGTCCTAGCTGTGCTGTACTCCCAGCTTGTTATGCACCTGGGCGAGCAGGAGAAGCTTAAAAAGTCCTTGAGTAGTCTGAGCACTACTTGGCAACAACTAAAAACATCAGTGTGTTATCAACATTCTTCTGGTACTAAATCCAAAACACAGCACTATGCTAGCTACTGTGAAGAAAATTAACTCTATCCCAGCCGAAACCAGGACAAATATATAAAGGGGGCTGGTGAGAAAGATGGTGACAAATTTTTTAATAGGGCCTGTAGTGATAGGACAAGGGGTGATGGTTTTAAACTAAACCAGGGCAGATTTAGACTGGATATAAGGAAGAAACTCTTTACCATGAGGGTGGTGAGACACTGGCACGGGTTGCCCAGAGAGGTGGTGGAGGCCCCATCCCTGGAGACATTCCAGGCCAGGTTGGATGGGGCTGTGAGCAGCCTGGTCTGGTTGGAGATGTCCCTGCTCCTTGCAGGGGGGTTGGGCTGGGTGGCCACTAAAGGTCCCTTCCAGCCCAAAGCACTCGGTCATTCTGTAGTTCTATAAGCACCATCAGTAGGTAGGGATGGAGCAGGCGCTGTGCGGGGAGGGCTGCGTCCTCCCTGTCCCTTATGGAGAGTGAAGCCAAGGGAGAAAACCCAGCCTGTCCTGCCTGGGACCTGCAGCCCTGCGCTCCTGATGGTCACTTTCAAGCCATGGCGAGAAAACTCTGCTCCATGCCTCTGATTCCCTCCTCCCATCGAGGTGCTCAGCTTTCCACTGCATTTTTTTGGTTAAGCAAAAACCGTCACTATTCCAGCTCATTCCTTTTGCTCCCTGTCTCAGGGAGGTGCCCGTGGCAGTGGGACTGGGCAGCTCCATCTCCACTTGGGCAACCCAGTGGTTGAGGGGACCCCATGAAGCTGGAGGGATGCGTGTGGGGCTGCAGGGCCGGGCTGTCCCCGCTCGGACGTGCTCAGCCCAGCGCAGAAACCCTGGGTCTGGGGTGGGCCAGGAGCTGGAAAAGCACCTGGCACCCATCCCAGCCACCATCCTTCCCCCTGCCCAGCTGCTACCACCAGAAAAAAAGGAGCTTTCCTTGGTGTGGAGTGCTCTGGGGTTCATTAGCCATGATCATGGTGAACAGGGACCTAGACACATCATTTTGACTGTCCCCAGCAATACCATCAGGCACAGGCAGCAGGAGTAGGGCTCTGCCCGCTGCGAGCGGTCGGTGACTGAGCTCACATGGGGCTCTACCCTAAAAGATGCTCCTGAAGCACATGGGAGCTTCAGACAGGACAGTTTTCAAGCTGTGCATAGAAATGAAGGTAGTGGCTGGTGGTGGCAGAGGCCGGCAGCTGTGGTGGGGGCTGCGGTGCCCTCACACCCACCAGGTCCAGCACTTGCTGGCCGCACTGCGGGAGTTTTCCCAGGGGGGCAGCCGGTGGCTGGCACAGCCGACATCGACTCCCGTTCGCTTGAGCACATGTCTCCAGGGATGCCTGGGCAGGGGGTTGAGCAGCTGCCGGAGCACCCCCGTCCCCGCCAGCCCCTCCCACTGTCACCCCGAACACAGCACCGGCTACGGCACCGGCACTGGCGCTGGCTCTGGGCAGATGCTGGGGCTCCTGGGCAGGGGCCACACCATGAGGGCGTGGGGCTCCAAGGGCCAGAAAACCTAGCAGCTGCCACACTAGGGTGCTGGGGAGCGATGGGGGTCTCAGCATCCCGCGCTGGCTCCTGCTGACCAGCTGGCTTGTGGAGCAGGAAACCTCCGATGGAAGCCAGGGGACGCAAGGCTCCCTGCCTCACCAGTGCTGCTGCTCTGAAGTGCCGTTGGCCAGGTGGGTGATGTCCGATAGGAAGGGTTTCTGCACAGCACCGTACGTGGTGCCTGCCCTGCACCCACCCAGCTGCTCCCAGGCTCCTGCAAGGTGCCAGGAGCTGCTCCGGGCTCTCTGGGATGGCCGGACTGGAGCTTGGGACCATGGGGCACATCCTGAGTGAGGAGGGCCCCTGGGAAGAGGAGGCTGGGAGGCAGCACCCCTGCCCTGCCCGCTGCCCCCACCCATGAGCCCCCCAACCTTCCACAGGAGCCCTCGGCACTCCCGGCTCTCCTGTCATCTCTGACACCCTCCCACCTGCTGGCCATCACCACCATTAAAATAAATTGACAAAATAAACCTAATTTGGACCATAACTGTATTTTCTTAATCTGAAAGGAAGAGTCCTGCAGTCAATAAGCAGCGGCATCCCCAAGGGCTCTGGCTGCTGAGGAAGAATTGAGCCATCGCTATGCTAACAAGTATATTGGCTAATGAAAACAGTATTTAAAATAATCACAATATTTCTTTATTTGCATGTAAAGATGACATAATAAAAGATAATTAGCAGCATGTGAAGCAGTTCTACTACTCAATTTTCTCAGTTTAGCTAATTAATTATCTTAGTAAAATGCATCATTATGGCTAATTTTAGAAAATCCAGCAGCTGCAAGGTCATAGTGGGAACAATTTCAATTTGTAATTGGAAGAAACATGAAAGTGAGTCAGATAATCTTTTATTAGATAATAATAATAATGAATCACACAGGCACATATATTAAGTACTTTAAGAGGCAGAAAACGCACTGCATCGTTTAATAATGTCATCAAATGTGCTTCCATCAGGGGCTGTTGGGGGAGCATGGGGGCACCCGGCCCTTGTCCCTGCCTGAAAGGACACATGTCCGGTGCCGGCTTGGGGAAGCCGCTGCTGGGATGCGGGGGCTGGAGTGCAGTGGCGGGGCTGCTCCCTGGACCCCCAGCCTCCCCCCAGTGACACCTGCAGTGCTCTGTGGCCTGGACAGGAGGACGGACAGCCAGGGGTGTCGGGGCCAACCACTATCCTGCTGGGCTGGTTGTGGGGGCCTTCCCCGCGCCCCTCTGCTTCATTGATGGCTGAGCAGCCCCAGGGCTCGTGGGGGCCCGGGGCGGTGGGGTGCCCCGGCATGGGGGACAAGAAGGAGTGTGGGCTGGAGAACGGCTCCTGGCAGGGATGCTCCTGGGGATGCTGGAGGTGGCATGGTGGCATGGGTGGCCCATGCTGGGGGAGTCAAAGCCCAGTACGGGGCTGGGGCCGAGACAAGATGGGGAGGGAGCACAGGATGCCTGTGCAGTGCCCATCAGACCCATGAGCCAGCCCTGTACCCCCGGCCCCTCTGGGACATCCCTGCTGCTGCTGGGGCTCTGCAGCAGGGAGCAGTTTTACCACCCAAGAGCAGCCTGGTCCCCCTGGAGCCAGCAAAGCTGGTGGTGCCACCGATGCACCACAGCTCCTCCCGTCCACCAGCACCGGCTCTGGGGGGGGGGGCCAGTGAGCCTTTTCCTCTGCCGCCAGGAGGAATTGGCCCATCTCCACCTTTCCCAGCAAACCTTTGTAAGAAGCCCCAGAACCATGGTGCATCGCCTCTTCCTGTCCTGTCTGGGCTAAAGGCAGAGCTGAGCCCTCATGTGCAGGGCGGGTGGGTTTGGACACAGTGCATATAATAAAGCAGAAAAGATCTCTGCTCTTGCGGGAAGCAGAATGCAGGTTTAAACCTCGCATACGCCCAGGTGAGCCTCCACCTGGCTCCCCTCGGCTGCTGCTGTGCCCCGGGTGCTGCCCACAGCTTCTGGAGCAGTGCTGGGAATGAGGGGTTTCCCCCAAGCAGCATACAAAACCACGCCTTGCCCCAGCTAAAACCAGCGCTGAGACCCCTAGGATGCTCCTGGTTGCTGTGGCAACATGCTGCCCTCCTCCATGATGCTGCTGATGGGCCTGTTGTCACGGCAATGACCCAATCCATGGCCTTGGGAGGCCCCGGTGGCCCAATGGCCCTGAGATGCCCTGCCAATGTGGCCTGTGGATACCCCAGTGTCACCAACATGGCCCAGGGATGTCCCAGCAGCACTGATGTGGCCCAGGGACACTCCCCTCTGGTTGCACCGACATGGTCCAGGGATGCTCCGGCAAGCATCAGCAGAGCCCAGGGACACCTCATCATCATCTGCCTGGCCTGGAGACACCCCATGGGCACCCACAGCCCAGGGACACCCATGGCGCCTGCACTGCCTGGGGACACCCCGCCAGCACCTACCACCACTGTGGGCGCGCTGGAGGACGCTCGCAGCCACGGCTCAGCCTAGCTCCACCTTCAGCGCCTTACCCCTACTCCTGACAGATGCATGTTCACTGCCAGCAGCCAAATAATCTCAGCTTAAAGCAGTAACCAAATTACATTTTGCCCTGGAAAATTATTTGTAATGCAATTTGGCCCCATTTGTGGTCAGAACCAGCCATGGTGCAGCAAGAAAAACGGGTGTATTTGGTATCAGCATGTTTCTCCCACTGCCGCTCGGTAAGTTTAGGAATTGAGCTGACGAAGAGGATGGCAGAGGGTGCTGCTTCTGCATCCCCCATGGCAAAGCTCCCAAGCCCCTCTGCTTGTCCAGGCTGGGCAGGACACAGGGTGTGGGATGGCTGCAGGGTGCTGCTGGCTTCTGCGTAGCCCACAGAGCAGCTCCCCTCAACTAACAGCAAATTAGAAATTCATTTAATTTCTGGCCATGGTAGGGGACAAGACTGACTGTCCCTGAGCTGCTCCGCACTGTAGCTGCTCCTGCCTCCATCCCTGGATTTGTTACTCCTGTTTTTTACAGCAATTGCCTGTGTGGTGGCTCCAAAATGATGGTGTGGCAGAAGGGGTTCAGGCCGTTGGGTGACCTGCCACCAAGCTGCCTGCAGTTCAGCGCAGCCAAGCCCAAGTTTACTTATTCAGGGACAAAGAGCTTATCCACTTTGGGCTGAAAAACTGTGTTACGAGAACCACAGCAAAGGAAAGGATTTCTGAGGAGGAGCAGACGTCAGCTGAAGAGCGGCTCCTTGCACAGCTGAAGACTGGCCAGAAACTGCCCTCTGCAAACTGAAAACGGGAACAGCCACCAGGAAAGCAACAGGAGGAAGCCTGGAGTGAGTGAGAAGCTCGCAGCAGCGGGCAGGAGGCACAGCAAGGACAGCCAAGGATTCCCAGCCCCCTGGAAAGGGATGGACCACTCTGCCTGGTGCCTTCTGCTTCCTTTCTATGGAGGGAGAAAGCATCACACCTCCAAAACCACCCCCAGAAAGCCCTGCCTGCTACTGGCCCTGCACTGTGGGACTGCAGAGAAAAAAAGGGTTCATCACTCATTCCTGTGATTCTTCAGAGACCTTCCCTGGAAGCAACTCGGCAAGGAGCTGGGGCTGGTGGCCCAGGGCAGGGTGCAGCCGCTGAAGCTACCGGAGAGGTAGCTAGCAGGAAAACCGGTATCCACCTTGCTCTGTTTGAGGTTCCTGGAATGGTCACTTCAGTGGGTTTGTTCCAGCACTCAGCGCACGGAAGGCTTAACGTCCCGAAGGCAGCATCTCACGTTGAGAGCTGCTGTGAAGGCAAAGCCCCACAGACAAGGCATGGTAACCACCATGCTCCTGCCCAGCAGCAAAGGACAGGGCCCTGCCAGACAAACACCGCAGCCCTGACTCAGGGAACCAGCAGCAAGAGTCAGCCAGAGCTCATCACCTCCCTAGGGAGCTTGGAGAGGATCAGCGGGTGGTTTGGCCCACCAGAGGCTGGAGGGGCACTGACACAGCCTCCTGTCTACCACAGGCTTCCCAAAGCTTTCCCAATTCCCCAGAGCTCTCTGTCTACATCACCTCCACCGGACCCAGGACTCGTCTGTGCTGCTGCCCAACTCTTTTCCTCCTCCAAACTGAGAAGTCAAATTCTTTATCTTCAGCCTGCACAGAACCAAGAGCCGCCCCAATGCTCGCGGGACCCTGCACTGCATTTTAACCGCATGGCTTTACCACAGCAGCTTTCCCCAGTGCCGCTGGAAGGGTGTCAGCAGCGCCGGCCGGGCAGCCAGGGAGCTACGGCCAAGATGGGAAGCAGCATGCTGAGGAGACGGAGAACATTTGCATGGCAGGAGCACTGGCTCTCCCTTTCAAAGATGTGTTTCCATGTTTTCATTCCCCGTACCCTTGAGATGCAATGCAATTTCCTTAAATATAAGCTGGTGCGCTGTTACCATAGCTGCTGCGTGGCAGAGGGTGCATGACTTCACTACATCTGCCTGC
>NW_009258293.1:831110-851872 GCF_000687185.1 Egretta garzetta
CCTGGGAAACATCTCTACAGGCTGGTAACTGCAACCAAAGGCATTGGAAAAATATTAAAAATTGACAGCTGCAAAGTTGCTAGATAAGAATCTTTAAAATTTATTGGACTAATTGTGTTACATTCAGTATTTGAAGTGTTTCTCCTGGACAAAGAATTGGCATAAATACAAACAAGCCTTCATGTGCCTTCCCTAAACAAATAAGAGATAAAGTACTAGAGACAAGGGAACATAGTTCACATCTTCATATTTACATTTTGCCTTTACTTTACAACTTAGCGCCAGGAATATTTACAGGAAAATACAATAAGAACAAAAAGATCATGTCTTGGCAACATACGGTATTCGTACAAGGTGCGTGTGGTTTGAAGCACATGTTGGTACCCGGCATTCTCATTTCTAATGGCTCCTGCCAAGATCCATGTGGAAAAGGTCTGTGTTTGCCTTCAAAGACATCGCTCAACTATGCAATCCTTACATCACATAACGTTTGTCCGTCAGATTGAAATTTCGTCCTCTCGCCTTTCTGGGCATGCACAACCTTGCAGGAAAGAAATGCGGTCGCTTATGGAGAACCTGGCACATACAGCCAGCAGAGCAGCGAGGGGCTGCTCTTCCCTTATGGCCTCAGGTACGCGTTGCTACCCAGAGGCACCTCAGTTTCCACAGGCACCATTCCTCCCAGCTCCCATTTGCTGCAAGGTCGCAATGCCTTTATTTAAAAGTACCTTTAAGAAAAATGCTTTTCTTTTAAAAAGAGAAGCTTTATTAAGGTATTAAAATTTCTGTAACTTCAACACTGTATTTAACAAGGAGAGCGTGATTCCCCCTCTTTCTGCACTGTTAACAGGATGACATCATTTAAAGTAGAATTATCAACCCAAACGGAAAGGTCTTACTGAAGGACAAAGTCTCAGTTTAGTTACTCCATGACATTTGCACCTTGGCTTTTGCAGCACTGCATTACCTGCGGAGCCCACACCCACATCACGCCTCGCACAAAGCAAGCGGCTGATACCCATCCCCTCTGATGAGCAAGAACGCAAACCCCAGCCACACAAGTTGCCAAGTTGAAAACCCCATACCATGGTTTGATGATGAAAAATAAATATTCCAGATTCCTGACTAACATGTTCTTGCAATCACAACTGAAATAAATCTCATTTGTTTTAACCCTCTTGGGGAAAAAAGCTCAAGGCTGTACTCTGGGCCAGCTGCAGCCATCGGAGTGGGGCCACTGACTTTGGCAGGACAAAGATTTCATTCCCAAATGGGTGTTTTACGTTTGATTATGAAGCTGGAGCCCTCTCTGTGTGTGGGGGAAGGAGGGACGCTCCTTGCGGACACCTTCCACTGGCACAGGCCTGCCAGGGGCACTCACTGCTGCAACCAGCATCCCAACCAAGTGGGATGGCAACACACTTCTGTAACTGCAACGTTTTTATACTAAACTGGGACTTTCTGGAAGGTTCACCTTTCTGGATAGCAAAACTCAGCGCTCACAGCCAGAGCATGCTGCTAGCATGTGACATGTTACCCAGGTGGTTTCACAGCTCAAATGGGGCATGTCTGAAACGCCTGCTCCCCTGCCACTCCCCGGGATGAGTGGCAACAGCGTGCACAGCAAAAGCTACCTTCTCACAAGGCTTCTGAGAAGGTACAATGCTTTCACAGCAGTTACTGCTCAAGCGAGTGCCATACCTGTGTTTTAGATGAAGAAGGACATAGACCCAAGACTATTCCTCATCCAAGCATAGGCCTTCTTAAAGAGTAAATTTTCAGGCAGTCCATTTGGCTGCCTGGGCTTTGCAGAAAATATCCAGGGTTTCCCCAAATGCCCACGTCTTTACTGACTGTACCCGAATGCCTGAAAGAAGCATCTTTTGCAGCTCGTTACTATATAAACCAATGACTTTGCGTATTAACATACACTCAGCTATGGTATGTGGGTTTTGCTGTTATGTTACTGGATGTGCAGACATTTGGTTGCTCAGTATGTTTATTTGCTACACATGCACTGGTCATGCCTTTTAAATCAGTGGACTAAAGTGTGCTTGGCCATTAATTAGATCCAATAGGTACATATAAAATGTGGGTAAATTTAGCGTCTGTGCATTAAATTGATACTGGCAAGAGTTTGGCAGAGGAACGAAGGCGTCCCAGTTTCCCTTTACAGCTTTGCCAATACTCCCAAATGCTGCCTTGCAGCTCCCCCTGCCATTTCCCTCCTGGGCATCACGCAGGCGTGGGCCAGCCATCATGCTCACCGCTACAGTAGTTTTCTTTATGCAGTTTCCTTTTTCCACTTGTGATTCATCTGGATCAAAATCCAGAGCTCCTGAGTTAAGAGGCTGGAGGGCTTGTCCCCAGCAACAAGCACATGTCACCTAAACCCCCTCTGGTTGACATCCTGAGAGTCCTTTCATGCCTATTTTTAGGGCCTGCATTTCCATTAACTCTTTGTGAAAAGCCACATGAAAAGACAGAAGCAGGGTATATCCTTGGCAGGTTAAGCTGCAATGAAACAATTAAGACTGTCTCCAGTCAGAACCGTTGCAAAAAGTAACTCTGAAATATCAGAATTAAATGACTGACAGGTATTACTGCAACGCACATTAAAAAGCTGATAAAACCACTTTTGGAATAAGGTGGGGCTGTCCCCAGATTCCTGCTCCTGCTCTTACATCACCTACTTACTGGAAGGGAAAGGACACATGCAGCTGCCAATGATCGCGAACTGCATCTACCCGGGAGCGCCAGCGATGATTCATTACTGCAACACAAGTTAAGATTGCGCCGGGAGCCTGAGAGCGCTCCCGGGGCTGCCAGCGCCCGCTGCAGCTTTTGTTTTCCCTGTATGAAATCTGTAGTTGTAAACATCTTTTCCCAGCGCATCCTTCAAGCTCTGAACATGTGAAATCCAGTCTGATGATGAAAACTTCTTACCTAGGTGAAGGGGAGCTGCCGAGCATGAGAAAGCACAGGAGATTCAAAACAATTTTAAGTGACAGCTCCAAAGGGGCTTTCATGGAATGGCAAGTTAATAGGGGAAAAAGAAGAGTTCCTGAATTTTCTTTTCAAGCTGTTTTAGTCTGTTGAACAGGAGCTTCTGGAAAGCATTGTAGAAGCTGTGAAAACTGCTTATGCTATAAATATCAGGCAGGAGGCAGCCCCAGAATCTCAGATTTCAGTCCAATGGAAGGAAAGCGAGTGATGTTCACACTTTTTATGGAAATGGTGAGTAGGCGATTCAGACATTTCAAAATAAATTAAGTAGTTGCATAAAAAAAATTAAAAAGAAAAAAAATTGAGATACTAAAATTAAACGTTGCATTTTGCAACAGACCTGAAAGTCATAGCCTTGTTTTTATATAACCAACAGCTCCTATCTAGTAACAGCTTCTGTTGGAAAGTCAGGTAACTTCAGGCGGTGTTTGCTGTCAGCCTGACAGAGATCTCGTGTGCAGATGGACTCGCTCCCAGCCATGGAGGGAACTGTAAAGTATAGTGTCTTGGCTATGAACTTCATGACCCAATGTTTCCAAGCAATTTTCCTCCTCTTGCTTTTGGTACACAAATTGGTTACAAGCTGTGAAGGATCTTCTGTTGAGCTCTGATAGGGGGGCTGGAAGTGTCTTTTAAGCTCTTGCAGGGACAGTCAATGCTCCGGAACAGACTCTTCCCTCAAAGGTGAGATCCTGCTCCCTTCTCCTTCAACACATGGGTGCAAGCGAGATGTCTGAAGGCAGGTTTGTCTGGATTTTGGTTTCCATCCTTATTTGCAGAGATGGATTTGGTTTGATTGTTTTCCTCTCACAGAATGAGAAACTTACAGTTCCTAATTAGCCAGGAATAGATGATTGGGTGAAGCGACTATGTTGCTCACATCCAGGAAGACGGGAATAAAGTCATCTTTCGAGGGTAGGTGAGTTAAGTCAATATCCCAACCGCAGTGTTTTGGATTCATTTCTCATTCCTCCCACATGGTATCTGCTGACTTGTGCTAGAATATGATTTCCTGAATTCCAGAGGGCTGAGAAAATTTGTTGTTGTTGTTTAACTGTTTTCATTACTGTAGCCACCAAGCTCTGATCTAATTGTCCTGGAAGGATAACGACCTAGGGGTTGCAGTTCTTGAGCCCAACCTCCTGGAAAAGCGAGGTATAAAATTCTGGCTCCAGCTGCCTGTTCCGGTATTTATTGACAATGTCTGCTATTTTCTGTTTTCGGCGGACATGTGGGGGGTTGTATGAATCACTTTCCAGCCTCTTTCTCCGACAAATATTTATTACGGTCTGCCTCACTAAAAAACCTGGAAAAGAAACAACATTTGGATCAGGTTTAAACAAACTCAAGTCTGCACCCCTTCGCTGGCTTCACAACTGCAGACAATTTTGGGTTCTGTCTTATCTAGAAACCCAGGGGAGATGATCAGCACCACCAAGTGAAGAACTTTCCTCAGTGAGTAGTTGGTAGCGGACAACGAAGGTCTCCAGGCCTGTAAGGACATTCTAGCATGAAAAATGAGTAAAAAAGGGACCAAGTCAGCAGGACCCTAAGGTGGCTGGAGGAAGAAAATTTCTCTGCTTTGCCAGAGCCGAGCAACTGCCCACAACAGCAGCCTCAGGACGAAGAGGGGAAAGAATCCAGGGCAGCCAACATAAGAATCGCAGTCCTACAGCTCCCAGCAGTGCTGCATTAGAACATGCAGAGCTTGGGTGGGCCCTGAGGTCACACCAGGGGCACCCTTAGGATGAAAAAAGTACCCATCAGTACTTTTTTCCAGGAGGACTTGCAGAGCCTTAGACAGGGGATGAGGACAGACTTGACTGGCTGTGGCTGGAAACCATTTTCTCTTCCCTTGCTGCTGTGCTGCTGTTACTCCTTTAACTCACACCGCTGCATGTGGCAGGGAGGAGACAGCTGGGAGCCAAAGTTGTGATGTTTGGTCAAAGCTAGCAGTGGACTTAGTCCTATTTTATTGGGAAATGAAATTCATAGTGAAGTAAGAGTGCATTAACCCTGGCTGCATTAGAGTTTGCATTAACTGCTTCACAAGCACTGTCCTACAGGCAGAAACAGTGTCTTCCTTATTCAGAGGACTTGATTCCTGACTGCACAAAAACCGCATCACTGAACTTAAGAGACAAGAAATTTCGTTATATTAATAGTCCTGATGCAGCTGAAAAAACAGCCCAACTCTAGGAAAAGACACCTGACTTTTCCAGTACAAGCCATTGTCATCAACAGAATTCACAAGGGTTATCCAAAGGCCCGGTCTGGCTTCAATTTCACCATCACTGAATTAAGCAGGCAAAACCCACAGTGTCACTCCCAACAGACCCCTACGACATTAGTTTTATTGTTATGTACACCTATCCTAATGTGAGATTTCTGGTTAGTGAAGCTACAGTAGCACAGATACCAAGACAGATCCATCCAGGAAGGCAGGAAGAGGCAGACAGCACGCACAGACCCCTCTTAACACATGTCTGCATAGTAGGTTAAGTACTGTTACCGAACACAGTAGAAAATCCTCAATCGCTGTGGCTTTTAATCACTGTCCAGCTTCTAAGACAGAAGGAACAAACACATCATGGCCCAAAACTTCAGCAGTACCCTCTGGCAGTCAACCAGCACCAGCACTCTGGCTCTCCATGCTAAACATGAGGGTCACATTTCTGATCTCTCTTATGCAGTAACAGGCGTTTACCTTTTCCTTCCACCATTACTAGCTCCAATCCTTGCTTACCCCACCACAGCTGCAGTGGAGCCCTGCTCTGCTCTCAGCCCAGTGCTGACCACTTGCTCCCTCTGCTGTTCCTGCTGCCAGTTGCTGCACAATGCATGCTTTTATTTTGTTCTGCCATGTCCAATACTTTTTCCAATGCAACATTCCAGACCACATATTTTGCAGATATATCATTATTATTTAAAACAAACAAACAAAACAAAAAAAAAAAAACAAACCATGAGTGTTCCTAAAAACCTTTAGCTTACCAAGAGCTCTCCTACTGACTATCATTCCATCCACCAGTGGGATAACCATACTGAATTTCCCAGTTGCTCCTTGTAGTTTTATCCTGAATAAACCGGTGTTTAAAGGATGGATGAAGATCACAGGAACTTCCTTCTCAGGAATGGTAGATCTTAAGGGAAAAACCACAACTGTTAAATCAGTTTTATAGCACTGTTTCAATTAATCTATAGATGAAAAATGACCACTAAGTGTTAAAAGAATGTTAAAAAATATCTTGTGGCTCAACCGTTGGGACTCCTGTCTGCATCCTCTGGACTTCAGAAGAGTTATATCAGCTGGACCATTTCTACGATCTTCTGTCACCAGAGAATTTGAGAGTCCTGCAGACAGGGCTTTGAGCCTCACAACACGCACGCAGCATCAACTGCCTCAACAAGGGAATAAATTGGTAGGAAGGCCAATCACAGACTGAAGATAAAAACTACACACTTTTTGTTCCTTAATTTATGTTTAAACTGCAGGGATACAAGAAGCTCTTTTGTTTTTTCAACAACAACAAAAAAATCCACTGAGAAAACTCATCTCCTTTTTAATGTGACTGCCTAGAGTTTTTAGGGCTGCCTCTGAAAGCTGAAGAACACAAATAATCTCAGTCATAACTTCTTCTGAAGTGCAGCCTAAACTGTTGTCCCCAAGAATAAAGAAAAATAATGAAAATAAAAGCAGTCTTACCTTAGGGAATTGCTACTGTTGGCTGTGGTTTCCACACCAGTGCTAGTCTCAGACACCAGATCAGGGAGGGGGAAGTTTTCTGTAAGAAGAGCATGCACTGAATAAAGCTTACCTACCTCAGTTTGGGGTTTTTGTTTTGTTTCTGTACAAAGAAAGATTATCTATCATCAGACAAAACCATGCAGTCCTCAAGCATTTATACCATGGATGTCCTTGCACTACCAGCAATGCAAAGTCTGTGTTTGTTTTCAAGCTTAAGCACTCATGGAGTGCATAGGCACTCCTCAGCCATCCCGCACTCAGATTAGGTAACACATGTCCCAGACCCTAGATTCTCTCAATCCCAAAGGTCAAAATCTCTGGAGGAACAGTGAGGGCAGGATGGAGGTGAAGTACTTCAATCACAAAAAGAGCTTTAAAATTGTTATTCACCAGCATCTGCACCTATCCACAAGTAATCAGTCTCAGGAACAGTGTTGGGAATTTCAAACGATACCACTCTCACATCTACAGTTCCCTTGAGCCCTCCTCCAACAAATATGGTATTGTTCTTCAAATCCAAGCTCTGCAGATGCTCACCATAACCTGCAACTCCGCTGCCATGCACTGGGTAACAAGTGACTGCATAACAAAGGTGCAGGAGGAAGAAGTAAGAACTCTGATCCCTGGAAGCGAATGTGGCACTTCCCATCACCTTGTTTAGGGGCAGAAACTGAGAGAGATGTTGAGATGCATTCACAAAAGTACAGTTCAGACAGCAGGACAGTGCTGACACCTCTTCCAGCAGAAAGAATATAAGGCCCGAAAACACCTCTTGCCATCAGAACTGAGATGCTAGGAGTACACAAAGGCACGGGGGTGATAGTCTAGACTACAAAGCAACACTTTTTCTACTGTCCAGATTCAAAGATGTACCAGAAGCATAAGGCAAAAGCCAAGAACGTATGGAGCATAAGGCAAAGTCTCTAGGCTAGGAGCCATTTCCAGGAGTCCCTTCCCTCTCTCACCCCTACGCCCCCCAATCCAACTGCCACACTTACTGAGGCTCACAAACTCATTTCTTCAGCTTCAGGCCCCGAGCTTTGGGAGATTCCTACAGCTGCTGAAAGAAGCAGCCAAGCAGAAACATGCCTGCATAGCATAGTTGCTGCCTCTGCAGCAAGCTGGCTTTAGCTGCCACCCAAGAAAGAAGGGAGTCAGGAACACCAGTTCACGAACAGAAGCAGCTGAGTAAACGCCCTTTAGGCCAATGCCTGGATAAGGAAATGATGCTGCAGAACTTGATGTCCACCTCCTGATCCCAGTAAAGTTCTGAGGGGTGTGCTGTGGACAAGGTGATCTTGAGAATTTACCCCTACACTTTATAGGAAGCTTCCTGTTCATCACTCCCATTGTCTCGGTTGCTTTCCTCTGGCTTAATTAAGGTCCACCTTTGCTGCCAGACTGGGAACCAGGATTAAAAATAAAATAAAGTACCAGTTACTGGCTAGTGTTACAGACTCTGCTGGGCTAGGCCAGTACAGAGAGGCTCTCGCATAATGCTGAAGTCAGGCCATGGCTTAGAACCAGCACACAAGAAGCTCTTGGGGACACAGAACTCCTCAAGCCTAGTATCCAGCTACCTACCATTGTCCATGCCATGGTTCTAACAGGATGGGCAAAGCTGGGTCTCTCCCAGGTCAGCCAATACCCAGCGTCAGAGAGGAAACGCCAAACTAAGAAACATGAAGTTTTGTGAGGAGCAGGACCCTGCCTGAACAAAGGTGTAGAAAGGAAGCTGGACTGCATAGCATGAAATGGGCACCCTGAGCACAGAATGAACGAGCCCTCCTGCAAGAGAGAACACAACAGAAACTTTCAAAGGTACCATCAAACTAAGAAGGATGATGACCCCTTCAGCACAGAAGCAGCAGGTCTCAGGAGGCTTTAGGTTTTTTTTAAGGGAAGAACAACAGATCCACTCTGAGGAGACAGCAGCTGAGGGGAACCCAAAACCAGGGGTGCACACTTGCCTTGTGTGTTAAGCTTAAGAAGAAGGTGCATGACAGCATTTCACATGTACTGCCAGAGCTAGTAATCTCCAGACCTACATGCCACTGATTCACGTATAGCCCATGGACCACCACTCAAATATCAAAGAACTGGTTTAGAATCTTAGAAGTGTCACTTACAGACATTAAGACGGATTTGGCATTTTATAGATGAAAGGAACAGAGTTCCTTTGGTTCCCACCCTGTTGTTACTTTAGCAAACAATAAAAACTTCTACGCACCTATATCATCATAACGTTCCACCCAGACCACATACACTTTGGTTTCTGGTCCCATTGGTGGAATGGTCCGGCCCTGAGGCACCCTCTTGGATCTGGAAGTAGGACTGAGCTGTTTTGAACACAAGGGAAGAGTAGCATTCACAAACATCACAAGTCTAGCAAGGCATCCAACAAGCATTTCCATGGCTGCTCCTTAGTCTTTCAGATGTCAGGCAGGTACAACCTCTGCCAGCTATTGAGATGGGGCAGCTGCAGCAGAACTACCCACCGAGACACAGTGATCTGGGTCTCCACAAAATTTATATTCAAGATAAATTAATACATTCAATCTTAAAAAACTGGTTCAAGTTTTTCTTAATGTTCTCAAAGATCTTAAATCAGTACATAAATACACATTTGGAAGCAAATTCTATACAAGAGATACACAGTTGTAAATGCTTTTCTAACTTACAGCAGTTCATGGTTTTCTGCTTTGCTACCATACAAAAGCAACTCCACCTCTGATACTTCAGACACAACCAAGACGTGCTATTTGAAACTGGGTAGGTATGAAAAGTGCTCATGTCTGTCCATTCTGAATTTCCAAGCATGGATTCGAGTCTGAATTACTTTGTAAATACTGCGTAAGTACTCCTGCCTGCATTCCAAGATTTCAGTATGCAGAGTGTTACTACTTAGCATGGGCGGCCTTTCAGTACTTCCGATATGCGGAGCCCATACTAAAGACAGGGAAGATCTTTTTAGTAGGGACAGCTGTGACAGGACAAGGGTTAAAACCTGATGGTTTTAAACTGAAGCAGGGTAGGTTTAGACTGGATATATTCTGATATATTAGATTGGAAGAAATTCTTTACAATGAGGGTAGTGAAACACTGGAACAGGTTGCCCAGAGAGGTAGTAGAGGTCCCATCCCTGGAAACATTCAAGACCAGGTTGGACGGGGCTCTGAACAACCTGATCTAGTTAATGGTGTCCCTGCTAACTGCAGGGGGGTTGGACTAGATGACCTCTAGGGGTCCCTTCCAACCCAACATTCTACGATTCTATGTTTAAGTTTTATATTTCATTAATGTAATCTTGCAATCTCCCACCACAGGTGCAACTTCTGACAGGACCAAAGCAGGTATTAAAGATTAATGGCTGGGAACGAGTAGCTCCAAATGCTAGGAAACCAAGCCATATACTATCAAAAATGCTGTAGCAATGCCAATGGAAAAAAAAAACCAAAACAAAACAAAAAGCCAGCCATTTTTCAATGCAAGTTTTGCCTTACCCGCTGGGAGGGATTCAGATTGTCTGTGTGATTGGGGAAGAGTTCAAGTGTCAGAGATTGCTGCTTCAATATTCCTGGCAACAGATCCATGTTGGAGTCACTCTCTTGGTCAGAGACATTGCTTTCCAGTGAATCAGCTGTAAGCCAGAGCAAGAAAGGTGGGTTTTGTCTTTTCTTCTGCCAAAAAACTTAAGCTGTCATCATATGTAAGGTTTTCAAATTAAAACAAGTTTGTAAGGTTTTTGAAACTAAACATACATAGATTTACAGTCAAGTCAATACAGTACTCAAAAGCAGAAAGAGGATTCAGCAGTGGATAACTGCCAGTTATGCCAGAAACAGGCTGCAATTAAAGCACTCCCTACAGACTTCAAAAAGTCCCATTTACGTCCTGTGGAATACAGTCTCCTCCTTCCTATGGCTGTCATTTCCTCACAGCCCTTTTGTTCCCGGGAACTTTTGCATGCCAGTTTTAGTGTGCAAAAGATGTTGTGAAAGCTGTTGCTCATATGCTCCTCCATGTGCTGCAGGAGCACATCATCAAGATAAGAGGAAAAAAAAAAAAAAGCATCACCAGTTGATGGTGAACTGTATGTTCAACCTAATGCACACAGGGTAACAACAGCAACAGGGTAACTGTGCAAGCCTGCACATAGATTGAGGTGTCAACTGAGAAAAGGGGCACAGAACAGATACGTCCTTAGGAAGGAGTCTAAGGTTAGGATGTTGCAATTTAAACATCAGTAGCTTTCTGATGAGGATCTTGCTATAAACACTGCTAGTTAGCTTATTTAGGTTCTGCTTCTGAAAGCCCTCTAACAAAAAATGTTGGTTTGGTTTTTGTAAACAGCATGTACAAAGTGATCTTACTTAGGGACTCCACTGCTGATGGGACAACAAAAGCTATTTCTGTCAGGGCATCCGCATAGTACAGCACCTTCTTCTGCCCATTGAAGATACTTGCCCCAACATCTTCTGAAATAATTAGATCATCTGAAACGGACATAAAAGGAAAGTTTAGTCAAAAGGAAGTTCAGCCTCTTTATACACTGCCTCAGGAGAAAACCTTCAAAGGCAAGGTGCAATCAATGATGAAGAAATAGCACAATTCTCATTTTAAAATGAGAAGATTTCACAGTCGAATCTCATAGCTAACAATCATTCTCAGATAAACATTTTCTTCTCTTGAAGGACAAGGCATTTGGGGCTGGGAGATGATTTACTTTGAACATATTTCCATTGTACTGCATACCTTATTTCCCCCGGACTGAGTAGTCCGGCAAGAACATATGCCACAAGAATTTGTCTAATAGCTAACTATTCATCTATTCCCTTACTTCTAACCATTCCCTCTAACAGACATCATTCAGTTAGTCATTAAATTTCCAAATGATTTCAACATTTATAACTTCATTCTGATACTATTCTAGAATTCAAGCCAGTTTCTACAGACTCTCCTCTATGGCTTTTCTTCTATCTAAGAGAGTTAGGAAAAGGCCCTTTAATCAGGAGAGCTCCTTGTTCTCAGCCCCCATTTACTCCCCCATCACAGCTGGCCAGTACACCAGGCCTTCACAGTACAGAGAGAAACCAGTTCTTTGGTGGAGCTGTGCTGTAAGTAAATTACAACACACCCTCCCTACCTCTCCTTCCCCATACTGCCTCCAGAAAGACTAGCAAGGACTTTAAGCTGAATTACTTCTCGCATTCAGGTTACAGAAGGGTTCCTAGGATAGCTGCCACAGCAAAACCAGTGGAGCAGTGAAATTCAGAACACTGGCAGAGAGGCGGCCAGCAGCACACGCAGGAGCCTCCAAGCCATGCTTGACCATCGGGGAAGCGTTCCTGCATCACCAGTCCACAGCTCTCAGGGAGCAGCACCACAACCCAAAGCCAATTGTTTAAGAATTTCTTTGCTTTTCGGGGTGTGCAGGGAAACAAAACCAAGGCATATGGCTATGAATGTGTTTTAGTCACATCTCATTGGAAGGTATTCTAGAATCATAGAATCATTTGGTTGGAAAAGACCTTTAAGATCACCAAGTCCAACCGTTCCCCTAACCCTGCCATCCCACCACTAAACCCTGTCCCTAAGCACCTCATGTGACCGTCTTTTGAATACCCCCAGGGTATACTTGACCCTTTCCCTGGGCAGCCCCTTCTGGTGCCTGACAACCCTTTTGGGGAAGAAATTTTTCCCAGTGTCCAACCTAAACCTTCTCTGGTGCAACTTGAGGCGCAGCCGGACCAGCCTTTTCAATGCCTTTGTGTGGCCCACAGCAGACGGCTGAGGCTCTGAAGATCACCAAGAAAACATCCGACCCTTGGCATAGTGACCATGAATCAGATTACCTGGGATTCTGGTTAAGTTGTTCAAGGCAGAAACTAACCCGACCTCCAGTTCACCACCCTGGGATAGGAAATCACTACCCTGAGGATCATTTTGGTTGACAGAATGGGGAGAGAGGGGTGTATGACAAGCCTAGAGGAAGAGTTGCTCTAGTGGAAAAAAGCAGAGTAAATTAAGCAGGGCGGAAGAGCTGTGTGTGGGCTCCAACCACCAGGACCTACAAACAGCAGCTTGTTTTCATTGCTTCCTACCAAGCATGAATACAGAATCACAGAATCATAAGGGTTGGAAGGGACCTCAGGAGATCATCTAGTCCAACCCCCCTGCTAAAGCAGGCTCACCTAGAGCATGCTACACAGGACTTCATCCAGGCGGGCTTTGAATATCTCCAGAGAAGGAGACTCCACAACCTCCCTGGGCAGCCTGTTCCAGTGCTCTGCCACCCTCAGAGTGAAGAAGTTCTTCCTCATATTCAACTGAAACCTCTCGTGTTTCAGTTTGCATCCATTGCCCCTAGTCCTGTCGCTGGACACCACTGCAAACAGACTGCTTCCGTCCTCTTGACTTCCGCCCTTAAGATATTTGTATGCGTTGATGAGATCCCCTCTCAGTCTTCTCTTCTTCAGGCTGAACAAGCCCAACTCTCTCAGCCTTTCCTCGTAGGGGAGATGCTCCAGTCCCTTTATCATCCTAGTAGCTCTCCTCTGGACTCTTTCTAGGAGTTCCTCGTCTTTCTTGAACTGGGGAGCCCAGAACTGGACACAGTACTCCAGGTGGGGTCTCCCCAGGGCAGAGTAGAGGGGGAGGAGAACCTCCCTTGACCTGCTGGCCACACTCCTCTTAATACACCCCAGGATACCATTGGCCTTCTTGGCAACAAGGGCACATTGCTGGCTCATGGTCAGCTTATTGTCCACCAGGACTCCCAAGGCTAACTTGTTAGTCAACATCTCATTTGAATCTACTTACAGAACACTAAAAATCGTGCAGTATTTCAAGTCTATTTGTTGATATGCAGCACAACCTGTATCCAATTTCATCTGAATACTGGTTTTGGATAACATATTAAAGACTCATCAAATCTGCTAAAGATACAGCACAAGAGGTATTTCTTGATGAGGCTTCCCAACAACATACAAACATTAGTTTTGCTCACTGTGACTTGAAGCTTAATCTAACATTTACACATTCCTTTCTAGTAAACATCAGTATTTATCCAACCCCTACCCCCAACAACAAAAACAAACAACAAAAAACAGAAAACCAACAACAAAAAAACCCCAACCAAGTACTCAGGTAGGCATTCAGGAACAACTGTCTCCTAAAAGAGCCTAAACATTTTCATTTAATATTGTACCATTTACTGCGTCTTACCTTGCTCAGGTCCCTCTTCATCACTGTAGCTATTGATTGACCAGCTTGTTGAGACATGGCCAGTCCAGCCAGGGTGCTTCCCCACGTCAACAGACCAACCAAGAGACAGCAAGAACTCCAGGAAGTGTGGCTGAACAATTCTGGAAGACTCCATGTTCTTCAGGATCTGAAACAGCCAGCAGTACTGTGGTAGGTACAGGAGACTCCAGGAAGCAGCTCTCTTCCTCTCTGCTTTTTGACTAAAAATTTTGTGTTACCAATATGGTTTTGCCCAAATATTCAGCAAGTCTGGAATGCCAGACTTTCTACATGGACAGCACTCCCTTCTGCCCAGCATCCACCCATCCTGCTCAGCAACGGCCTAGTTGGCCAACTTGTCTTTCTGCCATCATTGCCAAAGCCTGTAAGATAAGTTAATCAAACTGCTAGAAATGGCAATTCTGAGACTTATCCACTCATTGAGGATAAACCACAGAACTTTCAGCACAGAATCTGCATTAGCACCAAACATAACACAACAGTTTTCTGAACAATTTTCCCTACTAAACAGAGATGAAATTTTAGGAGAAAGGTATTTTGTCTCTGCTCACCTGTGCATAACATACAGCAATTTAGAAAGGAGGCCTCACCACACATTAAATTGTGAAACAGATTTTGCAAAACAATTTTCAGCAGAACTTCAAACCTCAATCCTACTTCTTATAAAGATCTGGGATGTCTCCACATCTAAAGGCAATTTTTATCCCATTGTGACCAAGTGAAAGTTGAGACCTTAGAAACAAACGGCACGCAGGGAGACAGGGAGGATTTGTGATTTGGTCTACCAGAAACATTGGGATTTGTGGAACAGACAACGCTGTGCAACATGTTCATCCTTTCTGGTCCATGTGAGAATTTGTTTTGTGGCAGGAGCGTCTTTGATTTTGGTTTGTGCGGGGGCAGTAGACTGGGACACAGGCTCCAGCAGAGCGGAAACTGCAGGGAGAGGCACTGGAAGGAAAGCTTCCAGACAGGAGGCTCCTCATATCCACACGGTCCTGGCACCCCATCCTGATGCCTCGCACAATATTCAGCAGTGACTAGACACACTGCATTGAAATACTACTATTATTCTCATCACTGAGTACACTGAAGTCATAGCTGTGCTTCAGAATGAATCAAGGTAAATGCAGGTTAGAAGACAATTTCAGAAAATAGGCAAGCTCAGGCTTTATACAACTATATGGTTTTATATCTGAGCCCATTCAAAGAAGAACTTATAGTAAAGCAAGGACAAGGAGGTATTTTCCAAGGACATTTAATGATGTGAAGTATAATGATGTAAAAAGCATGCAGGCAGTTTCATTACCCTGTATAAATAAATGCCATGAGACCCTTCAACTGTAAAAGCCTACCAGCACAGAAGAATACTTGGGCCTAACGCAATAACCAGCAGGCTAGACGCTACTATTCTGGGCTGCACAGCATCAGATAAGCCACAACGGACACCACTCCTGTGAAAGGACTGTGGGTCACCTCTCAGAACAGAATGAAGTCCTGAGCTGAAGTGGCATGAACTCAGGCGCACAGAGACAGCTGAGCAGGCCCAGGCAGCCAGCCCTGCTCAAAGCAGGAACCACATCACAGCTTGGCTTTGATCCCCTCCTCTCTTGATTGTTAATATTGAAAACAAAACAGGACAGGAGTTAGTAAGAGGTCTTTGCAAAGCTGAGAGCAGTATCAGTATCTCACTCAGCTCAGGTCCACAGAGATGAGTATGTTATTAACTTGACTGCCAGCCTGAAAGGCTTTAGAATCACAGCAAGGTGTACAGGGATCTTGAAGCAGGAGTGGCATCTTTATACTGTGTCTAGGTATGTCCAGAATCTCACAAATATAAGGTTTTCTTAAATCTACATGGCAAAACCCATACTAACTGGGTTTTCAAGGGCCAGCAAGTTCTGCAGGACTAAGTAATCTCATCTGTCTAAATCCATAAGAGCGTATAAGCATCAGATAGGGAAAAAAGCATTCTGCTAGCTCATCAAGAGCACACTTCAGCTGGAAGGCAAACCTTGTATATCTTGTTTTGTAGCTGTCTTTGGACATGGAACAACTGTGTACTGGCTACTCTGAACTTCAACTTGAAAACCCATAAACAGCACGATCCCGGTTTTAAGAATTAGCATATTCCACAGACGGAGAAGGTGCACTGTCAACTGTACATTCACAGTAACACAAGGAGATGGCACAATAGTTTATTATGGAAGCCATACTTTTAGTCTTTACTATGAGAATTAGGAAAAATATGAGGAAGCAGTTCTATAGAAAGACCCTTTTCTAATGAGCCCATAAGCCATCTTAGTGAGTTGCTAGGTCACAGTCTAAAGAAGTCACGATTTAGATTTGCACAAATTAACCTGATTAACCCAATCACATTTGAATGTAAATAGTATAATGTAAAGAATTACAAAGCATTAATACTTTCTTAGTTTCAGAAAGTTTTTCATTCCTTTAACACGTTTTATGTTAGAATCAAACCAAACTACCTGGACATTGCTGGAACAAACTGCAACCTTCCCTGCAAGCTGAACCAACAAATCTGAAATGCATTTCTGATATGAATCTTTGAAGTCTACAAATGAGGACAATATGGACAGAACAGATATTAAAAATATTAATAGTATTTTAATACATATTCTATATATAAAAGATGTTACAACAGTCCAAAATGTAGGTAATGTACTTCAACCTACAGATGAAAAGGGTATGCAGTGACTTGTTACAGCTCACATTGTAAATAAACACAAAGCCCAGAAGCCCTGGTTTGGATACTGCACTCTAGCCATTAGCAGTGACGCTCTACTCACTTGAGGATTACTAGAAGCAAGACAATATAGGCTAGCCGGCACCCTACGCTCTCACTTACCTCCTGGCTTGTTTTCTGGCCTGCCTTCATGTAGAAAATGAAAACAGTATCAAAAGGACGACATGGTAGTAAATCCAAGTAGCCAAGGTCATCAAAAAACCCAGGAAGAGCAGAGTCAAGTGCAATCAGGTGAGGAGGTAGACGACTGTTAGCAGGTTCCTATCCAAGACAGAATTCAACAGCTTAAAAATCCATCTTTCCTAACTGAAAAGGTCTTTATGGCTTCAATAATGCATTAAAATATAAGAAGACAATTTCCCTTTTCTCCGAAGAGCAAAATCATACAGAAGTTTCTGATGCAATGTAATCGTATTACTGTAAATGAGTAACAAAAAGCATAACAGTTTGACAATTCATTGCATTCTATCCTCCTCACTAAATAAAAAATACATTTTGCCAGCAAAACGGACATAACATTTTCTCAAAAAGGATGCTCACTACCACAACAAAAGCAGCAGATATGTTCAAAATATCACAGCTATAGTCATGCGTGCAGTTTCATATTTATTAACTTGTATACCAATAATATGTAAAATGTTAAGCACTTTTAGACATAATTTTTGCAAAAGCTCCATTGTCTACTTTTGCTGACTGTTTTCTGAAAGGAAATGCAACAAATAAGAGGGAGAATCCACAGTTAAGAGGCAGAATTTCAAACTAAGAATATGAATAATCTCTGTAAATTGTTGTCCCTTTAACTTTAAAAAGAAAGCTCTACAACCTGTATTTATTCCTAAGTGTTTACATACAATTAAACCACTTCAGCACAATCATTTCCAGAGCAGAACTTCTAAGGCAGTCATATTTCAGAAACTCTTAAAGTACCATCCCGAAGCCTAATTCAAGCTGAGGGAACGATTTCAAGTATGAACTCGTGAATGTCATAGCTTATGTACCCACTGCAGAAAATAAAGATACAGCCACCTATTCAGAGTATGTTCAGCTTGAGGATGGCGATTCACAACCCTGCGCTCGCTCCTGGAAGACTGGAATCCATCACTTTGATTAGACTACCACTTAACAGTAGTTGGAATTACACAGAAGATCTTCCACTAACAAAACTCGGTTTTCTTCTTTTGCCAAGCCAGACCACATGGGTACTGAGAGCATTTGCACAACTCTAAGAAGTATCAGGTCACCTTCAATGCCTCTAGTGAGAGAAACCCGAAGTGAGAGAGGAACAGGCGTGCGGTCTGGAACTCCTGTGCTGGTGGTGGGGGCTTACACTCCGTGATCGGATCAGGAAAGCTCTTCTTCTGCCACTCCTCTTCACTTTTCTGATCTATGGAAGTCTCAAAAATAATCTGCTGGGCCATGCCATTCCTCAGCTTCTCGTGTCGCTCTTCGAGCTGAAAAACATTGAGTGAAATGCTGATTCCACCAAGATTGCTAAGATCTGCCAAGAAAACAGCTCCATCATTTAGGAAAGCTGTAAGTCAGATACAGCAGCAGCTGCACCTCCAGTAGGAGGATGTTTATTAAAGCACTATCAACAAGACCCTGCAAGCTTACAGAGTGACTGTCTAAACACCCTGTTTGCATGGGAGAGCTGTTGCAAATTTATGTATCCAGTATCAGCTACAGCTTCTCCCTTTTAAGCAAACAGAAGCTGAAACACATTTGGCACTGTGAAACTTCAAAATATTTTTGAGACATGCAATCCCCTCCTCCCCCAGGAGGTCTTAAAAAAATCCCCTTTCATCTCCCTAAAAGAAGCATGGCTTCCTAGCAATACTGGGATATTAGGCTCCATAAATCATGTTGAGCAGTGCCTCCCCAAGACACATCCAAGGCATTGTCATCTTCTCGGAGAGGCACACAGATTTCATTAGCTTGCAGAGGTTATTATTCCATTAATATGAAATTAGTCAAGCTAAAGAGTAGAACTATTCACAGTAAGACATTAGTGTACGATTCATGAACAGACAAAATCCCAAGAACAAAATTAAGTCATAGACTTACTTACTTACTCAACAAGAGTTACTTACTTCCTCATTCACAATTTCGTGTAAGTCAGGAATGCTCAAATCAGCTTTCACAAATGGGATCTTGTCCACTTCTTCAGGAAAAGGGCGGTGCTTCACACTGTATTTCAATCCAACATCATTTTTAGGAGCTGGTCGAGGTTCTGGTACAAAAGTCTGACAGAAAAGGGGGACAGTTTTTACATTCGCGGCACGGTGCCACTAGACAATACTTTATTGCAGTAGATGGAAAATGTTCCCTCTCCCCTCACAACCAGAAGTACACTAACCCATTACCAAGAGGAATCATTAAAAACATTCAGTAGGTACTTCAAACTGATAGAGTTGTATTAAGAGTGTGGCTGCAACTTTTCAGACAGACAGTTCTGCTCATTTTGGTCATTGCACTCCTGGACCTTACGAACCCTCTTTACCACCTAACCTCTAAGCAGTTTCAAGTCCCAATAAAAATTGCAAGCTTACAGGGCAACATCTTATTTTCAGCCCATTCTAACCATATTGAGCAAAAGCTACCAATTGTTAGAGACATCTCCCTGTTAACCCTACTGCCTACAATGATCACAACAAGCCAAGCTGAGAAGACCTGGAAGAGAACAGCAGCAAAGCTGCGGGTCAGGAGTGAGATGCACTGCCAGGATATCTTGCATAACGTGCTATAATACAATTTTGACATTGTTACTGTGTTTTGTTCTAAACTGTTAGTATGCAATTCAAAGCTTGATGTTACCAATAAAAGCAACAAAAGATCTAGGTGCAGGTGTGCAGGTACAGGAGGTCTGAGCAAGCAAGACCTTTAATTACATCTTGAGCGCTGCTTTATGAATTTATTTACTACCAGTTACACTTCAAAAGGGCAAAACTGTTAATGTCACAGGATGCCTTTAAGTTGGAAAAGTTCCCTTAAAACTGGTAAGGAGGTCAGCAGCCAGGCCTTGACTTCTCCTGTGGTGTGGGAGGTGGCACACTTGGACCACCACCATTTAGCGAAAGGGCTCAGCTTCAGCGACAGCCCAGCTCCGAAGGCACTACACAGAGGGTCTTCCCAAAGGCTGCTTTGCAGAGACCAGATTCATCTAAACGTGAACATGACAGCTGAGACTGACAAGCCCTCAACTCAGCTACATTATTATTTCCTTTATTTTACTGAGGGGAACGTGAAGAATTCGAAAATTGGGAGAAGTTTGCAAACAGACAGAAATTTTGGTAGGACATGCTCCAGACAACTGCAATAAGATTGTTCTGTAAAATGAGATTGGGGTATTTCTCCTCCACTATTGCTCTCCAGAGCCGTTCCAGTGTTCAGCTAGACAACTTTTTTTTTTTTCCACAGCAGGTTTACAGCCATCTTTGCAACATTGGGATTTGTAGCTTGAACAGCTCTTCCCTCTGCAGCATCTCATCCTACACCTCCAGACTTCACTCCCTCTGCTGCAAGGGTTTTGCCTGACATCCTAAAATCATCACCAACTCTCATGCCTACACACCAAATACACTGTCCATTGCCCAATCGCCTCAGAAGATGCTTTCAGGAAAAAAAAAAAAAAAAAAAAAAAAAAAGAGAATGCCCCTCCCCTTAAACAAGTCTAGAAGGCAACAGCACTTTCACCGCCTGTATTTAATATTAATCATAAGTCGTAAAGAGTCACCAGAGATGTGTCACATTACCTACAGCTAAAGGCCCCGTGGCTCAGCCTTAATGTATAATCACCAGCTCTGTGGGGCTGTCTCACATTAGTGGAATTTCTGCTGAACACCTCTAAGTTAAAGATTTCTTTACGGGCTTTGATAGAGACCTTTTGATTTGCTTTAGCTCCTCTTGGTAAAAGACAGAGTTGCTGGGCCCATGCAAATCTTCCAGATGTCCCACGGATCAAAACCGTGACAGAGG
>NW_009258293.1:851897-852279 GCF_000687185.1 Egretta garzetta
ATCTGCAGAGCACATGGGTTAAGAGAATAATACATCATTATAAATTGCAAACAGTTCACTGTGCAATAATTTAACCAGAAAGAATGCAGGCATGACAACAGAGGTTTTTTTTTTCAAGCTTAACTCCTCCCTGGCCCTGACAACAATTCCTGGGGAGGAGCAAGCAACCCTCCTCCTTGCAGCAGGAAAGTACTGATCTACTCTGTGGTCTGTTCAGTAGTTGCCAGCTCAGTTTCATCATTAGAAGTAACTTTCATCCAAATTCATGCAGATCACCATTTCTCTCCAAACTATTTCCAGGAAACAAAAAAAGATTGTTCAGCCACTGCCTGTTTAGGTAAGAGCAACGACCATATGGAGACAGTCTCCATGATACTGCCTT
>NW_009258293.1:852316-881276 GCF_000687185.1 Egretta garzetta
GCAGGGGAAGATTCCAACTTCACAGCGTGGAAAATTTTTCACCATGATGAACAGGGACACAGAGAAGTTATCCTCGCAGGTTTTCAAGACCTACTTGGACAATGTCAGGTTGCATTGTCCTGGTTTGAATTCAGTATTGACCTTGTTTAGAGCAGGAGGTTAGACTGCAGATTGCCAAGATGCCTTTCAACTTGCACAGTGATGGCTTTAACATCGCAGGGATTTCGGTCTTCCTTCGAGACTTAGAAGGCCACCTTAGAAGAGGAATTATCATACCTCTATGGCTTTTCTTTTTAAAGTTACTTATATTTAGCTTTTGTGCACACAAACCACAAATTGACACCATCAGGTAACTAGCAGATATCTATTCCTTCCCCAATATTTCATAGGAAGTACAAAGGGCAGCACAGGTACATAAGCACACATCTAGACAAACCCAACCAGCTCCCCACAATCATCCTCTTCAGTGATCTGCCTCAAAAGCAATCCGACATCCTTGTGCATTACTGCAATTCGTCTTGTATTTCAAAGGGGATTTGTAAGCAAATTATGCACAGTAAGAAAAGATAATCTAATTTGAGATTCTAATAGCTTTACAGGATTCCTTAGTAATGCAGTTAGCAGAGGCAGAGCAAGGATGAGAATTGCTCAGCCATTCTAGCGTGCTCTGATCCATTCTTCCATCCTAGTGAGGAACACGCTTGCTCAAACACAGACTGTGGGTGGACGTGCGGCAATGGCTCCCAGCATCAGCACTTCCATTTAGTGATTCTCAATGAGGTTGGAGCACTTTGGACCACAACTCAAAGTAACAACTTCTCTTAGCTAGCTCGTGAAATTACGTGCAATCTGTTTCCAAGACTAGTATCTGGACTCCATCCTGCCCACAGACAAGGAAAATGTATCTGTGGCAGATCAGCAGATCTAATATACATTAGTCTTAAACTGAGGTAGCTTATAAGAGAATTTTCATCTATTCTGTTAGGTAATACCATGATACATGAAGACTTACAGGGGGATCAGTTATTCAGTTCAAAGCATCATGTAATTTAGTACTGGATTTTTTTAATATAAATTCTTGTTGGTCAAAGTACATGAGGCTGAGATGAGTTTGATTCAGCTGTGAAAGCCAATACCTTGTGATAGGTCTCCTTTACAGTAGGTGTCATTGACATAACAGGATGGTACATGGGAGAGGTGTAACGGCTCCTAAGCAACTAAAACCATTTGAGCTGAAAACACCCACGGAAACATTTAGTAACAGGAGACCTAAAGCAATCAAAAGCAACCATGCAAGCATAAAGGTGCCACATCAACAATTTGTTGAGCACTTATCCCTATCAAGCCTCCTATACTCTTTATGTTTTCATTCTTTTATGAACAAGGATGTTTTCAAAACATAATGCTGTTGCTTTTGTCCCTCTGCAGTAATTTAGACAGCAGTCAGCTGCAGTTATCTGATCTAACTAGGTGAAACACAGAGACAACCGCACAAACAGTTTGGATGGCTCGTACGCATTTAACTATCAGTGGCATTAAAGTTATTCCCACTATTTCATCCCAGAACACCACTCCACTCAATCACACACCCACAGAACAGGTAAGCCAAGAGACACACTTGATGAAACACCTTTGCTTTGCGGCTCCATACAGAGAGCAAGAAGGAAATGGGGACTATGAGCTTACTCTGTTCATTCCCCAGAGGCTGCTCCAACATAGCCAGGATGACGCTATTATCCAAAACGAAGTAACGGAAGCTATGCTTGTTTATGGTAGGTAGACGAGAATATTTAATTAACGTGGTTTCATTCACCAAGCTGCAAGGAGAAGCAGGGCCACTGGGAGAAGGAAACGCTCCAAGTAACTGCATAATACTGCAAGTGAGAAAAAAGTTAAGAGTTATGACAGATTAAGACAACGAACTGTTCCACCTAAGCACAGACTTCCACTCATTCTTCACTTGTATCTTGACATAGCAGTTACACTGTCAGGGCAAGCCTGCCCTCTCCCACCACCTTGTTTTAAAACAGAACCAGTAACTTCAGAAAAACATACACAAAACCCCACAAAGAAGAGTACTATGCCTATGGAATGAGTTTCTTTATAACATAGGTTATAAAAATATTAAGATATGCTTTAAAGCACAAAAATCTGTACCCTTCCACAGCTTTTTTTTTTACGTTCATCCTTATAAGATTATGGATGACTGGAGATAATCATCCGTAATTTAGCCCACTCTTATATCAAGCAAGGCAGACATGGTAGATGCACTAGTTAAATTGTCTTTGCTTTCTTCAAGTACAGATTACATTAACTTAAAACCCTTTAAGAAAGACCCAGGCTCACACAAGCATGACTAGCATGGATGGTAACCTTCCCTGGGAGAAAGCCTCCAGGCGTGGTCCAACAGCACGTACCTCCCTGGAGCCACAGCCCTGGGAAGCTCCCAGAAGTACCGATTTAAAGCATCTGAAGCTGTACAGGACCTACCGAACACTGTTAGAAACTGAAAACGTCTATGGCAGGAACCAATAATGAGAGCTGTCCAGTGTCAGACTGAAGATCAGATGCTCTAACTCAGGGCTTTACTCTTAACACCACCACTCAATACCAAAAGTAAGTTTTATCAAAGTCCTCCCCACACGCTTTTCCACTCTGAAAACAGATAGTTTCACATCTCTAAATGAAGAGAGACACTTCCAGTCAACAATGAAGGTTTGTCCACAAGTTCCAATGAATAGTTGTTTTTACCTTGGAAATTACACAGTTGTTTTTACTGTCAGTAAAATTTACAACAATTTTACTGCAAAGCAGAGCAAAGAAGAAAGCCGCCATTGCCTTTTGCAAAACATGTTTATCCTACTCATCCTCAATCTGTCCCATCTACCATCCTGCTGTTCATCCAGTAAACCAGTGCTTTTCAACTTCTCCAGAGCAAATCTCAGTTTTCCTCTCCACGCTTCCCCTCCCCAACCCACATGTTATCTGTTACTGCATTTCCAGCAAAACCTCTCAAATATATTAAGCCAGCCCAATGGTGTGGGCAGAACGACATCCCATCCTGCACGGGCTTACATCTGCTGCATGTGCCATTCCTTGCTGCGCTATACAAGAGACAGCATCTATCAGTTTCCCAATCAGCCTGGGGATGGCTTATCTTGTCAGGTGGAGGACAAGGAGAAAGGGGAACGGAAAGATAGGATCACTACGTCAAGCGGGAGAGAGTGGGAACTGCTGTCCGCAGAGAGGACTGGCTGAGAACAGAATGCCAGGGGCTGCAGGAGGGCTTGGGTTTTGCTCCCAAAGAAGAGGACAGGCAGGAGGGGAAGGAGCAATCACAGGGATCTTTTTTCTGTTGAACACCTGTAGTGGGAGGGGGAAGACAGCTAAGGCAGAGCACAGGACAACCCTGCCCAAAGGGCAAAACTGGGGGAGCTTCTGGCTGACTTTGCAAATGGTGCTCTTGCTACATCAGAGATCTCGCCAGCTGGGAACTCCTCATTAAAACACTCAGACAAGGCAATGCTAAACAGCAAACAGGGTCTAACAAATTACATACCACGTTAGTGTAGCTTCAGCAGCATCCTTCACTCTCATGGATGCAGGGTTTGGCTCCTTATCTCCTTTGTACTTGACCTCTTGTTCACTGTTTTTGGATTTACTTCCTGAAATGCCCAGCTCCACAATCTCCAGTACCTCTTTTAAACAATCCTAAAACACAAGAGGAACCACCTTAAAGCAGAAGCACTCTGATAAATGCCTCCAAGACCTCAGTGAAAGAGTGATATACCATCAATTAAAATAAAGTACTGCTGGTAATATGAGCTCAGAAATAAAGGCAGAAGATTATTTTAACAGACAGACTCTATAGGAATGGTATTTTCTCCATTTATAGAAGTCTGCTTATGTCTACTCTAATGGTAGAAAGTGCTCTGTAAGAGTATGTACACACAATGTATTCCATTACCTATGTACAAAATTGCCAAGAGGACTATTAAGAGTGCAACTGAAAAATGTAAACACATTTAAAGAGGTAATAAATGCATTGCTGAGACTCTCTGCAGAACTTTTAATTAAGTTCTAAGCACATTAAGAATGAACTCACCTGGAAAATTGCAAGAAATCCCTTCCTGAACCTTTCGATTGCCAACAGCTTTCGTAAGTAAAATATATCATGGTATCTAATTCATGAAGAGAACATTAAAAATATTCTCTAAGTACAGAGCAAAGCTTCATCAAATCTACTACAGGAGAGGCCAACACTCAGCAGAACCACATGTTTGACTCACAAGTGTTGCTCATCACAAAATAATTTGCTGGAAATACTTGGATTGCCTCAACAAAGGTTCAAGTTTCATGGCTTGAGTTATAGCATAACAAGGAAAGTGTTCTCACAAATAAACAACTGGCTAAAACCTGAACACAAGTGAGTGGTCAGCTTTTACCACTAGAGACCAGGAAAGGTTCTATGCCTTCAGCCTGTGCCCTTCCTTATATTCATAACTGATGTAGAAAAAGAGATTAAGAGGAAGGCTGAAGTTTTCTGACACAGCAAAATTAGTTAAGTGTTGAGATGCAAAGACTGGCCATGAAGAATTACAGAAGTTTACAGTGTTGCCCGGTAAAATAGCAGGCAAAATTCAAAGCAAATATAAGGTGAGGCACCTGGAAAATTGCAATTCTAATACTTGCAAATGCAATGAAAGGTCCCCATCTGACTATCGTGACTCAGGAACAAGTTACTGGGTGTCCAGTATTTACTGCACACAGTATGTAACATTAATTATTTCTGCATATCAAGATAAAGTTAAAACAAGAACCTAATGAAAGGAAACAATGCATTATGCAACTGAATGAAGCTATGCTGTGCCACATCCAGGGGAACTATCCTGTCCTTGTCACCTACTGCCATGCCAGTATACCGGAGTGCATCCAGAAAGCATCTTTATTTAAAGCCCTGCTTGTGGGTTTAAAATTTTCATTGATTTTATAATTTTACATATGCTATAGAATATATAAACAAAATATACAAAAATATGTTCTATATAAAACTGCATTAAAGTATTATAATACATGTTAATATACATTATATATACAAATACAGAGGAATCACCAAGCTGTCTCTGCAAAGAGACCAACAATGGAAATATGCAATTTTTATTTATTTATTTTTTTAACAGCAGAACAGAATGCTGTTGGAAATGCACGTCTTTCATTTCCTGCTCTTTTAAAGCTTCCCAAGCAAATTCCATCTCAGATTAAGACTTGCTCAGTTTCTAGAAAACTGGTTTCTTGGTGAAACAATCTCTGATTATCAAAACATTAGCATCAAAGAAGTTCTGTGAAGTCTAGAAGATGCTTTAGTCAGGGTGAGAGCTCAGAAACGAGAAGAGACCTAGCTTTTAGTGAAGTTTATCTGCAGCAGGTATGTTATGCGTACACCATCAATTCCCCTTTTTCTGTTTTCAGTTTCTGTTTTTTCAGGTTTTTTTTTTCTTCTTTTTCCATTTTCCAAAGCAAGAAGAAAGATCAAGACATTCTTAGAAATATGAAAGGCAATTTTAAAGCCAAAAACATTCTTGATGAATCAAGAGCAGAAATCAAAATTCAAAACTATTTTGCAAGGAAGCTAGCTTTGAAATTCCTAATATACTTTTGAAAATTAAGAAAACCACATTAAATTATCAGGAACAGAGAGGTTGGGCATGAAAGGCATTGCAATTTGGAGTGCTCAAAATATATAGACCAGAGACCTACCTTCTCATCCAGCATGTCGGGGTGCTCTGTGAGCCAGACACAGAGGCACTGGAAAGCTGCAACTATCATGGAGTGGAGGTCGCGGGAGTGGAGCGGGGCTGGGCGGCTGCACTGGTACACTATGTAGCCGCACACTGAACTAATAGCTCTCTTCCGGTCAGAGGAATCAACCACCACCTTCACCTGCATAAAGCAAGAAGGAGAGGATGAGAACTCCTCGACAAAAGTCTTTCGGAGAAGAAACAGATTTTAAAAGCATTTTTAAATGCAATTTTAAGAAACAGGAATAAACAGCTGGCTCTTTCACAGCTACAGCTTAAAAGCTGTGGCTAAAAATGTTTAACACTGATGGACATTGAAGCTTAAAGGAAAGAAACACTGCATTGAGGTGCCACCACACTGCAGGCTTGGTATCCGCCAGCAAGAGTGGTACCTATATAGTTTGATAAGAAACTAATTGCAAGCTGAATAAATTAGCATTTGGAACTCATTTTCAGCAAATACATCTCTCCTTCAGCTATAGCAACCCATTCTGTACCTCAGAGAGCCAACCCACTGCCAAGCCTCCCTTCCACAGGGCTTCGTTCCTCACATAACTTTCCACTGAGCATATTTTGTCAGCACAGTAACTTTCATCAGTGAAAAGGGGGCAGAAAACTCACCCTCAGACAAGCAGATTGGCAAAAAAACCTGCCATAACCCCTCTCCCAAAACTAATTTCAAAAACCCTTCAGCTTCTCTCCCAGCTCAGGTCCTTCAGGGAGCAAGGCTCCAGATGGGAGGGTTGGTGAGAAGGCATATACACCCAATACACTGAGGAACGAGGAACTAAAGAACAGAATTTCTATTCCCTTTTCTTCCCAACCCGTGATTTGGCACAGGAACAGTCAGTTAAAGCTGGATTTTTCTACTCTGTAGCATCTGACCACACCATATAAAGCTTCACTCATTACGGAGCACCCTTATCCAAGCAGGAAGGTGGATGGTCTTGCTGGTAACACCAGCAGCAGCTATACTCCACACAGCAGGGGGGTGACAACTCAGAGCCCTAGGACGAAGGCAGCATCTCTCTCAGAAGAGCAATATCTACAGCAAATAGAGTCCCCTCAAGACAAGCTTATGAAAAGCAGGTTGGTAAACCAGCACTCTTGCAGGAAACAGGTTTTTTGAATTTACCAAGTCCCAGTAATATCCTGGTGCTGAACAGCCACAAGACAGGGATACCTCTAAACCCAAGAAGGGCTTTAGGGAACTGTCACCTCCAAAGGCACATGCAGAACTGGCTCTCCAATCTCCAGTCCTGCAGTAAAATCTTTTTCTGTCCTCTTTGTTACGAAGGGGAAAGATATCCAAGATACCCCAGAGGAAGAATTACTTCAGTTCCATGAGAATTATACAAAGACTACAATGTTTAATATTAACCTGAGTAGACATTTGAAAAGAGAATATTTTTAAAAACCACCAACCCACAAAACAAACCACACCAACCCTGGCTTAACCACACAAGCTGCAGGAGCCCCTGGTACTGTATGATGCTCTGTAAGACCCAATATCCATACAATAATTCATTGCAGAACACTTTCAAATGCATCCTTCAGCTCACGCTGCTGCAGGAACAAAAGAAGCACCCAGTCCAACATGGCTCAATGCTGACTCCACGCCCTAAAAAACTGCCTGAGACACATGTATTTCAGAGAGACCTGTTGAGCTCCCGGGGGAAATGCTGAACTGTCATGCCAGGTCATCATGGCTGCTATAAATAAACTGGACTAGTGTCTAACAAGCGTCATGAAGTCCAGCTTGGGGACAAGAGCCCTCAAGCAGAAAAGGGCATGTTACTTCTCAAGAAAAAAGCTGCTCCCCTCCCCGCCCCCCGGTAGCTTTAGTTCAGTTATCTGCTGTTGAATCAAGGAACTGTGTGCAGATCAAGCTCTGAAGAAGGTGACGCCTTCATATTACGTTATCATTCTCTAAGCTCAGAAGACTATTTCCAAGATGAGATGGAAGGGGAAAACACACAATTAGGTTATTTCATACCCTGGCATATTTGCAATCTGCCAACTAACAGCAACAAAACTCTTGTTCCCAAGTCTGGATACACAGTGAACAGACAGACCGGCCACCCAACCAAGCAAACCAATGACAAATGGTTCACAGTGGGATTGAAAACTAGTGGCCCAAGCCCCTATGCTGCCACTGGAAGCTTAGTGGCAAGTTTTTCCTCAACTGTGCAACCTAATATGGCAGGTGCGTCCCCTGCAGTGTGTGTGTGTGGGAACAAACAAACAAACAAAAAAAAAAAAAGAAAACCACCAAAAAATCCAACCCTAAAACCATACACACATGGGAATCCACGAGGAAGGTCAGGAGCCATGCAGCTAGCTCAACAAAGCCAGCCAGAATGGTACAGTGGAGCCACGTGTATCTGAACAAGCCACCCCGAGCTTCACTTCCAGCCAACAGGCCTTTACAGGGCACACATTGTTTGAGCAACAGAGCACTGACATTTGGAGATGAAGTACAAAGGGAGTACTGTTTTCTCTCATGTCCAAACAGAACATTCACTAACAAACCTGGACACAGACATGTCTGGTGGCATGACTTTCATCCAAACAGGACTATAATTGCCCTCCGAGAAGAGGCCAGAGCACACAGAACTTCACTGCTCACCTTTGCCAGTCCGGACAGAAGCTCCAGTGCAGCCAGAGAGATGCTCATGTCCTGCCTCCACTGCGAGTTGAGTCTTTGGGTTACCAGGTGAATACTGCGTATCAGTAGCCCAGCAGCTGTATCTGTATTAAGAGCTAGGATATAACCCCAAAACCACATACCACAGGGAGGGAAAATAACTAAGCATTAGTGACAATAAGCAAAGCACAGCACAAGCCAAAGCAGCCACAATACACACATAAAATAAAATGATACACAACCCATAACCTAGAAATCAGGTTGGTCACTTTTGCCCAGGCTAACTCCCTTATATACACACCACCAGACGTTATACAAATACATTCAGACTAGCTTATCTCAATTTAAAATTTTTTTTAAAGGACATCTTAGCTAATCCCAGTAAAAAGAGATCATCTTGTTTTCAATTTTCTCGTTTGAAGCATCCAGCTTCAAATTCTCTTCATGAGTTTCATACACTCTTACCTTCTGTGCACAGGAAATAAAAAAATCCAATAAAATGAATATATTACAAAAATGTCTTTCAAGTTATGTCACAGTTTAAAGACTCAATAAGTCAAATATTTAAAAGACTTTTTTTAACCTTAAAGGGATATTTTTACAAGGACTTATCAATGAAAACCCATACAAATTAAACACACAATTCAAATGGTGTGCCCAAAAGTAGCACTTCAATAATTGCAAACACACAAATCCTCTAGGAAAAGCACCGAGATGTCTACATGAATCCCTAGAATATACCAAAATCTTTCCTACTGGTCTCCCTCCTCTCCTTAGTTATAGAACTAGAGGAAAAAAACATTTTTGGTTGGCAAGAACAGAGTTGTCAACCTAGGCTACACCATTAACAGAGGCGACCTGTTCCCACATTTATCTGGTCAACATCAGCTGAACTGAAGCAGACCAAAAGGAGCAAGCTGAATGCCAGGATCTTGACATTTGGCCAGCTCACCACACACAGGTTTAGCAGAACATGGATTTTATTACAAAGGTTCAAATATGCATGGTACAAGACATAGCAAACCAACATTAATTAAGAAATTATCTTGTTAAAACAAGTGACACATCACAAGCATTCTGCTTACTTGCTCTATACAAACAGGAGTCCCACAAATGGTCTTTAAACATAGATTAAGAAAAGGTGCTGCAAAAGTCAGGTAAGCATTTGGAATGCCACCAAAATGAATGACACAATTCATTCACACTTGGTGTACATTTATCCCATTATTGTTCATGAAAACTAAGTGTCCTGAAAACATATGCTGAAGTAAACCAGTTTGCAAACATCTTTTTCAAAAGATTTTACATTCTTATTTTAAAAATGTTCATAGAGTCCCTTAGTAGGATAAAAAAAAAAACAAACAATAACTGAAGGGCACATATGAGCACAGACTGGCAATAAACAAAGGGGCTATCCACCCTGGGTTCAAACACCCATGCATATTAATATATTAGCCAGAATTACGAACAGAAAAAACACGCAAAAACCCCATTGCCCTGGCACATAACGACAGAGATTTTTCCCCCAAAGAGCTATCCTTACCATAATCCCTCAGAAGGGCTTGTGCTGGTCTCTCACTGTCTGGTGTTGTGGGCTCTGTACTGCCTCCACTTGCAGTGCTAATGCCACTGTTAGTACGGCTGTGGCTTTTGAAGAGGTTATTTTCACCACCGTTCTGCAAATTGAAAGTCAGTTTTGAGCAATGAGAAGATTTTTCTGAGTAGAGTTCGCTATACCAGAGGACGCTCTCAGATGCAATGGAGGAAGATGTATGATCAAACCTCAAGATGCTGAGCACCTCACAACCGCAGACAGGATGAGTAACGCATTCTTTCTGAAGGGGTAACTTCACAAACAAAAACCACTTACCATTTCCATCTGACAGCCAATGGCTTCTAACAGCGCTGAATCTTGAACAATATTTAACATCGCACCTGAAGAATCAGATACAAGAAGGTAACTCAAGACCGCAGTAGAATATTCACTGCTAAAGTTTACAAAGAAGCACTGAAGGTCTAACGTACAGGATCGCATCCTGTTTTATAAAAAGTGCTATAAAACACAGGATTTGCTTCAGGCTTAGCCATTTGAAGCAGATGAAAGCTGAGATAAGAGTGTTTTCAGCTATTTTAAAAATGCTTTGAACACAGGTTTTTCAAATTCCTCAGTTCAGAAGGATTTTGGTTTCACAGAAGGGCTGGAATCTTTCCTTGTCTCCCATCATTTAAAAATTTAGCTTACATTTAAGGAGATCTACAGATTCTGTGAACAAAGTAACAGTATTTGTTAGACAGCCAAGAGCGCCAAGATGAGCTGCATAGTCCAAAGCCACTTCAAGGGTTATACAGTGCTGGCCTCAACTACATTCTTGCTCAGCACAGAGACGCTCCCTTCCCCAGTTTGGCCATTAGGAGCCAAAAGGCACCTGGTAACTGGCAAACAAAAACACGTTTTCAAGTCTCAACGAACTAGCAGTACAGACAGCAACCTGCTGGAAGGTAAAGTGAACAATGTCTGGTCCATTCAGCAACCCCTGAGACACCAGTGCACAGGACCACGCTTGTTCTCATACTGACCTGTGACCAGGGAAACAAACCCCCAAACCACCATAACACAAGGGGTTTCATTTTTATAAAGACATTTCTGCCCCTGCCCCACCAAAAAAAAGTAACAAGGCTAATATCTGCATCACTGATAATTTCTGCGTTTGTAGAGCAGGTTAAAAATTACTTTAATTTCAGCTTGGCTAAAATATAAACCCAGTTTCCTAAATCAAGAGGCCAGCATATAATCTGAGGTAGGATACATTGAAATTCTCTCTGCCTGGAAGTCATCCCCAGCCTCTCACTTTTTGTGCTTTGTTTTCCAACAGTGCCCAAAATACTGTATTGAAAAAGCTGAGGCTCTAAGTGCAGGGGTAGCCAACCCTACCACATCCAACCTAGCCAGCAGGTAGTCATCTCTTCCATCTTGGGAGAGAGAACCGCGCACAAGCATAACACACTTAAATTAAAATTGCCAATGCATTCAGGGTGCCTTTGGTCAAACAGCACGAACAACCTTTTTCCTTACAAAGCAGCACATGACTAATAAACCATATTATTCCAAGGACCGATTAAGACAGACACTTCTGTAACACAGTTAATAAATAAAAAAGTTGAAATAACCTAGTATCATTTGAGTGTTGTTGGGATCTGTTTCCGTTTGCAAAGCTCCTATAAGGATATTCACAAGCCTCAGCTTCAAGGAAAGGAAGGTTATCGGCTTATCATACGTTGAGCTGTCATCATTGCTGAATTTCCCTTCCAGGACAACCTGAAGGAAAATACACTTATTTCAGTAACGATTAGAGATCACAGCAGCATAGCATTGGTTTCAAAAGTCAGCATCCACAGCACACATTGCTACTGACAACCTTAAACACAGTCTTACTGTTACACACTTGCTGCAAGAGTTTCAGTGCTGAACAGAACACCAAACGAAACCCACAAGTCATCCACATCCCACTCCAAAACAACCACGGAAACAAAAAACAGAAATGCAAGACACAGTGGTTACGTTCACTACCTCAGACTTTATGGTTCCAAAGTGATGAGGGAGAGGCAACAGAGACAGCAAGATGTTAATCGAAGCTCTTCTTAGCTCTGTGGGGTTTACATAGATTTTAAACTTTGAGAGTTCTCTGCAAATCAAAGCATCATATAGTTAATCAGCTTCTCACAGGAATTTGGAGCCAAGTTTAATTAAGTTAAAATTAAATACACAGCCACCCAGTGGTCTTAAGTAATTTGTAGTATACAATGCAGCTGTTTCTTTCTAGGCTCAGGTTTTTGGGTTTGTTTTTTTTTTTTTTTTTATACCCCACATAAAAGCAATGAGCTGGTGAAAGCATTATTCATATACTGCATGTTCAAAGCAGGAGGTTTTGGTCACGAGCCTCTACCGGCTGATTACAACTGAAAGCCACCCAGGATGATCAGAGATCCGCAGAATGTGCTCATGTGCACACTGCGTAGAACACAAGCTGCTCAGTGAATAGATCAACTTTTGTCAGGAGCCACCAGCAAATTTTTCTACTTATAAGACCTATCCAAAAGAAGCAGTGGCTCAGACTTAAGCCCACAAAGATAAATGGTATTTCATGTATAATTTCAAAATGAAATGCAGTACCAATACATAAAACATATGCTGGAGAAGGCATGCATGGAGTACTATTAAGTTCCTTAAACTACTTCGCAAAACATCCAGAAATCTATAAAGCTCTGAAAAGAGGCTTAAATGATCAATTTTTCGATTTAACGATGTGGAAGATTACTCTCTTAATGAATTCACTGCAGTAACAGCCATTAATGAACATCCTGTGAAATTTAACTTAAAAATCAGTAGGCTTTAAATGTATTTGAGCTAAATCACTCCTTTTCCCTATTCTTATAGATACTGCTTTCCATCAGTGAATATGTAGATAAGACAACTTGCATATTTCATTTAAAATAAACACTGCTATTTAAAGAAAATTTCATTTAATGAAATTAACAATTAGAGCTTATGAAGTGCTGCTATTATCACTATCAAATACAAACACAGCATGGGGCCCACATTACAGAATTCCTTCAGTGAAAACTACTCAGGAATGACGAAAACCCCAGAAGATAAACACGTCCTCACATTTCTAATGATATTTATATGGAAACAGCAATTTACCTGTCAGGTAAAATGGTTTCGAGAGCCGAAATGA
Organism: Egretta garzetta; assembly: GCF_000687185.1. Taxonomy (NCBI): domain Eukaryota; kingdom Metazoa; phylum Chordata; class Aves; order Pelecaniformes; family Ardeidae; genus Egretta; species Egretta garzetta. Next base: position 865,498 of record NW_009258293.1, read on the forward strand.
AGTAAGGAACCACGACATCAATCCCCTTCAGGTCACAGCAGAACAAAGGAGGGGAATTTAAAATAACACTGGCAAGAACCGGGTGGCAAACGAAATCTGCTATCTGCAAACCCTGAATTAAAAGCATGTAAAATCTGACAAAGAAAGATAAGATTAAATTATTTGCACACAAAAAGCATCAGCATCCCACATGAACAAGAACGTGCAGCCACTATTTGACCTTTTCTATACAAAATAGAGTAAGTTCCAAAATCAGAGCTAGGACATGTTCATACGAGCATTCCCCCCAAGTTACTTTAGCACAGGCAAATGCAACTAACCAGCTTAACAAAACTCCCTCAAATCACATGTATTCCGTGTGAAAAGCCAGCGCAGCACAGTGTTACTGACCCCTCCAACTTGATGCAACACACGAACCGGGAGCTGTGCAGATACAGCCCAGGCGTTTACTAAAAGCACTTGGAACATGTGCTCTCCTACTACCCCCTTCCCAATGTAAGGATGGGAGTGAGACCTCCATTTTAACCCGTCAACACGAGAAAAATACTGTGAAATCTTTCAGGGAGGAACGGGACAGGACACACTCATCAGCAATTTGGAAAATGAGGCCAAACGTATCCATCGTAACCAGCTCAAATGAAAAAGCAGAGGGGTAGGAACCCAGCTGACCATCACATGAAAGCAGTTTCTTTTGAAGTTTCTTGTTAGAGAATACTTGCACCCCCTTTATTTATTTATTTGGTTTTAAAAGGCTTGCAAACACAGAGGAATCTCACTGGCTGGGTAAGAGAAACACAAACTACCTATAGGCAACATGCAAGAAATAAAATAGTTCAGACTTCCAGGAAGTTTTGATGCCATCTGGGACAAATGAATGGTCTGAGAGAGTCATGATTTAGAGTTGAGTCTCTGCCTCTAGCCTTTGCTATTTCACTTTAATAGAAATTTAGAAAAAAGGCACACTATGGTAGGCAAGGTTGCCTTATTTTATTAGAAACAAAACTGTGAACAGAGGCAGTTCAGAACACAACTGTTTAAAATAACAGAATATTAGTGCATTTCTATACTTAAAGAAAAAAAACCAGCCTGCAAACACATTCCATCCCAGTGCTGTGGTGTTTGACAACTTTAAGACTATTAGACATGGTCTAACAGTAGGCAATTCGACATGGTTTAATAAAGTGTACAAAGCATTGTGTCTGCACACTTATTTTTCCCACCTGAACAATATTCAGTGACAAATAAAAAAATAAGAATACAAGAGGCAAGAAAATATCAAAAAGACCATATTCCTTCCAGCTGGGAGGCACTTTAAGGGCCTTCCCTCCAACTGGAACTTGAAAAAAACCCAGTGAATACCAGCATTGTGAGAAGACGAAAGGAAATCAGTATCTGGTTTTGCCAGGAATCCCCACCTACAGCAGCTGAAGGCTAACCAGGCTTCTTGAGTTGGCAACAGAGGATTCAGACAGTAACTGAGTGCTAGTCACTACGAGTTAATTGGCACCATGAAGTCATATCAACAAAGCAATGGGAAGACAGGTTAGTACCGGGATAGGTAAGCTGGCAGTATCTCCTCCCCAGTCTTCTTGCTACAGAATATCCTACACAGTGTCCCACATGCCTCTGCCCTTCCTGCTTCGTAGTTGTCTGGGAATTCACCGGCATCAAACATGGGGTTGGAAGCCATTGTGTCTGTGGACATTTGCGATCCTTTCCGGCGAAACTCCACGCTAGCTTGAGTTGCTACAGCTGGGAAGAAAAAAAAAAAACACAAAAACACAAAACAAACCCCCAGTGTTTCACTGCTTTTGTTACCAATCTAATAGGCTCATGGGATCCTGGACACAAAGATCAAGTCAAATTTCATAGTTATCATAAAGCTGTTAGTGAACTATATTTGAGTCAGTGCCTCTGTTTAGAAGGTATTTGTGGGTGTGACTAACTTTTCTTCATAAGGATGACAACCACTGACCTTCGTATTCTAGAACCTTCCCAGCAGAAAGTTGGGACAGAGAATGCTTACATCCAGAGTTAGCTTCCTACCCTCTCTGGAGGACGGGGATCTTCTCTCACCTAGTTTTCATCCCCAGAAAAATGAGCTACCACCTTGCTCTGCTGCCTTAAAATAGCAAAAAACATGTAGATGGCACCATCACTGACTTCCAAGCAAGTGCTTAATTTTCAATTGGCCAACTAATTTCTTTTGCTGCTCTGAATACCAAGCTGCTTTGATCCAATTCTGTTGTATAAACATACTTATTAAAAAACCCCCAAACATTTTAAGGACCCATATCAGAGAGATAAATTTGCTGAAACCTGCTCTCCTGGGCCCCTCTCTCCTCAGGTGACCACTAAAATTGCCAAATAAATCTAAGGTTAGACAGCCTCCAGACAGCAGCTACCAGGAAGGCTGGCCCTCTCCTACCCTCTATCCCACAGAAAGCTCCACAAGTCACTCAGGAGCCCGCTCTTGCCCAAAGGGGACGTGGTCTGCCGAGCTTTGTGCTCCTTCCCTGCAGGACAGTTCTGCCAGCTCAGGCCAGCTGAATGCATGTCTTTCTAGAGAGATCCCTGGCCCCCCCCTTCACATATCACTATCTCGTGCTTATGATGCAGGAGAATACTCGCTTTGCTGGCTTCATCCTTTCTTCCAGCATGGCAACCAAAATAGATGTATTGCTCTCAATGCCATTTTTTTTTTTTTTTTTTTTTTTCATTTTTTCCCTTGGACAACTTCACTCTTGGACTACTAACAGCAGAAAGAGCACGTTCCTTCCTATTTTATCTGAGACTATATTGATTTCCAAAACTTTTATAAGCTACAAAACCAAAGAGACAACGTGTGTTCCTAACATAATCACGCCAATGTAGTTCCATCAGTACCAGAGAAACTCCTCTATCTCAAGCCTGGGACACTGGAGAACATTAGTTTCACATCAGTTTCACAACCAGTCTTGCAAACAAAGGCTGGTTAACCCTTTGACAGTTGGAATACTTGTTAATCTACGGATAGGGGTTTGTTTTTTAAAGGAAACGTCCTAATGAAAAATTAAGAGTAGACACTTTGTTTGTCTTTAAATTCATGGTTTAACCTACTGTTACTGTACAAATTTTCATGACATAAGTAGCAAATAAGCACAAATCTTTATGCATCTTCCCATGAGCCATTTTTTTGTCCTGAATAAGCTATCCAGCAATATATTGTTGTTGGAAAAAAACACTACATGCACAATGCATACAAATCAAACACTAGGTCTGTAAAATAAGCTTTAAGTAAAAAAAATATGGTTAGTGCAAAGTCCTTAAACTCATGACATGATCACAGACTAAAAGTACAGAAAAGATGGGACTGATTCAGGCAGATTAATTTGCTTTTGCCAACAATCCTCCCCATTCAAAAACACACACAAAAAATTACTTGTCTTTTTCAAGTAAAAGTGCAAAAGCTACAAGAGACAATGAGAATGAGTTTACAAATAAAATATGGGATTATGAAAAAAGAAAAGCATGACCGCAATTAAGGAAAAGCTACTGGTTCCTACTTACAAGATTTATAAGAAAGAAGAATTTGGATAAAAGATGCTGCAAGATAATAGAAATAAAATGGAAACAAATCAAAGGACAGCAGTAGTTATAAAATACTTTTAAGATGGTGAAATTGTAATATAAGTTAAGAAGCTTTTAGCTTTTTTAAAAAATAGATTAAAAGCTTTATGATATAGCAAGCTTGTTAAACACATAGGAAATTGGCATTCAGGTCCAAAATTATGGTTTTGAAAGTACCATGCAAAACAATGAATAAATGTTACAAAACACTAGTAAGATTTAGAGCTGTTCACATCAATGTACATCAGTTCTTTAAACAGATGTATTAACCCTTCCCAGCTTAAGTACATTTCCCTAGGTAGCACTGCATAGGGAGTGCACACCAGGCTGCCCTAAGGCTTCAGCGGCATGGGCTATGTCTGGTAGGGGGAAGGCTACTTACCTGCAGGTTCTCCTCACAGCAATACTCCTGCTTCCAGCCCGTGAGCTCCTGACTACGCTACAGCTCCGTCTTTCCTAGCTCGAGTTACTAACCCCCCTTAACAGCAGGCTGTATACCTGGGCCTGCCTCCCTGACCACCAGCCGAATCAACACTCTTACAAAGCAGAAATGAAAGGCCGAACACTACCAGAAATACCAATATTTCACAAACAATCTCCAGTGAAAGAAGAGGGGAAAGACTCTTGCAGGTCACAAGCAGTGTTCCCCAGGTCTCAGCGTTGGGGCCAGTGCTGTTTAGCATCTTTACCAATGACCTGGATGAGAGGATCAAGGGCACTCTGAGTTTGCAGATGACACTGAGCTGGGTGGGAGTGTGGATCTGCTGGAGGGGAGGAAGGCTCTGCAGAGGGCCCAGGCCAATTGGGTGAGGTTCAACATGGCCAAAGACCATGCAGAGTGGCTGGAAAGCTGCCCGGCAGAAAAGGACCTGAGGGTGTTGGTCGACAGGCGGCTGCATATGAGCCAGCAGTGTGCCCAGGTAGCCAAGAGGGACAACAGCATCCTGGCTTCTATCAGGACTGGTGTGGCCAGCAGGAGCAGGGCAGTGGACGTGCCCCTGTGCTGGGCACGGGGGAGGCCGTCCCTCGAATGCTGGGTTCAGTGTTGGGCCCCTCACTCCCAGAAGGACACGGAGGGGCTGAAGCATGTGCAGAGAAGGGCAACGGAGCTGGTGAGGGGTCTGGAGGCCAAGGCTGCTGGGGAGCATCTGGGGGAGCTGGGGGTGTTCAGCCTGGAGAAGGAGGCTGAGGGGAACCCTTATCGCTCCCTAGAACTGCCTGACAGGAGGGGGAAGCCGGGAGGTGTGTGTTGGGCTCTGCTCCCAGGGAACGGGCGATGGGATGAGGGGGAATGGCCTCAAGTTGTGCCAGGGCAGGTTTAGGTTGGACACTGGGGAAAATTCCTTCCCCGCAAGGGCTGTCAAGCACTGGAAGGGGCTGCCCAGGGTGGGGGTTGAGTCCCCACCCCTGGGGATATTTAAAAGCCGGGCAGATGAGGCTTAGGGACAAGGTTTAGTGGTGGACAGGTACGGCTGAACTGGATGATATTAAATGTCTTTTCCAACCAAATGATTCTATGATTCCAGTAGCCAGGTACCAGGAAAGAAAGTCACCACCTCATAAGAGCTGCTTTGAACATGCAGGGTCAGATCAAGACCTCTGACCAAGCCTCTCAGGAACACTCAAATTGTCCCTAATCAGGGCTTCTCATAGTTTGCTCCTAGACCCCCAGAAACATTCTTTGGGACATTAATATTAATGACAGTAGGGCCAGAAGAGGGGAGGGTAAAACTATACCCCAAGACTCCTCACTGCCAACAGCAACCTCCTAGGTTAAGACTCCTTCAGCTGCTATAAAACACACAGCTGGCAGGCTTGTGACCAAGTTCTCTAGTACCAGGATGAAGAATGAGCCCATCAGATTGAAAGATTCACTTGTTGAAGTGCTGGCACAAGGTATTAATGAGTTTCTCCCAATTCTCACAAGTTGCTGAAGAGAGCACCCAGAGCACCCAGCAACAGTATGCACAGCATGGCCAAGCTTCTCTAACTGAAAACACAACCTGCCAATGAAATTACACTCAGCATGGATACACACACCCCAGAGCTGTCATATTCAGGATTAACTTCATGAAGGCTTCACAGTGAATTTCTTATGAAGGAGTTCTCAAGTACCAATCATAGGGAGCTATTTATGCCACACTGACTGCTAAATAAATACCGCACAGCCATCTAATTCTAAAGACTACACCAGCAGGATCCAGCTCCTTTCAAATCAACTATGCATTTTCAAAAAGATCATTTTTCCTTTCTCACCACAATACAAAATAATCATTAGCTGCCTGCTATAAAGCCATAAAGCTTCACCATCGAGGTCTCTGTGCAGAAACTAAAACCTGATACAGGACCCTGGAGGCACAGAAGCATTATACCAACGATGGCAAGATTGCCGTTTTGCTTCAGAATCCAACCAGCACAAGACGGGGCTCAGAGAGCAAACAGGAAGACTGCTTTCAAGGTGATAAACTCCACCAGTACTCAGTAATATACAGATGACCTCCAGCTAATTTTGTGGGGGAGAACAATTCCCTCTCTTCCAAGAGACAGTCAAAACCACAGCAACCATGAACATAAAATACATACGATTATCCTGAATCACGCAAGGGTCAGTACAAGAAGTTTATCAATGAAGATGACAGAAAACTGAACAACAGTGGTGCAGCAGTTATATTCCCAGAACCAGAAAAGTGTTGAGGCTGGAGGGGACCTCTGGAGATGGTACAAGTCAGTGCTTACTGCCCCAGTCCCAACAAAGCAGGGTGAAGTAAAGCAAGGTCAGTTACCCTTCTACCCAGCCAGATATTTTTTCAGCTCAGAACTTACAAAAAGCTGCACATTTTTTCCACCACAGTAATTCTTCCTCAATTTTCTTTCTGGAGGTTAAAGAGTTCAAGAATTAAGATATGTGAGGCTCAAGGACAAGGAGAAAAGCAAGGGTAAATAGGTAGTCATTCATATTGGCCTCAATCAACTGCTCTTTACTTCCTAAAGTTCATCAAAAAGGCTTGTGTTGCAAGATGGGAGAAGGACGATGTGCTAGTCCATGTGAATCAGCAGGGTTTGTTTAAAAGAACCAAACTAAATTCTGAACTAGAACTTGAGACAACAGCTCATCCACAGGGTTACTTGTTAGGCACTCGCACTTAGCTCATGAATACCTCTTTGGAAATCATGTCAAATGGGTTCTCACTGAAAGTGTGCCACATGACAGAAGAGGAGTAAGAAACATGCACTAGAAAGCGCAGTGTTCCAGGGCAGGGATCCCTCTGCAGGACCAAGGAGCAATCTCTACCAAGATATTTCACCTCTTTCTTTGAAAAAGTGGTTCTCAGTCCTCCAGCCAGCAATGAAACAGAGAAATCATATCTGAGAGCTACAAGAAAAGAAATTCTTAACTGCATGGCACTGAAACAAACTGACCATTAGAAGGGTTTAAAGCTATTGAGATCTTCTACAGCTGCAGTCCCAGATCTAAAAGCAAAATAGTGTGTGTGGGCCAGTGGAAGATGGTACTACACAGCAAAGCTGACTAAGAGCAGACACTTCCCAATCATAAAATATTTAAAGCATCCATGAAAACAATAGTGCTTCCTGAAGCTAAAGCAAAGATTATCAGCAGCAGTGTCAAACAGGGTAAGAACATTCCAGCTAGCGTCAAAAGCATTACTGCACCAGGCTACAGAGAACAGCAGATGGACCACAATATAGAGGTATAGAGCCAAACTGCTGCCAAAAAGAAGTCTTAAAACATCAGATTTATTTTTGACCTCTTTCGTAAGAGTAGGGATTGTGGCAGCTAACTGTCCCTGCTCTGCTGTCCTCTTTCTTCAGGCCACATCTATACTGGGTAGCATGAGCAGAGGCAGGTGGATAGGCAGAACATGCAGATTGATTATTACTGATGGGTCCCTCTTGTGTGATGGAGGGAGATCATAGTACACAACCCTCCCGGCCTACCTCAGCCGCCCAGCACAGCACCTCCTGCCTTACACTGTTCAAGGAAGAAAAGACTTCACCTGGAGGCATCAGGCTTCACAGATTAGACTCCCAGAACAGAAGCTTTTCAATTGGGACCTAAACCTGACCTGAAAAACACTGATGCTTCAAGTCAACAGAAACTACAGGAGCCTAACCCTTTACAAGTCTTCCTACATTTTCCCACTTACAGTGGAGGCTGAGTAAAAGGATTTATCCAAAAGGATAAATCAGGCAATCTGACTTTGGTGCCTCTCTACAAAGCTTCAGTTCGCTCTCATCCAACAGCCTGCCATGGCATTGCTGTAACCAGTACTTTACACAGCAGTAACCACACTCACTGCTGGAAGGGCAGCAAACACTTGACTAAGTTCCATAAGTTAATTCTGTCTTCCAAATCACTATAGAAGCAGGATGTAACACAGCTAGTATTCTGTGTCTCCACCAACATAATTCTCTCAGATGCACTGCTGCTAATAAAGAGCAGAACATGTGGCATGCAGACACTGGTCTTACTGCGGACAGCTCAGAGCACGGAGGAAGAAGAGAATCAAGCAATTTCCAAACAGTTGTTTCTAGTTTTCAGGAAGGCAGCAAGTCCTTCTGTAAGGCTTACAATATTACAATTGTCTGCTCTTAGACATTCTGCATAAATGAATAGAAGGCCCTGGAACCCCTTCATGGAAGTCAGTCATTTGGATTTTGGATGACTGTGTACTTCTGCTAGAAACAAAACACCTCTGTTTACAGCTGACACTGTTGCATAAGCAGCATCTCAGTTGACATCCTTTTCAGGTTAAGCACTTCATTACAACTGCTCAAGATCCAGGTTATGTCGAATTTACAATGATCCAATCAATCTGAAAAGCACTAAATACAGAAAGATATTAGATGCACATGCAGCTGAGCACAACCTCAAATTACATTACTCTGCTCTTACTCTGCTCAGCTATTTCTCTAGCAATGCATCACAGGCCTTTTACAGAGGGACTTAAACCTCCTACCACAGAAATCCATGACAGAACACTTTCTAAAACCATGTGCTGCATACCCAAAAATATCTTTAACAGATCCCAAAACCTAAACCCATTGCTTCCACACAGGGATTTGTGACACCACATATGGACGATAATCAGTTTATCCGTGGCTGTCGAGTCCCACTATAAACCAAACTTGCTACAACAAATGTCTTCCTCCTATTTTTCTTATTTAGGCCAATGAGCTCCTGGATAGATCTCTTGGAAGGTTTTAGTCAAAATATTACATGAAGAACAGGAAAAACGCAAGGAGTGAAAAGGTTTACTCTTTTCTAAGTATTATCACCAAAAGGAAGCAGAGTGCTAAAAAGCCTCTCCGAGCAGAGCACTAGTTCTGCTATAATGTCTCAAAACATCCAACCTCTAAAGCTGACCAAAGCATAGGGGACAAATTAAATCTACCAGTTAGGGACTGAAGACAACCAAGGTATCAACCCATATACGCAAACACATAGCAACCGTCACTGGAAGGCAACTCTTTTAAGGACTTCTGTTTTCATAACACTCTCCAAAACCAAGAATTACTTTATGCAGTATCTGGAGTGACGTTTGACAATTTTTCAAACATTAATGAGTCTGCTATTAGAGAGATACTCAAGCAGATTTCAAATTAGGAAGTGGACTTTTATCACATTATTCCCTTCACTTAATGAAATTTTCCCCACTAGCATAATTGGGACTGCCATGCTTGATAGAACAAGGGGGTGTTTAATAGAAAAAAGTGATTTTTTAAAATTTTAAAGCCCCCAAACACCTGGCTGGACAGTAACAGGTGCTAGCTCAGCTGGGAGGGGTTAACCACAATACAGCACTTCAGATTTTCTTTTTCTTATGCATATGTTAATCTTGCAGGTAGGAAATGTCAATAAAACAAGGAAAAAAATGTGTATTTTTCAGTAATATTTACCAGTCATGCTGCTGTCTCTGTTTATTCCATTATGAAGTTTACAGTGAACAAATGCTGCATCAAATAACCACGATCCAAAGAGGTTCAATATGCTGTTAACCTTTGGCCTGCGAGGAGCTGGTAGTGGCCGTGGCTCAGAACTTGTCTGGTTTGGGCTAGAGAGTGGAGAAGTAGAGGAGGGTTGGTGCTGCACTTTTGAAGTATGTGCAGTAGTTACCTATTTGAACAGAAGAACAGATCAGCTCCTAGAAGCAAGGAAATTACTTCCTCCAACTGAGGAAACTGCCAAAAGGGTCAGCTACTTAGATACAAAATATTAACTCTTACAGTGCTGGTTTTCATTGTTGCTTTATTCACAGTCACTGCCCGATGCCTTCGGTTATGGGGTGGAGTGGTGTTGATAGCAGTGCTCTGGGGCATGCTCAGCCTATTTACTGGCGTGGGTGGTGCGCTATCTGACCGGGGTCGTGAAATGCCTGTAGATCAAGAAATAAAGCAAGCTTTCAACAAGAATCCCATAGGCTCATACACAGCAGCCCAAGTAGTAAGCATTTGGGCCTTCCATACATAGATGAGCTTTTCCCCCTGGCCCCCAAACCAGCAGTACTAAGAAAAACATCTTTCCCCTTTTACTGTTAGCAGAAATAAGTGCACAAGCAACAAAAACCCTGCTTGCCTTAGATAAGCAAATGATTAACAACCCCCCCCCAAAACCACACCCACCACGAAGGAACCCCACACCTTAAGAACATGGAAAACAGCACGCAGGAGGACCAATTCTAGGAGCAGGCAGAGGGAGAGGCGCAAGGTTCGTTTGCCAAAGCCAATGTAACAGCTTGGTCCTCCCAAAATTCAGATGCCTCTCATCTTTGCCTTTCTTCCCCAACCACACCTCCCAAGCCCCGTAGCGAGTTGGCAAGAGGTCTGACCCTTCAAAGTCAACTTAGCTCACTAGGCAAAGATGAAACCCATCCACCATACAGTTTTCTGCTGGTTTTGTGAGCTGAATCAGCTTGCTGAACAGTCAAATACTAAGTTAGTACAAGAGATGGGGTAAGAAAGCAGACCAATCTGTAATTTTTCTGGCAGCAGCAGGACATTAGATCAGTCTTTACCCAACTTCAGGGAACTGTGGTATAGAAAGCTACCCTTCACAGTCAGAATCAGAAGCAACCAGCCCTCCGCAAAACCTGAAGTGACAAACACCACTTCTGCCCATTTTAATGAATACCACCACCCTCACACCCCATTTGAAAAATTAAGTGTGGAATTGCAGTGTGCCTGAAGATTTGACACTGACTTTTTTTGACCATGTAAATTAAAACACACAAGCAGACATTACAGAACAACTCCTGCTATACCATTAGTGTTACACCCCATGCAGAGGGCAGAGTATGCACTATGAAATAGATTGCTCTGGCACACTTCTTTGGGAAGGAGGATGCAGTATTTTGCCAAACACACGCATCATGCAAGTACATATCAGGGAGGGAGAGAAAACACACACACTTTGGCACTTGGGTAGAAGGCAATGAGATCTCCCATTAGCCTCAGCCAAAGGGGTCCATGCTGCAGCTCTAACGTCTGCCCTGAGCACACGCTCACATCCACACCTACAGCTCAAATTGCATTTCACCAAGAGCCCTCCTGTGCCAGAGTGCATCACAGTCTGCAGTCTCTGCCTTTGAAGTCCAGGTGGGTTGCCATCAACCTCAGTGTTTCACTTTGCTACACAAGATCTTCAGAAGGCTTAAGCCTCCAATTCAACACCCTGTCAAAGCTTATATAGACAGCCAAGCTCCTGGCATGCCTACAGGAGAGTGGCCCACAGAAGTCCTCCACAGTCGGCTAGTGTGGGGACCTCAGCCCCAGATCCCACCACACAGCCCTGCCTCTGCAGCCGGATGGGGAGTTGTGTCTGTGCTTGCTATCACCCCAGTGGAACAGAGCCTCAGGCAGCTGGGTGCAGAACACAGAAAGGACCACGCCAGCAGCGGGTTAAAAGCCTCAGACAAGAACCCCAAGCTATTCCTAAGGTCCAAGAGGAATTCACTACAGCAGCCATCCCCACAGGGGTGTGTGCACTGCGAAAAGCTCACAGCTGCTCTGCTGCTTCCTCTGCCTCACTGCAAGATGCCCCCCTCACGAGTCCTACATTACGAACTATTTTATTCACAGAAAATTAATTACTAAGCACACTTCCACAAAACCCTTGGATATAGTAATTTTCCCCCTCAATACATCCTATATTTAACAGCTTTTTCAAAAGTTTTTTCATTCAGCTTACACAGCCAGTAAAGGACACTTCAGAGGAACACCTATCAGTGCTCAGTTGGACTTTTTTTTAAGTTACTGTTTCAGTGCAGACTGACAAATATTACTATCATAGGAAGATAGAGTTTATCAGATTAACAAGGAGGCTGTTTTCGTAAGGTTAGGCCACATACTGCCTATATACAATTATCCTCTAACAAATTATGATATTATTTCACAGACTACTTAATATGTTAAATCTCGCATCTGGTATTAGTAAAAAGAAATCATTAAAATTCCTTAAAATTGGTGGCAAGACATCTGGAAGAACACAGTGGACACAACATGTTTCAAGATTCAATATGACAGCTTAAGAGAAATGATCTTTTGCATCACTTAACCTTTTAAATAAAGCTATTTCTACAAAAGTGAAATCTACAGTGACAAAAACTTGCTTGCAGTGGGGAATGCAGCAGCAATAAACCTTTTCCGTGCAATATTTTTACAGAAACACAGAATGTATTTCTAGTAAAAAATATCTATATAATTCAGTGAGACAGGAGGAGCCTGAGGTGCTTTTCTTAAAAGGGCTGAACCATTGAGGTTTTTCCAAAAGACAAACCACCTGTAAAAGCTGACAGTCTAATTCCACAGACAATTTTTTTTTTTTTTTTTTTTCCGAACACCGTTTATGTATCTACCTAAGTCTTCTACAGCTTCGTATCAGCTCACACTTCTGGCAGATGACAACATTTGTTTGCACACATTAAAGCAAAAAAGCAGGAGGCAGGCAGCTCCTCAGAGTTTACCATGGCACGTTATCTCTGAAGAATTTTTAATAAGCCCGAAGCATACCAAGAATAATGCCTTAGACTTCAGGTGCTACATAGCGTTACTTAAAACTTACCAGCCAGTGCTTACATCTGCTTTACCTTTCAGTCACATCTGAGCTACTCAGTTACCAGCAGACACAAAGAAAGGCAGCTTTTCTTCTCAGCACTACCAGCCACCCACTAGACGTAAGCTAAGTGAACCTGGCACTTGTAGCATAAAGATCTGAAGATGACAGTCAGAGTTCAGCACCTTATAAAAACCAGGCACTGCACACAGCTATCGCCACAAAGCTTAAAAAAGTGGTCAGTGCTCACAACGTGCTAAAAGCGTAACACTTGCATTGTTGATTAGATGAGAAAGAAGCCTTGTTTGGGGAAGAGATAGCTGGTTTTACTTAAGACTTTAGATTTATTTATTTATTTATTTAGCATTTGAAACTAAGGCCATCTATGACTTCATGAATTCAAACATTATTATTGCGGATACAGATGGTCAGTCAAAAGTGACCTGAGGTCCCTTCCCTACCAGTTTCCAGGATGTACTTGCAAATGATAAGTTGTTATGGTTGTATTTATGGAGAAGACAGATTTAGAGAGAATAAAATAATGATCAAGTTTGTATTCCTAGCTATTCACAGGTAAGACAAAAGCATTACCTAGGAATGCATCCACTAAGCAGCTGATCCCACGCATGGCACGGAAGAATATTTGAGGCAGATGTTTAAGGCAGGGGTACTGATTCAGTTCTTGAGTCATTCCACTCACATTCAGAAACTGCTCCTGAAATTTGGGAGTAGAGCTAATAATGGCTGGGTTACTCAAATCCACAGGATTACTGCACACAAAGAGAGCAAAATATATTTTAGTCAGTTTAAGAACAGCTGTTAGGTTTTTAAAAATACATAAAGGTGCAATAGTTTAAGGCACTTAAACAACTCCATCAGAAACAGCATCCAATATTAATATATTTTTAGCTGTTAGTCCGTCACAGGAAGTCAGTTTTAACTTCCTGGTTGTCTTCATTTCAAACATTACCCAAATACACTGAATAATTTTATTAACACCAACGAACCAGAGCAAACACTTGACAGAATAACCCCACCATTGCAGTAACATTCATTACTTATGAGGTCTTTTAAACTCAGTTTAAGAAGCTTTACATTGTTAGAATTATTCTCAAAAGGTAAGCAATGAATTAAACATCCCCTTTCTTGTGACTGGTTGCTGGCCATGAGCTATGAAAGTTAGAGCAATTTTTCCTGACCGATACAAAACCCATAACAGTGATTCCAGATTTGAAGAATACAGCACTTGTGACATTACTATCACAAATGAAGAAAAAAAACCAGATTTTTTTTTGTAAGTAGCAGATTTTCAACAGTCTAACGTTTCTGCAGCTTTAATTGGTACATAATGTTTGTATAAAAAGATTGTTATTCTAGCCATTCAGAACATTAATGGCATGTCATCTCCAAGAACCGTTAACATCCATGGCACTCTTCCTTAAGTACACAGCAGAACCAGGTGGCATGCTTGGTTTTAAAGTTACATGTATAGCTTTCTTCACAGAAACAAAGAGATACACCCATTTAAAAAATAATCCATTGTAGGTTAAATTTAACACCCTAGAGAATAAATGGAAGCAGTATACATCTCTTGGAGCTATTGTTCTGCTTTTCCTATTTGCTATCTCAGAGAAACAAAATTGTACTGAAGTCTTGTTTTTCAGATCCTCCCAAGTGCCAAATAGCTTAAAACTTTTTAATTAAATTAGCCAGTTTACATTTGGGAAGAGTCAAAAGGGTTTCAAGTTGAACAACCCACTCACAACCTTGCCAGGGACTGCTGCAGGGCTCTGGTGCAACAAGTCACACACTTCATTCTGTTTAGGTGCTTAATCTTAGCAATCACCAGAGAAATTTTTCATTTGTGATGCAAATTTCTATAAATTATGCAATAATATGAACAATGCATGGCTGCAATTACAATACCTCAGCATATGTAAAAAGCGAAACCAAGTCTGTGCAATGCACTCATTATCCATTTCAGGAGGAATCAGACCAGCATCTTCATCGGGAATTTTAAATGGAGGAAATGAAGGTCCATATGTAAACCGCAGCAATCTAGAAAGCAAGTTAGCTAGATCTGTCATTCAGTTAATACTCCTCAAAAATTTATCAGTGCATTTGAGCCTCAAAGGTATCAGCAGTCCCCAAGTTAGCCCAGAAGCAACACCGCAACATCCCTAGTTTTCCTAGAGACCCCCATTTTATACAGTCATGTAGCCCTCAAAGCTTTGAAGGCTACGCTGCTTGCAGCCTGCCCAAAGGCCCAACCAAATCAAAGGGCGTTGAGGCATAACACCCCACAGCAGCTCTCCCATCTGTTTAGCCAGGGGGTTATCAATTTACACAGGGACACACATAACTGACAAGATGTTACATGAAAAGGGAGGGGGGAAGAAGGAATTTCAGTCCTTATCCTCACTGCTCTTTAGCTCAAGCGTCCAATGACACCAGCAAGTCACATTAGGTTACAGGTCTAAACTCCAAGTTACCGATGGCTTACAATTTACACCAGCACACTGAACAACAGTCGATGGCATCCTACAAGCAGCACAGGATTTGCAATCCAGAGTAGCAAGCTCTTCAAAAAAAAGAAGCACTACGTTTTGCAGAAGCTGGGCGTTGCAGAACAGCGAAGAGGAAACCCTCAGAGCAATGCAGTGCCGTGAGGACAACGGAGATAAATGGAGATCTTTCTCTAGATGTGCTGTAACTACCTCATGAGTGGCTTCACTGAGCCACTGCTGTCTGATTTGATCCTTGCTTCATCTGCAGCTTTGCAAGCTTATAAATCAATTCCCTGATCAACATAATCTTGGTGTTCTCTAAAAGGATGGAAGAGATCAGTGGCACCTTCTCAATATCCTAGCATTCCCAGAAGTCACCTTTCATCCTTCCCTAAGCTAAACTCACTTTGGCACTGTTTCTGGCTTCAATTACTGTGCCCTTATTTCTAAGCTGAGTTGCTTGTAACAGACAAGAATTGTCACACTCATCATTGCTCACTTACAAAGACATACAGTTTTACAGAGATGAAGCCATTACAACTAGGAGAAATGGGAGGAGAGCAGAAGTCTATGGCTGACTCCTAATCCAGTAG
>NW_009258293.1:881291-896431 GCF_000687185.1 Egretta garzetta
CGCTCTTCCACTTCCCCCAGCACTGGGCATGACAGCCAACTAATGCAAAATACACTCCAAGCATGTTTGGAGTCACAGGCTATCACCGTAACTGGCTTGGATAGAAAAGCAAGTGAGCTTTAGGACTTGAGGCCTTCTTCAAGTCCAAACCCAAAACACACACCTGTACCAGGCAGCAACTGCTTTCCAGTGTGCCACCCTGATGCCCCAGTACCCCTTTACGTTTAGCACCCCAGAGGCATCACCCCCACAGCAGGTTTTTGACAAGGAACTACCCAGCTCTGACAAACACAGAAACATCTGGGCACACCCCATCGAAAGGCATGCCCCACACCTCTGTTCTGCTGTAGGCTGCCCTGCATCACAATTCTCCTGTAGGAGCTGCAATGAATCAGTTTTTCAAGGAGCATGGCTGAATCTTAACTGAAGTTTGGGACATTTTCAAGAAGGATTGAAAATGGAAGTAAATGGCAATCCACACATCCAGGACAGTTAAAGACTTAAAGCCCCCTAGGTGGGTAAGAGAAATATCTATTGGTATGGCAACACAAATAAGACCCGAGTTTCATCCTGCTATGAAGTCATAGCCATAGATACAGATTAACACCGCACATGTGTACAGATTTCTAGACAGAATTTTCCATATGGTTTTGAGACATTTATTCTCAGCTTATTGCTAATAACCCAATTCAGAAAACTGTTTACTAAAACAACGGTGTAACTGTTTGAAGCTGGATCTTCACTGACATATTAAAAGTGCAGCTTAAGATACAACTGAACTTAAAGTTAGCCTCAGAGGAGTTCAGCTTTCTATGTATTAGGCATAAGCCAACATTACCATCAGACTAAAACGTTAACAGAAAACCTGCAGATTACTACACAGCAACAGAACTAAGACTGTTAGTCAACAGTGGAAGATAAAGTGTGGGCACAGTGCATGGAGCAGAACGCCAACGCATGTTTTGAGACAGAACTGTTCTTTTCAGATCAGTGAATCATAAAATATTTTCAGTTATGCAATGCTACATCTAATGAGCTAAAAATACCTAAAGAAATAGTGTGGGAAATACACAGAACTTGTATTGCAGCTTTATTTCCCATAGGTTTAACAAGTAGCTGCACAACCTGGGGGGGGGAAAAAAAAAAAAAAAAAGTCTATCAACGCTTGGAATTTTGACAGGTAATTCAAAAGCAAAAGTTTTCAGAGTTAAAATAAACCCTTGCAGAAAAGCATACTATTGAATTTTTCAGAGTGCAGCAATTTTTAATACATCTTTGAACTTTTGTAGAAATGATTATCAGTGTCTCAAGAAAGCTGGAGGAGGAGACTCCAGCCCCTGCTCCACACCAGTTAATCTAATTCTTTCCTCCAAGAGGCTGAGATTTGTCCAGCAAAGACTTCATACCACAAAGACCCCAGTATAAGGGCACCAACACTCCCCTCACCACTCAGGCGTTCTACTACAGCCTAACCTCTCCCGCAGCCAACAGACCCTCACTATTCCCATGCCCAGCAAGGCTTGGCAGAGCTCTCCAACAAGCTGGAGGAGAGTGCCGCTGCTCGGAGAAGAGCCTGCAGCCTGCCTCTGGCCCGTCGCATCCCTACTGCCAGGGCACAAGCTCCAGGGAGCTACAGCATGGCTTCAGCTCCATGGGGCAGGAGTGGCAGAGTCCAAAAGTCACCTCAAACACAGCCACACACAGTAGTAACAAGGACCTAATAATTTTGGTGGTGACTGCCATTAAAAATACAGACCATAGCGCTACACTAATATTCACTACTCATTCTTCACGGGACATAATGAAGAGTCACAGTGATGGAGACCAACATACACACACTGTAAAGTGCTATCAGAGAAATGCTGAGATTACACAGTAACAGAGACAATCCAGTTCAGATAACAGCCAAGGACACTAGCATGATCTCTCACTTTGTTTTGCTCATTCACTTCTGGGTTGCTGCATGCATTCCACAAATAAGCAACTCCAGAGAAAGACATGTGTAACAGTGATCATCCTCATACACGTGTGTTTATTCCCATGTGATTTCTCCTACCTGGAAGTAAGGGCACAGATGACCTTGCTCCACTGCTCAACTACTGCAGGGTGATGTCGCCAGTTGGCCACCATCTCTTTGGCAGTTTTCCAGTAAGGTGGTGTCGGGAAGCACCGTGTACAAGCTAGTAACCACACCTCAAACAGCACACCAATTAATTTTTCAGCCAGATTCTCAGCAATGCCACCTTGTAACAGAAAGAAAGCATGCCTTTAGTGGGTATTAGACCTAAACAACTTCAAATAACTCCCCAAGATTTCAGTTTAAGTACATTAAGTTCATTTTTTCAATCATTTTTCATTTAAGAGTGATTCCTGATTGCTTCCTACAGCCAATTAGCCTTTTTAGAAGACCAAGCATAATAATACAAAGCCCAGCCACATGCGTGTGTCACTAAGGGACACCAGGAATTCACTAATCTTAGGCTGTCTTCTATTACTCTCTATCTATATTGATTTTTTTTTTTTTTAAATAGGTATAAACTAACAATATTACTTTCCAATAGGCAGGCCAAACAGTAAGACATGTAGGGATTTCAGTGAAACAAATGGGGAACAACATTATCTGAAACTCTTCACTGGGAATTGTTCCTGTACAGAATCACTGTTCTGCAAAAACAGGTTTTGGAGAACTCTGCTCCGAATCATTCAGTCTTTTCTGACAATGCGTAATTTCAGAGCAGCATAGCAGAATTAGGAGTGAGCTAATGCGCTTTGGGGGCTACTAAGAGCTTTTAACAGGCTTCCACCCACCCCCCTGGCAGCTCAACATCAAGCAGAGCCAAAGGCTTTTCCAGTAATTGAACCAAATGGAAGTAGAACATGAACCTTGCACAGTTGGAGCTGCTAGAAGAGTGTCATTGATCTGAAGAAGAAATAACAACAAAACCTCCCAGGTTTCTCTTGCCATAATTGTCGATTCGCAAGCCAGTTTCTGGACAGCTTTCAAAACCTGCAAGCACAATCTAATCTGACTAGATCCTGGGTCTGGCCTTGGTACAAAGAGATTTTGGAGGTGTTTGAGAATGCTTTGAACACAAAGGTTTGGTTCCTTAATAACTGGTAAAGGAATGGAGTCCTTAGGTAATACAAGAGCCATAATCCAATCTTTATATACATCAACACAGTATTTCACAGTATCGCCATCCAGAGGGAGGGTCAGTCCATAACAAACCACCTCCATAGTCCATTTTACTTCTTTGTCTGTTTTTAGTAAACTCTCACTTCCAACGCATGACATAATTCAAGCTTGTCCAAGAGGACGCACCACCACATTTGCCACTTCTCTCCGCATGTTTTCATGATAGCTGTGAAGTACACTGGTATTACCCTGATCATTTTGAATGACAAGATGCAAGGACAAGCAGTTTAAGCAGCAGTTTTACCGCTCAGTGCTGCTATGTGGAGATTTGATGCACTTAGGCGTTTTTTTCTCCTTATCTCAACACAAAGCGTTGCAGAAGCAGCATAGAGCAGCACATTTGGACAAGGCAGAATGGGTACAAGAAAGTAACATGAAACTTTCTGGACAGTGTCTGAGGACACCAGTAAACAAAGCTGAGGAAGCTGAAAAGTTTAATGGGTGAAAGAGGAGATTACAAATTAGAGCGTGCAATATATGCAAGCCATGTTTCAACCTGTAAGCAGTTTCCTCATCCCTCCTACCTCTTACTGAAAAGGATGACCAAAAAATCATAAAAATATTACCTTCCACTGGACTACCAAGTGGTATTAGCAGACTCCTACCAAACATTTTCAGTGTGGTATAACCCACAAGTCCTGTTGCATGGTAAGCATCTTAAGGACACACTGACCCACTAGATAGAGATCTGCTTTTCTTAGTAAATAGCAGCTCACATTGAGATCACTTATTGACAGACACGCTTTAATAATATTCTCGACTCTTGGTAAGTGCCGCATTACAGTACTGGAAACAAGATTACAAAGAGACAAGGTAATACCTAATGCAAAACTGCAGACTACTAGTCACAGTCGGGGACTTTACTGGGTTGCTTGATGCTAGTGCTAGATCCAAACAGTCTCCGTAGAACAACAGAGCTCAGGACAAGTAAGCCCTGCCTTGGTTACAACGCTATTTTTTCCCTGAGCAACAACAGAGCAACTACTTTAATCAAATGATATCCTTATATCCTTAATCTTGATAGGCTTGAAATTTCAAAGCCTGTTTCAAGACTTGTTTGCCTAATGATCTAGGGTATTTATATGAAGGGGGCTTACATGTAGGAGCTCCATGTGCAAGATGACTAACAGGATACTCCTGAGCTGATCTGGTAAAGGCAACTCTAAAGTCCCCGTCCATCTATCAGCCACTCTTGCTCAAAATCAACCGAATGGCAAACTGGTTGCAGCATTTTGCAGACTCATGTCTAGATTTCTACAGAACCTGGCCTTCATTCCCACACTCCTTTGCGACAAGTATTGTTCTCATGATTTATACAAGAAGCAGAAGTTAAAGTGTCTACTACACTTGGACACTCATGCGTCCCATAGTCTCTCAAGCAATTCCAGACATGTTCGTTGCACAGAAGACCCTGGAGTTTACACCTCAATCTCCTGGGGAGAGGAGGCAGGGGAGAGACTTTTCATGTTGTCTTCCTGTGCTTCCAACTAGAGTTTGCAACACTGAAACTTTATCTGACAGCAGTAACTACCACTGCTGCTTAAGTAATCTGCAAGGCTTCCTGAATACTGTAGAGTTGCTAGAGACTGAAAGGCTGGGGGTTGCGTGGGGACTGCTCAAATACATCAAGAAAAGAAGCATTCATTTCGTTGGAACGGACAGAAGATCGGTGCTGGAGGGAAGGATGCAAGCACCTCTCTCTCGACTCAGTCTGCAGACAGAGGAGAGGCCACCCGACTCAGCCATCTTTCACTGCTCTTGTTTCTCAGCACCACACTATTTCAAGAACTGTGTATGTAAACATTTGATTCAGCTGAGCATTCAAACTAGAATGATTTACACACACCTGCTTTGTATTTGGTGTATATATGTTCCTGAGATGCTATTCAAGTTGAACTGCTCTGTTAAGGCTGCCCTCATCTGAACTCTGGCCACCACTTCAGGCAGCCAAACCAACAGCTACATCATTTCTAGTAGACCAGGATGAGGAAGGAAGCTATTTTAATCACAGCCCTCCATAGGGCATATGCTTATCATAAAGGCATAGTATTTTCAACACAAGAACAGGGTATTTTTCCAGGAGATAGTTTAATGCAGGTTGCTACAAGAGCTCCTGGGTAAGTATTCTGCAGGAGCCCATCAGCACCAGCAACCTGCAGCAATTGGTTAAAAGCAGAAATTACTCTCCTCTGCCGCTCCACAGGCACACAAGAATACGAGCCTTTGCTTTCACACAAACAAGGTGTGCACAACCAAGTTCTGCATTTTATTTCCATTATAGAATGTCTTGCTGTTGCTGGAGTGAATTTTGAACACAGCTCCCGAGAGTACACTAAGTTCTTTTTCTTGAAAACAGAGTAGGAACTTGAACATCAAGTGTTGACAGCAACAGCCATGAAAAGCAGTTTCAGATACATCTCTTTTGAAAGAAAAACAATATAATAGTTACACTGGGGTGGGGTGGGGGGGAAGTGTTTAAAATAATGATTTTCCAGCCCTCCCTGTCTCTAGATGTTAAGGAGTTAATTATTTCATTCAACAGTCATCACGTGCAGTCTACCACCCTGCATGGAGCTCCATCCACAAAGCTGGGTGAGAAAGGTGGAATGGCAGCTTGTGCCAACAGCATGCAAGAAACAGAACTACTGAACTGCCTGCCAGCAGGGCCCCTAGTGCAAAGCAGGCAAGGGATCACAGTGACAACTATTTGATAGACTAGTGAAGAATTCATTCTCTGCTGTGCCAAGGGAATAAAGGTTCCCAGACAGTAGACCTGTGCATGTGTTAAAGCTTAGAGACAACCTTCTGCAGAAGTCTAATCCAGAAGCATGCTTTCCTCAGACATGTGCCATTGCTCTGACCATCCTTTAATGGAATTAAAATGCCTTTTTATTACAAGTTAAGAGCAATGACAACTAAGGTTAGGTGGTAGACTTCGAAGCAATCAATAAATAGCAACAAACTCCTCACCTGAATTTGTATGAGTTATTATTCAAAGCCCTTTATTAACAAAGCCTTCAGGTAAAGTTAAGTGATCCAAGCGCAGCAGAGCACTTTGAAGGCCACTTGCATTATTATTATTAATGCTGATAAAAGCAGATGATCTGGTACCTACAGACATATACTAAACATTGATCTGAAGTAATTTCAGGTAGCTAATACTGAAGTACTGTTTCACAGGGTACCATTAAATAAACTCCCCTAACTTATCCAACACCCGTCTTCAACAGCAGCAGGTAAACTTGTCATGAACTATAAACCAAGTATGATGTTTGAGCACTCTGACAATACAACTTTGTCCAAAACCTAGAAGCATGTGTATATCAACACCATCATCCAAGGATGTCTCATGTAACACCATGTTGTCAGATAGCAAGCACTCCTCCACAGGATTCTTTCGAAACTACCAGTGAAAGATGGTCAGCATAATTATGCCCATTTAACAGGCAGTAAGATCCTCCTCCTCCCTGCAAGATCCTCCAGTACATTAGAAATGCGGTCAAGTCTCGAGTAAACAAAGCACAGTATTGCCATGATGTGCTCTTAGTTATCTCAGTTTTACACAATACCAAGCACGTGGTCACACAGTGATGCTATTTAACTTTTCCCCCCACCCTCCATCTAATAGAGATTGTTCTTGAAGTTCTTAGAACAGCAAACATTCAAGTCTGTGAATGATCTGTAATTCTAATTACCTAAACGCAGCAGCAACAACTCCATTTGGTACTGAAAATTACAAAACATGTTTGGAGAGAGACCTTCCTCCTAAACTTGCAACAACAGCAGTCTTATTTTAATGAAGAGCCTCCATGCCGCATCAGGCCACTTTGAGAGGTTGCCTGCTGACTATAGCTTCAAATCCCTGAACCTCCCAAAAGACCCAGCCCTAGCACTCACCTTGGTACAAAGAGATTTTGGAGATGTTTGAGAATGCTTTGAACATAAAGGTTTGGTTCCTTAATAACTGGTAAAGGAATGGAGTCCTTAGGTAATACAAGAGCCATAATCCAATCTGTATATACATCGACACAGTATTTCACAGTATCGCCATCCAGAGGGAGCGTCAGTCCATAACAAACGACCTCCATAGTCCATTTTACCTAAACCAAACACAAAGCAAAAGTTATGAAAAATAAATATTAGCAAGTAAACAATGATCAGTGCACATTGGTTCTAACTCAAAATAACAGCAGTTATGTGGTACGAGCAACTATTTAACATATACTGCATGAAAACACCAAGTCATTAATTTTGTATCATGACATTATGAATAAATGGCAAATCTCTTTAGTCTAACCTGTAGAGAGAACTCTTCAGAACATACAAAAGCTGATGTAATGCAAGTTTTTCAAATTCTAGTAAATATTTGTACCATACAAAGACTTTTTTTTTTAAAGTGAAAATACTGTTGCTTTAAAAATGAAGGGAATTATAAAGACATTGTGTGTTAACTCCTAAATTCCCTGGGGCTTTGGGGGGTTTGTGTTGAGGTTTTTTTGGGGTTTGAGTTTTTTGTGGGGGTGGTTTTTTTTTTTTTGCTTTAGTCTGAACTTCCTGGTACAGTAGCTCAGATGAACACTTACTACCAGATCATGAAGTACACTGTTGCTATGAACTAAAAATATAGCACACTTCACAGAACTTGGGACAATTAAAGAGAGAAAAATGAGAGGCTATGGAAAATCATTTAAGTTGCCATTCTAGCATGAAGAAAACTATGATCTCTAAGGAAATGCACTTACTTCTTTGTCTGTTTTTAGTAAACTCTCACTTCCAACGGATGATGTAATTAAAGCTTGTCCAAGAGGACGCACCACCGCATTTGCCACTTCTCTCCCCACGTTTTCAGGATAGCTGTGAAGTACACTGGTATTACCCTGATCATTTTGAATGACAAGATGCAAGGACCTCCACTCTGAGTACATAGTGCCTCTATGCTACAATCCAAGTAAAACCTGGGGGACAAGGAAAAAAAAAAAGACATAATTAGTAGAAACATCTATGACATGAGTTACCAAAATTGAGGCTGTTTGCCATGATATGGACCCTTGAAAATTCAAGATGGGCGTGTCCGTGTCATACATTTGAAGATCTAGAAGAGATTCCAACAGCTAGTTTTCAACCTTAATTTTTTTTTTTTTTCCCTAAAATGGCACGTGGGGGGGGGGGGGGTGTTTAAAATAAAGATTACAGAGATTACAGTAAATTTCAGTTAGGGACTAGCAGCCCATTTGAGACACTTAATTAGGTATGCCCTAATGCATTTCAAATCCCTGTAAAGTCAATATACACACAGAGTCACTCCCTAATCTAGATTTGTCCCAAAGACTCGGGATAAAAAAGCCACTAGAAAATTTCCCAGGTAGTGCTCTCAGAACTAGACAGGGGAAACACAGAGTTCTCTTTTCAACAGCACTCCCAGCATAACTGCAGTTGTGCATTTTCCCTTATTGCACATTGAGCCAGCTCAGGGAGCCAAGCTGACCATGAACTAATCAGACCTTTGCAGCGGTGGGTTGGGGGGGATGGGGGGATGGCATTGTTGTGAAACCACAACCAGGAGAGATGGATTAGAGGCAGCAAAAGTTAAGCTACACTTCCACAGTCCCTCTGAGCCAGCACTTGCCCCGAAGCACAGCAGGGTTTGCCCTTCCTCCCAGAAAGCAGCGGCTCGTGCCACAGCACCAGCACATACACAACACCTACCTGCTGCACAGAAGCGGGCTTGGGAGCCCAGGCAGCTGGGAAGGACAGTGTGACAAGGCCAGCAGCCTGTCACAGGACTGCTGTCCAGACTTGCCAGGCAGCTCAAGGAGAGGGGCCACACGCTGCCAGTTTTGAGCTACACATCAAAACATGCAGAAAGCTAAGCCAGCACAAACATCTTCACAGAATGACAAGGGTTGGAAGGGACCTCGGGAGATCACCCAGTCCAATCCCCCTGCTAAAGCAGGTTCACCTATAACATGTTGCACAGGACATCGTCCAGGCAGGCTTTGAATATCTCCAGAGGAGGAGACTCTACAACCCCCCTGGGGAAGCCTGTGCCAGGGCTCTGTCACCCTCAAAGTAAAGAAGTTCTTCCACATATTCAACTGAAACCTCTTATGTTTCAGTTTGTACTCATTGCCCCTTGTCCTGGCGCTGGGCACCACTGAGAAGAGTCTGGCTCTGTCTGAAACAGTTTTTAGCTGGATCAAGATCTGATCTAACTCAGGTGAAATGAACATCTGTGCCAACACAGAGGAGCAGTAAGGACACACAGCCAGGAGGGGTGGGAGGAGCATCCCTTCTTTTGCACCCACTCACAGCAACATTAAAACTGCTGTTTAAACAGGCAGTACTGCAGTAGCCTAAGCCATCGAGATTGGGACTGCGCTATCTCCCTCCTTCCTCCCCTCCCAGGCTTTTATCAGTTATCTGAGCCAGCTGACCATGTGAACAATAAAACAAGGAAAACATGGTTGGCACAGGAGAGAAGCAAGGAGTGTTCAACAGCCACAGCTTAGATCAGCTCAAGCTGTCACGAACAGCACCCTGAGGGCCTTTCGCCAACTACACTTAGCTAGCACATTTTGGAAGCCAGTTAGTTATACAGGGAATGTTTTGAATGCCTCCCTTAGACATTCTTTGGCCCAAACCCAAACAAGAAGCCAGGCCTGGAAATACACCTTCCTAGGGACAAACCACCATTTAAACAAGCCTGCCTATTTTAGCTGACTCCCCAAGTGTTTAATTCCACCAAAAATCTACATAAAAAGACTGATGATTCCCTTCGAGAGAGGTTAGGCAAGGCAGCAAAATCTTGGTTTCCCAAACTACATCCCTCCTGGTTTGAGGCAGCAATCACATGTGCTCATCTGGTAGCAGATTAATCAGAGGAGCCACAGCCTGCAGGAAGCAAATCCTCTCCATCCTTCAGGCTTTTTCTCTCCTCTGGGGGCCATGGCAGGGGGAACACATGTGCCACTGTGGTCAAAACCCTTAGGCTTAGAGGAATTCCAAGACACTCTTGGGACACAGAAGTCACAACAAAAAAACCCAACCAAACAACCAACCCAAAATGAACATGACCAACAATCCTTTAGCAATGGCTTCAGTAACTACTTCACTTATTCTATAGGTTTCCCTACTGCTATCTTTTCCCCCTTCTTCATATCCTATACCCACTGGGCCTCTTCATCCTTCTGCCCCACCTGAACACTGCCTTAGTCTCCAGCTTGTGTTTGGAGTGGAAGAAGGGGGACAGAAGTGAAATATCACCTGCCTTTCCAGATTTCCTCTTCCCCTCTCAGCCCCCAGAGCAGCATGCCCCAGCCCCCCAGCCTTGCTGCTCACCACAAGGGAAGGCACTCTCCACCCCTCCCATTTGATACATTTGAGTTCATTACAGAAGTATGCATTGGTTTAAATGCGGAGCAGTGGTTTAAATAAACCGATTCCAGCTGATAAAGCAGCATGTACTTTCCATTGCCACCTCCAGCTGAAGGACTGGCAGTTAACAGCTCATGGCAGGAACTTATCGGTGTGCTGATAACTGCAAGCACACTGACCGGGGCCACCCTTATCCCAGAACATGGTTCTCAGAAGCACGGAGGTGCTGCACAGCACAAGCAAATTGTATGCAGTGCTGATGTAGGAGCTTTCTCGTCTAGAAGACAAAAGTCAGAGAGGACAAGGATTCCCAAATACTGCTGCATTTTGGAAAACCCTCATCGCACTACAGCAAGGCAATGGGAGGACGCAACTACCTGCCTGCGGGCCGCTCCCTGCCATGGTGAAGCTAAGATGCAAAGCTCTTTTGGGCAACCCTTCCACATGTCTGAGAGAAGCAGCATTTGTAACGGATACAGGATAGATAGATACAATATACCATGTTTAACACCGGTTTAGCAGCAGGATGGAGTAACCAAAACCTCTGCTGCCACATACACCCAGCCTGTCGCCCGACCTTCGTACATAAATTTCATGATCAAATCTATATCTTATTAATATTCAAGACTTCCTTTGGTCTCGCCATAAAAAAAAAAAATCTTCTGTTAGTCTTATCAATATATAAGGAATACTGAAACAAGTAATTCCTTCAGATGTAAAACCTTTTTAGGTAGGATTTCCTAGGGTATTGATTTATTCGCCCGCTACAGTAAGAAGCAAGCAGTAAGAAGTTTTTATTTGCAAGGACTAGAAGTCACTTTTAATTTAAGACTCCCCTTCAACTGCCATTTGAGTCAGAAATTGCTGCCATCTGTAAGGATTGGGGTATAGCTAAGCCCATCCTCTGTGCTTCTATCTTATAACTGGATGCAAGTTAGAAAAGGCTGGTAAGTCCCCCCACACAACTGTATCCGTTACAACGTTCCGTTTCAACAGGTTCAACACACTGACAGTTCTATAACTTGCTTTGAACAAAAGGCACCTAAAGCTTCATAGAAGCAGGACTCGCTCCTTCAGCATAGGCTGTATTTATCACTAATTATTTGAACAGCAACAGCAAACTGAAAAAAAAAAAAAGCGGCTGTCACACCATGCAAACACATACCCCGATTTTTACTTCTGTTTTTGCAATGCTTCTGCTTTCAGCTCTGAAAAAGCACTCTCACTGGCCCAAACAACATCTCCTAAGTGTCATACATCTGAATATTCATATTTCACATAAACATATGTCTTATGGAGGTTCAAATCACTAAGGACTTCTGAGAGAATCACTTCTGAGAGAATGACAGACAACCTAATTCAGAGGAGGGGTGGGAAGAAGAAATAAACCCCTGAAGTTTGCCAGGCAGTTTTACACACACTCAAGTTTGGAAAGGGGTCGTGTTTACGTTCCTGGAGGCTGCACTAAATAAAACATTCCCAGATTCTCAGAGACAGACAGATCTGGAAAGAAATTGTCAGCATTAACACTGGCAGAACAACTGAGAAATGTGAAATTAAAATATTTACCATCTACTATGAAACTGAGCATAATTCCAATATTCCTTAGTGTGATAAATAATTCGTGTTTCAATATATTCAATATATTCCCTCCAAATCCATTTCAGCTTAGGAATTTTAGTAGCTATCACCATACAAAACACTGAAAATGGGCATTTCAGCATTTAACACCAAAGATCCTCAGTTGATAAACACTGTAGAAATCATCGAGTGTGAATGAACTTACTAATGAGCCCATAAACTCCAAAAATAAAGATATTTAAGTTTTATTTCCACTAATATGAACACCTGCAACCAAAATATTTAAACTTCTGGCAGCAAAGTTAGACAGTGAGAATTACCTAATGGCCAAGAAGGCCAACAGCATCCTGGCTTGCATAAGGAATAGTGTGGCCAGCAGGAGTAGGGAAGGATCGTGCCCCTGTACCCAGTGCTGGTGAGGCCACCCCTCTAATGCTGGGTTCAGTTTCGGGCCCCTTACTACAAGACAGACATTGCATTGCTGGAACATGTCCAGAGAAGAGCAACAAGGCTGGGGAGGGGCCTGGAGCACAAGTCTTAGGAGGAGCAGCTGGGGGAACTGGGGTTGTTTAGTCTGGAGAAAAGGAGGCTGAGGGTAGACCTTACCGCTCCCTACAACTGCCTGAAAGGAGGCTGTAGCAAAGTGGGGGTCAGCCTCTTCTCCCTGGTAACGGACAATAGGACCAGGGGAAATGGTCTGAAGTTGTGTCAGGGCAAGTTTAGGTTAGACATTAGGAAAAATTTCTTCACAGAAAGGGTTGTCAGGCACTGGAATGGGCTGCCCAGGAAGGTGGTTGAGACCCCATCCCTGGAGGTATTTAAAAGAAGGGTAGATGAGGGACATGGTTTAGTGGTGGGATGGCGGTGTTAGGTTAACAGTTGGACTTTGTGATCCTAAAGGTCTTTTCCAATCTAAACAATTCTATGATTCTATGAAATAGCAGACCCACATTCTGCAATTACTTTGGAGGAATATGCAGGAGCTCAGAGCCTAAAGCAGAGGTGGATTTTTGGAGTCCGTGCCAGGGAGAGGTCAGGGAACCAGCGCTGATGTACAAAGGGGTTCTCAGAAAGCCTGCGCTGACTGAGGGGAGTGTTGTGGGCAAATGGGAAGATTTAGCCCTTCGTCCTCAGCAGCTTCATACATAAAATGAAATCTTTGCTCACAATGCAAAAGGATTTCAAGCACGAAGACAAGCTGTCCCAAAAATGGGTGCTGTTTGGGTTTTCACAGAACTGAGAAAGCAGAGCCCGAGCTGAAAAATCAATGGAGGCAATTGTTATTAACAGAGTAGATGCAAAGACCATCAGCAGAAAGACGCCCAAGGAAGACTGCAGACTTAACAGAGCCTGAACCAGAGAAGCATCAACATAAAGGGTCAACACCATAAAGTTCTGGGATATTAGATACACTTTCACAGAAAACAAGCAATCCCTCTCTCTCACACAGCCCCTACTACACCAATAGTACTGACATCTGCTCTCTAGAGGCAGCGATTGCTGTCAGAAAGCCGTCCTGCTACATCCCATCATAAACCAGAGAGGTTCATGAGCAGTTTTTCAAGCCAGCTGAGGCCTACAACGTCCTGAGCAGAGACAACTGCCACCCGCCCACTTGCCCCACCTTGACGCTGCTGCCACTCTGCTATCCAAATTTCTGCTGGAGAGCGTGACTTGGATCTTGCCAAGACTAACTCAGCACCTCTCCCATTAAGCCCACCAAGTCTGAAGAATTGCAGATCCCTCCATCCAGCTCACCTTTGGAGCCCATCCAATGGGTAGGCTCTGCCCCAGGCACATACCATGTGTAAAGAACAGCAGGCAGAGCAGATAGCAGGCAAAAATTAAAAAGGGCAAGAGCCAAACAGAAGACCCATCTGAGAGAAACACTAGCAGAAAGTTGGTATTTTGTTAAAGAATAAATGGAGATGCATGTCAGGATTACTATTGAACGGAAAAAAAAGTCTGGATTCAAGGCAGGAAGAGATTGGGCACAGAAAAAGCAGGAACTCCTGTCATCCTTTCCCAGGCCATCCAGCCGCAGTGCTACTGAGTAGAAGAGAATCACAGCTCCCCTTGCCCAGAGGTTAATTTGTGTGATTTTATCACCCAACTGTAGCAGAAGTTAAAACATTAATCTGACACAGGGAAGGCTCGGTCTCAAACATAAAGTGCCATTTAAGCCACAGGGCTTGGGTCTCAGAGAGCACCACTGGATGCCAGCCTTCCCCAAGCAGGAAGCAGGGCACCTGCCACAGTGAAGAAAGCTGCCTAAAAATTGCATACCCTAACATATGAAGATTAACAGAGCTGTAAGAAAGCAAAAACATCAGTTGATTTTGTATGTTTTGGCTACTACTCGGCTTTCAGGCTTCCTTACTCAAAAATCAGTACCACTGTGCTTCTCACTATCATTCTCATCTTTAAAAGCAGGGTTGAGAAAATTATCTCCCAGGCAGGTCATCTGAGAATTTAAGGGACTTTCACATTCCTTACTTGTGCCAAAAAAACACGTCACAAACTCCACTGCAAAACAGCGCATTACCCTGACCCAGACCAAGAATAATTTTTACTAAACAGCTTATTTTACATTCGCATTTCTTCCTCAGCCCAGTTCCTTGTGCACCCCGACAAGCTGCAGAACCTGGAAGGGGTCTCCCGAAGCTGATGGTTCCCTTCACCGGGGAGCAAGCCTCGCTGCGCTTTCGCTGCTCTCCACTGCTTCCCGAAGGAAACCTGACCTGCCGCCCGCAGGCCCTGAAGATCGAGCGAGACGGAAAATAAGCAAAGGAAAGCAGAATCACGGCAGAGCCCGGGCGGCCTGCGGCGAGGAGCACAAGGAACCACCGGATCATTTGTAAGGAAGTCTGCAGGGAAGCGGCGATAAAAACTTTTCTCCCCCTCACGACCGCGTCGCTGCCCGCGGGAGCCGGCAAGCGGGGGAAGGGCGCCCACCGGCCGCGCTTCGCTGCAGACTGGAGGAACCCAA
>NW_009258293.1:897229-903898 GCF_000687185.1 Egretta garzetta
GGCTCCGCCCCCCCTTGCCATGGGCCGTGTCCCGCCCTCCCAGCTTGCTGTGTTCCCACCCTGCTCTCGTTTGCCATCTCCCCCATCCCTTGGCATTGATCGAAGTTCTCTGAAGGCACTGGGCGTGATGGGTGGCCTGTATTCAAGCACAGGGGCAAAAGGCAGCGTGGGCAACTGAGACCGTCGAGGGCAGGTCACAGAATTGTTAAGGCTGGAAAAGACTGCCAAGATCATCAAGCCCAACCGCCAATCCAACACCGCTGTGCCTACTACACCCTGTCCCCAAGTGCCATCTCTGCACATTTTTTGAACACCCCCAGGAGTGGTGACTCCACCGCCTCCCTGGGCAGCCTCTTCTGACGCTTGACCACTCTTCCAGTAAAGAAAGGCTGCGAGGGCACGGGGTCCTGTGAGCCCCTGGCAAGGGGCCGGAGGGTGGCGGCATGGCTGGCAGCAGCGTGGCCATGTCAGCCTGCAGCGGGTGGTGTGCAGCACGGTGAGCAGTGGGTGCCCCATGGGGGTGGGTTGCTTTCACCTCACCTGCAATATTCTCTGATCTCCGCAAACCGCTTCAGCGGGCGCATGGCTGGGGAGGTTGGCCCAGCCCTACAGATCCCCTAACAGCTGCTTCGTGGGGGCCAGGTCTGCAGGCCCCTTCTGTAGCAGTCACCTGCACTGCTGTGTGTTCAGGAAGAAACATCCCTGTTCAGCAGGAAAATGTCAGCCCAAACACACAGCAGCTGGCCAAGAGATTTTTAA
Source organism: Egretta garzetta (assembly GCF_000687185.1). NCBI lineage: Eukaryota > Metazoa > Chordata > Aves > Pelecaniformes > Ardeidae > Egretta > Egretta garzetta. The sequence continues at coordinate 897,989 of NW_009258293.1, forward strand.
CCCCTTCTATTGCCATCCGTTGAAGGAACGCCATGTATTGCCGTGCAAACTGTACCCCTGCCCTGCAGCAAGGCCTCTACACACCCTGTGCACGGGAGGCTGCTGGCAGCAAGGGGCGAGAGTTTTACAGTAAAGATTTACTCAGTGCTTTTACTGTAAATCTTTTCCACCTGTTTGTCCTGCCCCGAGGGGAGAGGGGGGCCCTTGCAGGACACAACCCTTCACAGTACCATGAATTTCTGGTGCCCAATAAAAAAGAAATGTGCTCTGGAGAAGTGTTAGTAAGGCTGCTGGGGCAGTGCATGGAGCAAGGACTGAGAAGGCCAAGTGGAAAGGGAGTTTGGTGCACAAGCAGAGGCTCAGAGAGCCAACAACCACATGTGCAGGGACACATGCAACTAAAACCATGCGGAGGTGGCTCGCATATCCCCTGTCCCCCAAAATCGCAGTCTGCTTGCTGAGCCCGTCCTCCTCCTGTCCCCCTGCCTGCTCTATCTGAGGTGCAAACACTCCTTCCAGTCTCATATGTTAAGCCTGACGGTGGCAGGAGAAGGGAACTCGGAGTTTCTATCTGCAGCAGCCTGTGGTGAGCCACCTCTCTGCTCTTTTCCTTTGCACTCACTACCTGTGGTTTTCAAAACCACTGAGAGCGGCCTCGAGGCTGCCTGCTGCCATCTCCACGCTGACTTCATGGCTCCATGCAGCTTGTCCTGCTCTGTGTCTGATCACAGGGTTTGCACACCTTACCGCTGTCACGTTACCTGTATTTATGTATAAAAAAAGTTAAGATCGCTGCCTCTTCTTTCCCTGTCCACGTAGTGTTCCCTCTCCAAAGCCAAGCCACAGCGGGAGTGCTTCCAGAGCACGCTGGAAGATCCCCATCCCCAATGCCCGCGCTGATCCTGATGGGAGACTGCTGGGCATTGAGGGGCCCTTGCAAACCCTGGCCCGAGGGGCTCAAGCCCTGGCCTGAGGGGTGCAGGCCCAGCTGGGCTGAGCCTGCTGCCAGGGGAGCTCAGTCTTCAGAGCTGTGCCGGGCTGCATGCACCCCCTGGCCGCCGGATTGGCTTCACCAGCTAATCGCATCGGAGAAGCCTGCAGGCAGCTCCCACTCGGCACCCGGTGATGATGCCACTGGCCTCTCCTTGTCTTTATCTTGAAGTGAAGCAGCGTGTTTTCATTAAACAGTCTTTTGCTCAACCACAGAAATGATGAATGGTGTTGTTTCCTTCAGGGAAAACTCTCTAAGACCCTAAAGACCACAGTGGCAGGGGCATAAGGGTGTCTCTGCTGCCCTCTTCTTCCTTCTCATGTTCCCTCCAGTAAAGGGTATTTTAATTGATTCCTGGCAGACTCAGAGCACCTTTCTTCCAGGAGCCGTGCCGAGCACCTGCACCAGGGCAGCGAGCACAAGGCCGGGGTGGGTGGTAGAGGACGATGGCAGTGCAGGCTACGGGGCAGTGGGCTCCATCGTGGCGGTTACACGACTGAGGTATATAGAGAGGTATTTGTATACACAAACCTATCTCTACATATGCAAAGCTGTACAAATATGTATAAATATAGTAGGCAGACACAGATGCACTTTTAGATATTTTTCTATTTGCAGAACATAAATATATGTAAAATTGTATGCAGGAAAGGATTGTTTAATGAGAGATGAACTTAATGATTGAAGTTTAAATGCAAACAGAAAGGAAATTAAACAAGAAGAAAAGGCAAGCTCAGGGACTGCAGTTTGCAGGTCTGCTGGGCCGTCCCGACCCTGTGGGGTGCAAACAACCCACACACAGCCAGGGCCCAGGGCCAGGCCTGTGGGTTTGCTGAGAGGTGCCCACCCAGCCCCAGCCCTGCAAAGGGGAGAGCAGGCCTGTGGCTGGCCAGGAGGCTCTCATGCATGGCTCCAAGCCAGCGGGGTGACCAGCCCCCGTCTGAGGCAGCCTCGGTGTTGGTGCTGCGCAGGACGCAGGCAGCTGCCCACAGAAATGGAAAGCCAGAAGTAAGCGCCAAAATCCCAGTAGCGTGTGTGTGGGGACCATAACCCCAAAGGGTTTGTTGTCGGGAGAAGACCATGTGTGCTGGGAGAAGAGAGGGCTAGGCCAGGGGATTAGAAAGAGAAAACTGGGGTTAGTACCAGGTGGGGGTTCCCTTTGCCCACAGCCGTCTGTTGAGCTGAACATGGCTGGTAATCCCTGTTTGGCAGCACCAGCTCGTGCTAGCTGTGCTTTTTTATCCTTTGGCCCATGGGGATTTTATGGTGTCCTTCCAAATCACGAGGCTGGCTGACCAGGTAGAAGACAGCAGCACCCAGCAGTCTTCATTCACGTTTGGAACCACAGCTGTCAAAGAAAGGACTACATCAGAGAGAGGCCATAGGCATTCAAAGAGGAAAAAGAAAAAGCTTGTTTTAAATGTAAGGCCTTTTTGCCTGCTAGAGAATGCCACCTGTCCACTAATTTGGCTGTTAACTCCAGTCTACTAGTTACATTCTCCCAGAAGCACCATTGTGGCCTACACCGCATGCAGCCACAGCTGGGATGAGGTACTACTTAAACTCGACTGAGAATGGGGAAAGTCAAAATGCAGTTTCAATATCTTTCTCTGAAAAGCTCCTCTCAAAATTCATGGCTTGTTTTCAAGTCTCATCTGAGACAGCATGGTCTGGAGTCACTGGATTCTCTCCATCCAGTGGCTCAGTACTGGGAGCTGCAGGCAGGGGGGGGGCGCCCCTTGCACCCTGTCTCAGCCCCCTCCTGCTTCTCCCCAGCAGCACAGTCAGGGCACCTCGGAGTGCCACCACCCATCGCCCTTGCGGAGCAGGCGGTGGGCGCAGCTGCCAGGCAGCAGCAGCCCAGCCAGGAGTGGGGACCTGGCCTCACCACTCCCCAGCTGGGCACTCTGCTTGCTCTGCCTCCTGGGACCTGGGCAGACCCTGCCCTCACTTGCTGGGCACCTCCAGCCTCTCTGCTTTGCCAGCAAAGTGCTTTCCCCTCTACAAAAGTCACCGTGACTCATTGCTGTTTTGCCACATTTTCTCCATATTTCTATCAGTTACATTCCTTGGCATAGCTTCCATACATTTGCCCGATAAGACACTAAACTCAATGGTCTGTAGTTCCCCAAATCCCTTTTAAAAAGTGGAATCCCATTTGCCGTGTCCCATTCTGCTGATATCAAGGGCGTTTCATTTTATGGTTACATAAGCAGGTAGATGACTAATTCCTTGTTTAGTCTACAACACAGGAGCGACTATGATCTAGTGCTAGGAATTTCTTCTTATGAGCAATTTGTCTTAAGACTTCTTCTACTTACTTCAGTTTGAAGCACAATTTCTGGCTGACTCATTCCTCATAAAGAAAAATCTCAGCCAGGAATAGCCTGAAGCTGTTCCATAGTAAACAGCAATGCAAAGGCTTCGCTGGCTTCTTGAAAACCTTTCAGCTCTTCTCTCGGCTTGAACCCCCATGCATTTGGGTGGTGAACAGGCAGAGATGGGGGTCGTCCTGACCTTGGGCCTCACGGAGAAGTTTATCGTTGTACCTGTGTCCAGGTGCTCCTCCTGGGGTCTGCCTCGCCTCTCACCCGCTCCTGGTGCCCAGCTGGGCAGGAGTCTCGGGAGCATCATCCCCCACCGTGCACCCGGAAGGCGACCACTGCCCACAGCCACCCACTCCAGGGTCAGCTCCAGACCCCGCGAGGAAGAGGACAGCTGCTGCCCAGTGTGAGCAGGCACTAGATTTGTCACACGGGTGTCCTGTAGGCAAGCGAGTGCTGTGGCTGAGCAGCACGCAGCTGCCTGAGCTCCAGGAACTCAAATGTAAGCTACAGCTCTACTTTATAAGCACCTCATCAGCTCCTTCTTACACTGCACCAGGCACTTTCCTACAGGCTCTCTTCTATCATTCATGTTTTAATTCACTAATTATTTTACACACACCGAGCCTATTTCCAGTCCAAAGCTCCAGCACAAATCACTCAGTCTCCAGGCCTATGCATGCAGTTAATTCTATATCCATATTACATCAGTTCAGTATATATCATATATACAATGTATCTAAGTAATGTATCATTAACATATATCATATATAATATACCGCAAAGCATAAATATACACATATATGTATAGCTTTAACCTGGGTATTTTGGCTACTTCCTCAGCCTGCGCTTCTGTATTGAGACAATATCCCAGGTTTCTTGTGCAGATTTTCTTCCATCCTTTATGGCTACCCTTGTGGTGTTGTCCCACTTAGAGCTTTTTAAGTAAAAAAAAAAAAGAAAAACTTGCCGTCTACCAGTTACATTCTGACGTGTCCTGCTGCATGCCTCTAACATGTAGCTGTACTTTCAGGCATGCTTAGCAGTCACGGCTTTAGTTCCCATTAATGCTTAGTAGGAAGTGAACACCGAGAAAGCAAATACTAAACAAGTAAATATTTCCTGAAGAAAAGGCATAGTTTTATAAAAGAAAAAGGAATTTGATGCAGTCTGTTTTCTCGGCTGGAAGGTATGAAGCCAACCCTGTTTGCATACAAAGAGCCAGCACAGCGCAGGGCACAGCTTGGGCAGAGATGGGTTTGTGCTGGAAGTGAGCAAAGAGCCAGTCATGCTCAGCGGAGCTGCTGAGCAGGTAGGGGGTCCTTTTGCTCCGGTCCGTGCCCTTCAGCCGTAAACCACCCCAGCCCACACAAGGCAGCTTTCTGCCTTGAGAAAACAGAGCAGCCAACCTCAGCGTTGCCCTTTTTTGCACAGTTATCCCACCGCCCCACTTGCACGTCTCTGTAAATGGCCGATATGGCAGATGTGCAGTGACATGGAAAGTGTTTTCCAACATGCCAATGGAATAAGAAGAGCGCTCCTTTCAACTTGTCCTCTTCCATGGAAGCCCCAGGAAGACACAAGGGAGTCATTGGCTTGGATAGCAAAGAAATGAGGTTTGCGGAGGGCAACTTTGCAACCCTGCCCTCAGAGAACTGCATTACAGCGCTCCGCCTTACAGGGAAGGAGCAGCCTTTTGCAGGAGTTCTTCAAGCAGCTGGCTTGAGCCAAGGGCTCCTTCCGATGCCAGCACACCACGCAGTGAGCTTACCAGACTCGAGCAGTGGAAACACTTTGGAAACACATGCCCTTACATCAGGCCCTCTCATACAACTTACCTTACGGGCTTGCCATCTCCATCTATCTCTGGCCTCACAGGGTAGCACCCTTCTTCATCTCTCTTCTGCGGCTGAAGATGAGCAATCATGACTGCAGCCTGGGAAGATGCTTGAAAAGTGCAGACAGGAGGAGAGCCCCATCCAGGTGAGGCAGAGCTGCCAGCTGCTCCTGCAGGAGAGCAGGCTCCGGCTGCTGCTGCCGGGACAGCTCTGCCCTCTGGATTCAGACAGCTTTTCTCTCTCCATAAAACTGCAAAGGCATGGGAAATCACACTGGCCCAGGAGATTTGAATTATCTCAGTGAGGGATGTGTCTGGCACAGGTATGTTTGCACCCCACTGTTCCCCTGACTACTGTAACAGAAGTCAGAGGTGCCTGCTAAGGGTCAGCCCCCAGCTCTTTACAGGCTGTTACTGGCCAAGGGCCGGGTCCTGCCCTGGGGTCACAACAACCCCACGCAACGCTACAGGCGTGGGGAAGAGTGGCTGGAAAGCTGCCTGGCAGAAAAGGACCTGGGGGTGTTGGTCGACAGGCAGCTGAATATGAGCCAGCAGTGTGCCCAGGTGGCCAAGAGGGCCAACAGCATCCTGGCTTGTATCAGGAGTGGTGTGGCCAGCAGGAGCAGGGCAGTGACCGTGCCCCTGTCCTGGGCACTGGGGAGGCCGCCCCTCAAATGCTGGGGTCAGGGTTGGGCCCCTCCCTCCCCGCAGGGGCTGGAGCGTGGCCAGAGGAGGGCAGCGCGGCTGGGGGGGGGGCT
>NW_009258293.1:904080-908389 GCF_000687185.1 Egretta garzetta
AGGGCAGGGGTTGAGTCCCCACCCCTGGGGGTATTTAAAAGCCGGGCAGATGAGGTGCTTAGGGACAGGGTTTAGTGGTGGGATGGCAGGGTTAGGGGAACAGTTGGGCTGGGTGAGCTTAAAAGGGCTTTTCCAACCAAATGATTCCATGGTTGTATGATACCTGATCCCTGCCATCCCTTCCTGGTGTTTGGTGAAAACAAGCCATCCATCATCCAGGACAGCCCTCAACAATTCAAATGAATCTCCAGGGGGAAAAATAATGGAAGAGGCTCCCTTTACCTTGTGCTGCAGCTGCATATGCTGTGTGCTTCTTTCTATGTTGTCACAAAAGCTATCAGGGACAAACGTTGGATTTTGAATGACTTGCAGAATCAGACCACTCACAGCTGCCTTCAGCTCAATTAGATGCTTTGACGAGGAGTTGGTTTTGTCAAAGCTGGTATCTGTGGCAGACACCCTCTCCTTGGAGAGAGCTGAACTGCAAATATGCAAAGATGCTCTAACATCTCTGACTGCAACAAAACCCCAACAGTATTGGGGAAAATCTGACCTGGATTAGGCAGAAGAGAGGTTGACAGAGACAGACTGAATTCTCACTGTTATTTTCCAAATACAGCTTTCCTCTGAATGCAAACACTGCAAACATTCAGCTGCAGTAAGTGTGCACCTTGCACAGGTGATGGATGAGGGTGAAGGTGGCTTAAGACAGTTTTATCACTTTGTAGCAAATGATTTGTTTTTCTGCGAAACTTGAAAACTAATTAATTGAATTAAAATACAATACCATTTCAAGATCATCTTCGTATTTTGAACCACAGACCTGGATGGGTATAGCAGTCGCTACCAATCTCCTAGATCAACTCATGCAAGCTGTAGATCTTGGCAAGAAAGCACATTCAGCCAAAGGCTTGTGAAGGAATTAGGCTGACATGGGAAAGTCTGCAGCTTTACCCTGCTTGTTCAGAAGTAAACAGGCACCTGTGTCCTCCTGGTGTGAAGTCAGCAGGCCCATGCCAGGCTCATCTGAGAGCTGCCTCAGCAGCCACAAACCTTAGCCCAGAGCCACACTGTGCCGGGGCACTGGGCATCCCCGCTGATGTGCAGCTGAATGACCACAAAAGCACTGAGGAACCCCAACCCTGACTGCCTTTACAGCCAGAGAGCCCTCTGTGTCCCAGCCCTTACATATGCCCACAACATGGTCATTACTGCATTGGATCATCCACACAACAGCATATGGTTCTGTAAGTCATTTCCAAGCAGGAGTTCTTTTTATTAGTGTTTTCTCTGAGAAAAATAGGAAGTAGCACTCCTGTCCATGAGGACTGTGGGCAAAAAAGACACAGGTCAGCCAAAAACACATGGAGAGGAGGTGGTGTTAGCCTGGTGAGGGGAAATGCTGCTGCCTTTTGCAGGGTCCTGGGCTGCTATGCTGCAGCATGTGTGCCGGTGAAATAATGCATGTTGGCAACAGCAAGCACAGCAGGGGGACCAGCCACACCAGGAGGCATAGAAACTGCTTCCTAAAAGAACGACTGTACAGTCTTGTGTCAGGAAATTCCTCCTTCCACCCCTGGCCAGCAGCCAAGCTAATTTACATTGTACCCACAAATTTAAGCAGTGGTACTGCCTGTTTCTGTGTACAGTGCCTACACAGGTCCACACTTACCCCTCTTCCTTCCCCGCTTGTTTTCGGTAGCCCAGGCAAGCACAAAGGCATCATGAAGAGCTGGAGCTGTGCTTGGGCCTGTGCAAGAAGAGGCAGACGGCACTGGGCATGTGACACTTTAAATGCTCTTATATGAAAAGGCATCTATTTGAAACAAAAGTAAAGAGGAAAAAAGAATTAATTGCTCAGTTAAGATACGGTTGGCAGGCTGTAACATGCATTGAAGGGACCTGTCCAAGAGAGAGCTGCTTAACAGCGGAGATGAGAGATGCAGCTGGAGACAGGCACTCCTGGTGCAGGCAGGTCCTGGGCCCGAGGGCAGGGCTGGGGGCCAGGCAAGGCTGGTCAGGGACACCCAGGCCTCTGCCAGTGCGCTCGGGGCCACCACAGGGCCAGCTTAGCCAACAGATTTAGGGGCTGGCCAGTGCCCAGTGGTCGCTACTGCACACTGCTGACACCTCACGAGGGATCTGAGAGAAAACCGCTGTCCTCGTACAGCGGGTACAGCCGGTGCCGTCTACCTGAAGACTTGTTGGAGGGCACCTGGGCTCCCCAGGAGGGAGGTGCACGAGGGGGATCTGCCGGTTCTGGGTGTGAGGAGCCGGGCGTGGGTATCAGACCTGGGCACAGTGCATTGGGTAATCCCACACACAGATTTTTGGGAAGTGCTGCCAGGGACCTCCGTGCACTGATAGGCCTTAATGGCCCTGACTAGCCTCACGTGGGGCTTCCACCCATGGGCCCGGAGTCCCATTTAAGCTCTGACCTGGGCCTTTAGTGCCTGCCTGGGCTGTTTCATAAGAGAACCATTTTCTAGCTTTGTCTCAGTTATCCCCGGCCTAAACTGATCCTGACCCACAGACACAAGATCCAGCTTGCCCAGCAGTCACCAGGCTGCATCTGACCCTGGTTATCCTCACCAGACCTGACCCCAACCTGCAGACTAACTGGAACCTGCCTTATCTCCACAAACTTGCCTGATGGTCTGGACTCTCAACTGAACCTGGCTGCCATCTTTAGGTCTGCTCTGCTCAGCTTGCTCAGGAAGATGGGATGGTGTTCTGGCTGGCAAGGCCCCTGCCCTGGCTGGCTCCCCCATCCCACAAGGAGCAGCCAGCCCTCAATGTTCCCAAGTAGGCACTCACTCACCTTGGCTCCTGGTGCCTTAAAAGAAGGGGGAGGTGAACTAGGAATCTTGTGTGGGAGGTGGTCACTGCAGCCCCTGAATTTCGATGTATAGCCCTGGCAAGGCGGGGGCAGTGGTGCACTGTAACCGAACGGGTGTGTTGGGAGGGCTGTACCCATCTCGGCTGGCAAAATAGAGCATTGCTCACCTCCAGGCTGGAGTGTGTCACGCTGCCTAGCTCTGTGGCGCTGAACTGAACCTGACTCCCAGGAAGCAGGCTTGGCTTTGCCTTCCAGGTGGGCACCCACAGTGAGGCCATTGAGCTGGGTCACCCAGATCTGCAGGGTTGTCTCCAAAGACCTGAGACTGGGGCAAGAACTGGGTTCACTCCAGCACCAGCAGCCTGAGGGACAAACAACCTACTCCACCTTGCTACCAACACCGGAGCAGCATCGTGTGGCTAACGACGCCAAAGAGCTGAACTTGTCCACCCGCTTACAGGGGTGTTATTTACCGAATGAGCCCCCCTCTCTGTTCCCTGTATGACCCTCACGGGGTCTCAGTGGTGGGAGGTCAGGCTGCAGCTACTTCCAACTGAGTGAAGGTTTCCCCAGTAGGGCAGCTCCTTCTGATACCGCCTCAAAGGGGGGGCTGCTGGCAGATGAGCAGGCCCTGGCCTGATGTTAAGCCAGCTGGAGAGGGTGGGAGAAACTGCTGACAAATTGCTAGAGACAACATATAGGTGGGAAAAGGTGATAAAGCAGCAGCCAGCACTGAGGGAGGCGGTGGGATTCAGGGGAGTGATGTGACAAAGGGCTGAGGCTCAGAGATAAGGGGAGGGGAGCACTGGGCACTCAGCAACCCCAGTATGGTCCAGTGCTCTTCTTTCTTCTACTGGGAGCCTGCTGGGGAATGGCTTACCCTCATACCATCTGGGCTCTCTGCCTCCCCTCCTCCACTGCTGAGTTAGCAGCAGTACGTAGGACCACTGGGTGGCACCAGAAATCAGAGTATGGATTAAGTTTGGGCAAATGTTTTAAATGTTTGGGGCAGGGCCCTGCCGAGTGTAAGGTGAGAGGCACTGGGGACCAAACACTTCTACTACGAGCCGCTCCTGAAGAGGGGGGAAGGCAACAGGAGGTAGAGGATAGCACGCCCGCTCCTTCGGGCGCAGCTGGGGCTGCCCGGCGCCGCAGGGGGCTCGCTGCCGGTTTGGGAGGGCTGCTCTCGGGGAAGGAGCGCGGCCGCAGTCCCAGCGGGGTGACCGTGCCCATGACCGTGGGAGGGCTCCCCGACGCCCGCGCTTGCCCACTTCCAGTGCGGGAAGGAACAGGCAAATGCGCAGGGCTACCAAGCATCAAGTCTAAGCTTTACCTCTGGAGGAAAAAAAACAAAACACAAACGAAAACCAAGGCGAGAGGCGTTCGGAGCGGCCCCGGGGATGGCTGCAGGCACACTGCCTTAGTTTGCAGCTCGCCTGTCTCCGGCCCCGCTCCCCGGAGGGCGCTGCT
>NW_009258293.1:909129-931931 GCF_000687185.1 Egretta garzetta
GTCCGGCGCCGAGGGAGGACCCTGCTCCTCTGCCGCTATGAGACGCCGGAGGAAAAAGTACCGCTCACTGAGGGAGCTGGGTTTGGGAAATAATCCCTCGTCATGCCGGGCTTCGTTGGGGGAAAAAGAGAGAAACGCCTGGAACCTGCCCCTGGATTTATTGCGGAGCTGATCTCTTTCGTGTAAATAACGGACTGGAGCGCGCCGGGCTTTCTGCTTGCTCTCATCGCTAGCTTCTATTTCTGGCATCCAGACCTCAAAATTCTCAGTTGTATCGTTTGCTTTGGACGATGAAAACAGGGTGGTTTTGTTTAATCTGGTACAGACTTGTCAGTGCGTGAATGGGAAAGGAATAGCTTGTACAGGTTTTTTTTTGTTGGCTTGCACCATTCATTGCTTTAGGTTAACGGCCGTTTCTTTTTTTGTATTTAATGTAAGTCATGGGGAGTAATTCAAAACATTGAAGCCAGATGCTTCTGCTGTCTTAAAAGTCATCGTTATAAAGTCCAGTGCAGAAAATGCGGTGTTGCAAAACAAATGATGCTGTGTAGCGCTGCCTGCAGCTCCCCAGGAGGTGTTGGGAGGGCCGTCATCTGCCTCGGTGGCCGTGCCTTGGGGTGTTGTGTTGCTGATTGAGAGCCTGGTGTCTGATCCGGTTTTTGATTCCTCTCAAGTCTGAGGAGTTTGGAACCGGTGCGTGATCAAGTTGTGATACAGTGTGGTCACATGCGTCTTTGCTCTGGAGAATAGGAAGGGTCTGGTAAGTGTCAGGGGGTGGCATCTGGGAAGCCCAGAAGAGTTTTTGTGCCTGAACACAGAGGTGATGAGAAGATGGGGGTTGCAAGCGGAGAGGAATCCACTTCTGCTTCCTGTGTCAGGCATGCTTGTGAGTCTTCCGTGTTCAGAATAGGAAGACTTGGTGGCTCATTACTTTAGCTTCCGCCTTTCCTTTTCTATGGAAACAAGAGGACAACAGTCTTCCAAATCCTAGAGCCTCTCAACCTGTGTTTAGCCCTCATGTATCGGTCTATGGTGGAAAGTCAAAAGGTAATGTAAAGTCTTAAGAGCTGAGTTTCAAATCAGCTCGGAGCTTTTCTGGCACAATAATTTACTTGGGGAGCAGAGCTTACCAAATGTGTGTGTCTTACTGAACTGGGGGTCAACTCCAGAAGCAGCGAGGCAGTCACTAGGATTCATGTGTGTTATTGGCCATTGAACTGGGAATGTGGAGCAGGCTCAGGACTAGCAAGGACTGTTCCAATTTCATTTGTTTGGGATTTTGAAACTTAGCTTGTGTGTGGCACACAAGGCACTGAAACTGGCTGTTGTGAGGACAGAAACTTAGTGTAGGCTCTACTTAGCTTGCGTTGAGATGATATTAAATTGTAATTGAAGTGAAAGACTTGTGTAATTTGCATTTTCCTAATCTCGGATCACCTTCAGAAATCCTCCAGTGCTGCTGTTTGCAGCTCAGATTTCACATTGGTTGTACACGATGGGGTCTTTAATGCTTTTAATTGGAAAGCGTAAGCATAGCGGTGCATTTAGATTTCAGATGCTTTATTACATACAACATATTTTTTTTGTCCCTTAAAGATCTAGTAGGAAATTTTCTTAAAAAATGTTTCTGGGACAGTTTTCTTAAACACTCCTCTGTTGCATGCTCAAGGTAAACATTATAGCAAAGTAGTAGTATATAGGTTTGGCTTTTTCAGTAAGGAGCTCAAAAAATAAGGGTCATAATATAGTCTAAGCATGAAAATAAAAAATAAATAGGAGAAAGCAAATGAGCTTTACATTTGTTTGGGGGTTTGGTTTTTGTGTGTAACACAATAGGGGGTTTAATTTTTCGTTATTTCATTGTCATTCTCACAAATACTAGCTCAGCTGGCTCGCCACCGCTGTCGCTTCCTGGAGAACGGTAAAGCCAAACCCACAGCGAGTTCTGTTTCTGTAGGCAGCGCTGACCCCATAACCCTCCATTACCAGGGTTTATCTTGTGCTCCTCATCTGTCAGCTGTGTCTTGGACATGAGTAAGGATGGCTCTGCTGCTTATGACCCTTAAGCCTCACGTTGGACAACTGTGCAGTGCTGGTTAAGCCTATTTGTGTCCATAATTATTACAGCCTGGTTTAAGCCACGATAGTTGAAGGAGGGATGTTTTGCTACTGTTTCTCTGTGTAATCCTGAAGAAAAATGTTCCTGATAGGTGTGTGGATGCATCTCAGTGGTCTCATTTTCACATGAATGTGGTTTGGGAGGTATGATAAAATTCTGTATTGCTTTTCCCTGGGAATTCTCAGTATTCTGGCCAGTCAGGTCAGTTACTAAGCAAAGCAGTTGCAATTTGGTCCTGACTGGAATGACTGGGTGACTCTGCCCTCTACTGTGCACATTGCAGTTGGTGAGAGATGTTAATAATCTCACTTGGTCTTCAGTTCTGTTCTCGTAAATTCTGAACTGTAAATGAGACTTGCTGGATTTTTAGTATACATTCTTACTGATCATCCACCCTTTTCTACCTGGTCGTATCCTCTTGGCTTCTGTGACTGATGTAGCACCATTTAATGTAGTAATTGAATTGACGCTGTGGGAAGCATGGGAAGGAATAGCTTTGTTTTCATGTGGCTATCGTCCTTGCCAGACCTGGATGCATTTCTGTATTTACAACGGTTTTAGTTTGCTGAAGGGGTGCTCCTTACTTCACATAGTATAAATACAGTAGAGGTTATAAATGTGATGTTTAATATTACAGTAATCTTTACTGTTCAGTCCTGTATAAACCAGACTCTCTTCATAATTACCAGATGGATTAAAAATATTAAACTACCCCCCTCATCCTCCCCAAAGAGCTGGAATTGTGGCTTTTCTCTGTGTTTTCGAACAGAGGGCACAGGCAATCTGCTGCTTCCTCTTCATCTGTATTTTGGTGGTGAAGCTGCGTGTTACATCTTAAACTGATTGAATGACCGGCTGGCATGCAAAAGGACTGGTCCTGTTCTTGCCCTGTCTTGTATCACCTCCATCATTACTGGGTGTTTTCCTCACCCGGTTCAGTTTGCTAAATAAGCAGGGCACTAATCCAGCCCCTCTGTGTCCCCATCTCCCCAGGAGACCGACTTTTGCCAGGTAAGCAAGTTGAATGAGTTCAAAGAAAGGCTGAGGAGTACCAGAGATGTAATTGATTCTTGCAGTGTAGGAACAGCCACAGAATCAGGCAGAACCATCTAGTCTGCTGTTCTTTCCTGACAGTGACCAAAAATAGAAGAGCATAAGGTGAAGGCAAATTATATAAACCTTTGTCTGACAGCCCTATTGTCTCTTGTCAGCTGTAGGATGTCAAGAAGTAGATGTTGTTTGCATTTATTTTGTTAATGGTTAATGTATTTTTCTTCTGGGAACTGGCCCGTGTCTCCAGTCCATTTAAATGTGTAGCACTGATGCATCCCAGGGGAGACCTTCTGGAGCACAAAATGACGTTGTAGGTGCTAACTACCTCTGCTTGTTTTCTTTGGAACTTGACAGCTCCCAGCTTCACTTCATATCTCTTAGCTTTTGTATTGTTTGGAAACACCGAATGACTGATCTCTGTTTGCCTTCTCCATGCAACTGATGATTTTATAGGCTTCTGTCAATATGTCGCTGCGGTAATCTCTGTTTCCAGGCAGAAGAGCCCTAGCCTAATTGATTATTCCTCATTATTCATCTTTACAAACCTTGTTTCCTTTTAAAAAATATTTTCCTCTTCCATTATGTCCCCTTGAAAGGAAGGAACAGGCACTGCATTGAGGATTTAAGCTGCAGACATTCTCTATCTTTATATGGTGGTTTAATCACTAATAATTTCCTAACGTTAGGTTTATTTTTTTATATGTCGAATGGCTGTGGGCTGATGCTTTTACCTGTCTGTCATGACTCCAGCAAGACTTTCTGAATGTTAATGATCAGTTTGGAGCACATCACTCTCTATGTGAAAATAGAGAGTTTTTCTTTGGATTGCTACCTTATTTGCACTGAATTTCATCTGTTATTTTATTTCCTGGTTATTCAATCTCAGAGGGTTTTTCTGCAGGTCTTCAGTCAGTCCTTCTCTTTACTGTCAGAGTAGCTCTCCTTAGGAGACTTCTACTCCACTCCTTGGCCCCTTTTCCAGGTTGTCTATGAATACAGTGTAAGGTAGAGCACTGCAGAAGGCTCCTGGCAGGCTCCCTCCCTGTGCAAACTGACCATCGATGCCCACCCTCTGTCATCCGTGTTCAGCTAGTTATTACTCCAGGTGAAGGCTTTCCCATTTGCCCTTTAGCTGCAAGAAGCTCTGCGGCTATCTGAACGTTGTCTTGTATTGCAGTTCTGTCACTGCTGTAAACGTGCACCCATGAACGCCCCTGCTCACGGAGAGGTTCTGCCTGTCCTCGCAGCCCTGCCTGATGCTCCCCTCCAGCACTTCTGCTGCCCTGCAGTGAATCCAGCCTGGGAGCAGGTCTGGCTGGAAACAAACCCAACAAATTGTGAGTTAATACTGATTTAGTGTTGCTGTACCGATAGTGTACAAACGTGTGGATTTAATTAGAATCAATTCAGTTGGATAAGTGCTTATTTCTATGCTTGCTGCTGCTGCCGATTGAAAGTGTGACCGTACAGGCTCAACTGTAGTCTAGAGTGAAGGCAGCATAAGTGTCTGTGCACAGACTCACACTTTTTATTCCAAATTGGCATGAATTTGATGCTGTAGTTAGGTTAGTATCCTTTGGTTTATGAGTTGTACCTAGGTGCTAATTTGATTGATTCTGTGACTGCTTCTTGGACGTTTTCACTGTGCTGAGGCATAAAAGCAATCCGACCATGGGTTGATATCTGGAATTTCTTAAACAAAGACAGTGAGCAAGGAGGGACTTTCAGTGCATTTCTGTAAATTAGTAGGGATCTAGTATTACTTTTTATCCTGGATACAGACTTCATTCTAATTTATCAGGAACAATTGCATCATAAATATTTCAAAAACCATGTAACTGGAAATTCACAAATTCTGCTGCTGATGCCCTTGTGGTGTTTTGTAAATGCTAGAATTATTTGGGATTTGTGTATATTTAAGTTGCCTAAATACAAATGATACGGGTCTTTAATGACATTTTGTTCACTAAATAGGGTTTTCAAGGTGTGTTCTTGAAAATTCATATCCAGGATCACTGCTGTCATACATAATAACAGTTTTCTGCTGAGGGTTTTTTCTGTGTTGTCTTTGTGTGCAGAACTGAAGTCAGATGCTTCTGTTTTTAACAGTTTCTTTTGGCTGTAGTAGACTTGAAATGTATTGCTTAGCCAATAAGGTCTGTTTTTTCAGCTTGTGTAGGTGTTTCTACCTTTGCATAGGCAAAAAAAAAAAAACGTGATTTGTGTAAATATATGGTTATATGACTTGGACTGTATTTCTTTCCAGAAAAGGAGGACTTGTATATGGCTTTGTGCTTTATTTTCCAGATGGCAGAAGATGGGGGCTGAGGGAGTGGTTTAAGTCTGCTTTTCTGTGCCACCAGTTCAGGTGCTGCCGTGGTTTGTCTCTGCCGTGGCTGGAGAATTAATGTTGGGAGTGTTGAGCATGCACATGCCCATCAGTTGATGAACAGGCGGTTTTAGCGCTTGGATGGTGCTCTACCTTTGCTATTGTGCTCATGTAGTTCATTCTGTCATGGTTTTCATCAAAGCAGTGGCCCTTCCTTGTTACAAATTCAACTTCTTTATCCCTTCAGCTTGGATGAAAAGGTTACCAAATATGTTTCTTACGGCCCTCAGGAAAGCCATGGAAGTTTTTTTTTTTTCTCATTTTACAGTGCAACTGAGTTTTATCCATGGGCTGACAGAGAGAATGGCACAGGGTTTGAAAATCTGCATGTGGATTAGCTCAGCTGCAGAAAAAAATTAAGCTTTCCTGACATTTTAAAGAAAAATAGTTAATTGGAAATATTCATTATTTAAAAAAAAAAGTCAGTGAGAGAGGTTGTTTGCCCTAAATGTTTTTGGTTACTTCTAGCAGTAAGTAGATAGAACACCCAGGAGGTATTCTATCCAGTTTGTGTGTGGCTAATGAATCAAATAATTTGCCAGATTGTCTGGCAGTGAGTGGCCTTTCAGTTCTCTCCCCACACCGGTGAGTGTGGTTGTGCTTCTGTGAGATTTTGGTGCGTGCGGAGTCTGGAATACTTTGGAGTTGGGAGCTGAACTGTGGGACCGCCAGGTCTGCTGGCTTCTGGTTTGCAGCAAGAACGTTGCTTTAAAAGACAGTAAATTATCCTTCAGCGTTTTACACCATGTAATACCTATATAAAGCAAACGCTGTAGCTGCTGTTATGGTGTTGGAAGAAACAAAAGGAAGGAGGGGTGGTTTAGAAGATTGTCCATCAAGACGTCTCCTTGGTGAGACCTTGCACCCGCCTGTGTCACTCTGTGAATGCTAGGTTGTAACGTCGTCTCCCTGGCTACAACTGCCGCATTTGTCACTTAGCAGTATTTGGTACCATGCTCATTCGTACTGCTGTGTCATACAGTTGAATGATGGTGGCTTGAGGAGTCAGCGCAGAGTAAGCTAGGGCTGTCAGCTGTAATTTTTCAGTTACTGACCCTTTGTCATGAAGATTCCAATGCAAATGTGTAAATTGCAGAAAGGGCTGGAATTCTCCAGCAGAGTGAGTACAAAAGCACAGATGAGATTGTAGCTTTGTCTGTACAAAAGAGTCAAGTTCAGATCATCTATGCCTCCAAGAAAAAGTTGAAGCAATTTGGGGTTTTGGAGAGCTAAGTGCCTTTTTTTTTTTTTTCTCCAGTAGCATATCAAAAAAAAAAAAAGCGAGGCCTGCATCCCCAGGGAGGAGAGGAGATACTGTCTGTGTGCTGTAGTGACTCAGCTGTACCCCAGCCTGGGAACTTTGCGGTACCTGGGATCTGGCCATAAGAGAGTGAAGGTTTAAAAAATTCTGTGCCCACACTGAGCAAAACCACTGCACCAGCTGGGTGGCACCGAGGTGTTCATTACCTCTTGGATGCTTGGTTTGTGCTTTTGTAACTGTTTTTAAATGGTCTTGGAGCTCACAGCTGTTCTGCTCCTGGACTTGGCCATGGGGCTGACCATGTGAAGCAGGAGCTGGTGCAAGTTGACTGGGATTCCAGGGGATCACAAAGTTTTTCTAAACTTCTATTCGAATGCCACAAACCACATGCAGTCAGTCGAGCTTCAGGAAACACCCAGTGCTTGTGTGAGCTCTCTTGCTCACAAAAGGTGTCTCTCTGATCTCTTCAGCAGCATTCCAAGCCTTAGAAAATACAAACCGTTGCCATGTCTCCTGGTTTCTACACCCAAAAGGGTTATTTATGTGCAGTTGCCGAGTGTGATGCTTGCAGTTGGAGAACGCTCCTTAAAAAGGAGCTACTGGGGCTTAAAGCCAGGTTGATTTTGTTGTCCTTTAACTCAGGTTATTCATTGTATTTGAATATACACTTGTCTGGGTGTACTGCACGTGGTAAGAGGATATGTGTCCAGGCTGCTTTGTGTGAGTAATTGCTGACTGACTTTTCTGTGAACATGCTCTACCAGAGGGAGCTGTCTCAGATGTGCGATTCTTGCCCGGAGGAGTTACTTGCCTTAGGAGTGATGGACTTTACTGCCGCACTCCCAGTCACTCAGCCAGTCTGTGTTCCAGGTTTCCACCCCAAACCTGCAAGGAAGTCTGAGGCCTTTGCTGACATGATTTTCTTGGGGAGTATCCTGGCTCTTCTGAACTTCTGTGGTGGCATGCTAGAGAGCATAGGTGGTGGAAGGGTGGGGATAAGATACACCATTCCCCCCCCAAGAAAAATTCTTCCTTTCTGAAATAACTATACTTTGGGTGGTGAATGGAAGATTTTTAAAAAAACAAACAAACAAAACCCCCCAAAACAACAAACCCCCCCCCCCAAACCCAACCAACCAACCAAAACCGCAGCAAACCAACAGATGACCTGACTGCGTATGCAACCTTTCTGGCCCCTCTCTGGCCTGAGACAGCCATACCAAGGTGGTATGATGTGATGGAGACTTCTTGCACCCTTCTTACCAAATGCTTTTTGCTGTTTTGGCTGTTTGTTTCCTGTTCGTGCATGTTGAACACGCATGGGTACATTTTGTGTGATGGTGTATTCCCATGCTAGCTTCATGAATTCTTTGCAAATGCGTAGGAATGTTGGCAATGGTTCCCAAATTTTGGGAAGCCCAACAGTTGCTGTTCCAGAGGATTATTAACTACATAATAGGTCCTGTGTGGATGTATTTCAGCAGTCCTTTGTAATTGGGGAAGCAACAGCTTCAGTGCCAGGGCTGTCTGGTCATGTGCGTACGACAGAAGCTTCACTTGTATAATGAGACCATCGAGCCCTTCTGATAGTGATTCAGCTTACACTGTGAGAAACGGCTTTTATTGTTATGCCTGGTAGTAATTGCCTAAATGAAGTGTTTTCAAGGGTAATTCTAGGCCACTACAATTATATGTATGCTGCCACTCTCACCAGTATCAAAAAACAATTTGCAGAGCTCACCAGTTGGGTGCTCAGGAGGGGGGTCCTGTGCCTGTTCCACATGAATGCATTCCATTTTTGGCAGTGGTTTTAGGTGTTAGAAAACGGTATTTTATCACTGATCACAGTTTTTCTTGGCAGTGCGGTGACCCCTAAAGACTTCTTAGAAGTCTGTCATCCTGTTTTTTTTTTATTAACTGTGGTATCCCAAAGGGAGCAGAATTCCTGGGGGACGCTTAAACCTTAATGGTGAAGAACGGATGGGTGTCTGTAACGCTTTGAGGCGGAGCAGAAGATGCCTTTGGAAAGGTGAGCCGTGTGGCTGTGTTGCTTGCGGCCTAGCTGCCAGCAGCATCCTCAGCTCCACTGCCAGGCAGTGCTCTTCTGCCACGCTCCCAGCAGAAATGGCGTGCGCAGTGATGCTACGGCACAGGGGCTGAGCTGCTCTTCTCTATCCTGAGAAGCTGGTTTGATCTGGAAAAAAGACTTCATCTTTCTTCCCCTAGTTTAAAAAATATTTTATTGAGGTTGCAAAACAAGCACAAGACAGCCTTCAAACGCCAGCTTTTGAAATGGTGCTGCGCAGGATTTCTCAGATGGATGAAGCAGGCATCTGACTTTTTTTTTTTTTTTTTAAGGGGCCTTAGAATTTTTTATTTTGTCAGTAGTAGAAGTGTAGTGGAGGTTTTTCCTTTGGCCTCTCACAAGATAACTGCTTTTTTTCCCCTCTTGACTTTAATTGTTTTATTCTTCTCTACTAAAGACAGCAGTTTCTTAACAATGAGAGTGATAAAGTAGTTAGCCAGGGAAGCTTGTGCTCTCTTTAAAAATAAATAAGCAAATAAATAGAGAAATAGTCTTGTTCATTGTATGGCATAGTAACCTTTGAAGGAATTCATAGTAGGCTAGGAATAGGAATTTAAGACTTTACGTAAAGGCAGGAGAAACTGTCAGCAGTTCATTTTCATAAAATAAGAACTGTTTAGGCAGAAATCTGATTTAGCCATTCATGGCGGTCTCCAGAATATAAATTTCTGTACTTTCTCTGATTGGTAGGTAGGAGTTGTTGGGGGAAAAGACAGAAGTGTCTTGAAACACATGCACCAGAAAACTTAATTTGTGACCTAAGTATTAATTGCCTGAACTGAGAAGTGCTGTAACGTGCGTCTTGCTGTAGTTTGGTTTCTTTGATGTGATGTACTAATGTTCTCTCAGATCTCTAGCCTTCAAATGTCGTTCTGGGCTGTGGATTGATTGTAAGCATGGTGCTTGTGCTGCTATTTTTATCCTGTTTCCACATTAAAATGAACTGCCTATGCATCATCCCATCACCTTGCTGGCCTAAAAATTATTTAAGCGAATAGAGTTTTAGTATTGTCAAAGCTTTCGCTAAGGAAAGGCTCACAGTTTAAAAGCTGATCTTGAAACACTTCCTGTAGTGAAGTCTGAAGTATTTTTGTCCTGCCCTAAGTCACTTGACTCAAATTTTCTTCTGCATTTAAGAGAACCCCGGGACTTCCCAGGAGCAGTGACTCCAAATTGCTTTTTGTAGTCTGGGGCCTTGGCTTTCAAGACTGCCACCTTTCTGTAAATCAAGGGACTTGTTCTGCACTCTTGGCCTCTGCATCCCTGCAGTGTGGCTCAAGCACCCGTGTGGATAAAAGGTCCTGGGAAAGCCATGGCGTAGGGAGCAGAGATGCTGTGCTCCCAGGGGCTGGTCGGGAGCTCCGGTGCCTCCAAGCTCCGGAGTGTGGTTGCAGCAGGAAGGGGATCTCTTTCTCTTATCTGGCCAAACAGACAAGGACTGCAGTGATTCCTTTGTAGCTTTTGGAAAGTTCCATCCTTTTTTGCTGGCATACCTGTATGCTCATCATTTTTAAGGGACATGCGGTCACATCTCGAAAATGACAGCTGCTGCCTCTTCCTCTGAGCACCTGCATTAACACAGTTTAGCGATTGCCGTCACCACTGGCCTAGTAAGGAGCTTGGTTGAGCGATGCTGTGCTTTCTCTTTCATACAGTGGCTAGATGAAGAGCAATGAATTTTGTTACTGGTGGTTGGGTTAATAAAAGGTCGAAAACAGCTTTTGATCTGTCTGTAGGGCAGCGGTGGTGAGGGGAGAGTCTCTGTTTTACTCCAGACTGGCTGCAGGGGAGGTGGCCTTGGAGCTCTTACCCCTTTCCCTGTTTCTCTCCTGATTACAGCTTCAATTGAAAGAAAACCAAAGCATTTAAACTCTACCTGAGGTGAATAATTAACAGGAGGAGTGTATCAAGTGGCAGTGTATTGAGCTGCAATGGAAAGTATTGGTCCCTTCATTAAACAGAAAGTTACTCAGTGCTGACTCAAAAGATCCCAAGAGAAATGGCACTGCCCAGTCTCAGCCTATGTGGTTTGGTGAAGGGATTCTATAGAGAGATTCATTATCCTGTGCTAGGCAGGAGGTTCAGGCAGATGAACGAAACCCATCTCTTCTGGCTCTAGTGTGCTGAGTAATATTGACATA
The DNA here is from genome assembly GCF_000687185.1 of Egretta garzetta. Lineage (NCBI taxonomy): Eukaryota > Metazoa > Chordata > Aves > Pelecaniformes > Ardeidae > Egretta > Egretta garzetta. The sequence goes on from NW_009258293.1 coordinate 920,179, forward strand.
AGTGTTACCTGAAGGGTCCAAGAAAACCAAGAGTACAGCCTAAAAATAGATTAGGATGAACTATGGAAACTAAATCAGATCAACATATTGTTTTGAAAAGAAACAAATGCCTGAACCTGTAATGATTCCCACTGTGTCCTTCTTTTGATTGAAGCTCTTGAACAAGTAGAGGAGTATAGGGCTTCTCCACTGCTGTGGTTGATGGACACTTTTTCTTTGTGGCTACCAGGCACTAACCTAGTGTAGCTCATACGCAAATGGAGAAAATGTACATAAAAGGCCTAAATTAAAAAAAAATAAATAAATTAAAAATTGAGGTCAACTTGAGCTCAAGGGGGAAGAATATGAGCAGCTTAGATTTAAAATGATGTAATAAAAAATTGTTTTTAACAAAATTCCTGATTTGGGAGTGGGGGAAGCAGGGCATCATGTGGAAGGTTGCCTGCACGTTTGTGAAGGTATGTGGCAGCATTAAGGCAAATTTACAGAGAGAAACTCTTGATGCATCTCCCAGAGGAAGTGTGAAAAACAGTCCCGTAGAGCAGTAAAATCCTAGACAATCTACACTGGAGCTAATTATCACCATAATTATTCTGACAAATTCTTCAAGTATAAGTGAACTAGAAACGAGAGGAAGGTGACAAGAGAGAGCAAAGGCATGGAATGAGAAGAAAGAAGAGGAGACATTAAACAGTTTAGGACTTTGCACCTTGGAAAGGAGCCACTTGGAGGGCAAAAGGAAGTAATAAAGCTTTATGAAAGCACGACTAGCCCAGAAGGTGAGTAAAGAATAACTGGCATATCTGACAGCGTGTTGGGACACCCAATAAAAATCTACACTGGGCAGAAGGAAGTTTATCTCGGTGTTTGGAAAGGCAAATTAAAGATTAGATGCTTGTGGAAAAATAATAGTGATCAAACTAGGAAACATACTGCTCTGTAATCCCATAGTGCGCCTGTGTTGTGAACGCTGCATGAGGACTGGTCTCCTTGCTTCTGAAGACCCAGTGAAACTGTCAGAGATTCTGGGAAGGTTGACAAGAATGATCAAAGGTGTGAAATAAGTTCCTTGTAAAGAATGATGAGTAGATCAAAACTCTTCAGGCTCAGAAAGGCATCTTTGAAGAGGATATGGTGGAAGCATATGAAGTCTTAGCCGCATGGAGCGTATATGAACCCGTTATTCACTGTCTCTTCCAATGAAAGGACTAAGACTACCAAATGAAAGTAGCGGGTGGCAGGCTCAAAACGAAGTGAGGTATTTATAAAGTGGGAGCAGGACCTACTCCTTTCTCTTTGGTGTTGAGGTTTTAATCTGTTGGAATGATTCCCTGTATTTAGGCTGATTTATTCTGCAGGTAACACTTCATCAGAATGCTGTTTGCAAGGCTTTGCAGGCTTAGCTCTAGAGCTCTGTTCTTAAGAGAAATCCTTCGGATGTTGGAGTAGGGATCTGAAGCCTGGCAGGCTGAAACAGCCCCTCTGATCGTTTTGCATTGGGCAAAATCAGTGCAACTTCTCAGCAAAGTGTTTTGGTGAAAATACCAAGTAAAGTGAAATACAGTTTGCATAGATCTCAACATATAGCCTGGCCTTGTGGCTGGTATTTTGGGGTTGTTATGGGAGTATTAAAACTTGTGTGACAGCAAGAGCTAATGTATCCTCTTGGTCTGACTGTGAGTTGGGGTGGTGGCATCTTCTTCCAGTGGTGGTAGGTAGTTCCGGCTTCAGCTACTACAGAAACACTACAACAACAAAATACCAGCCAGTGGCAGTAGTGTTATTTTGGGATTACTCCATAGGATTTGGAAAAGGACATACTGAAGGAGAAGGTTTTGGATTCATAGAAACTGGACATGGTTCCAATGTACGAGTGCTATTTATTCGTGGTTTATTACCTGTGGTTTGTTGTGTTCACATATTCATTGACAGAATTAATTTCTTGACGTTTTAGGCTGATTCAGAGCACCTCACACAACATTTCTTTACTTAATTGTAAAGAGAGAGATCACTTAAACTCAAAGACTGCTCAGGTGAATTGTGCTTTGAGTTGTATTTCAGTTCGACGTCTGCTTCTGACCTGGAGAAGGGCTTCTGGTCACAAAAACTTGTCATTATTTCCAGCTAGTCAGATAAAAGATACTACCTCAATCTGCAAGTCTTTGAGATATCTGGAAGTTGAAGGAGTAGAGAGAAGCTGTGGGGTCTGTTGGTGCTGTCTGGATACCCCCTCCATCGTAACCGCTGTAACATGTGCTGCACTGCAGTGTGAGCACGTGGCCTTGGGGACCATGCTCCCCGGGAGAGGCTGGCATTTGCCTGGGGACACCTTGCTTCTGAGCAGGCTGCGGCTGTGCCTGAGACTAAATCGGGCTCTTGAGATGGTGAGGGAGTGCTCTGTGGTAAGGTGGATTATTATAATTTTACTTTTCCAGGATTATGTATGATCCAGAGTAACTGGATTACTGGGGCTTAATGGATAACTAATTGTGTTACGCTCTGCGGGTGCTCTTAGACCTCTCCACCAGTAAGCTCAAACTCATTAGGTTAAATTGCTGTGCAGGAGGCTCAAAAGCGAATCTAGACTTTGGTTTCATGATGGTGGCTTAAGCTAATATGACACTTTTTACAGTTGGGTTTGGCACCTGCTAGTACCACAGTTCGCCTGACTAATACTGTCTTAATTGCATCATACAGTATGACTGCCTTTCTTCAGAACATTTAAATTAAAACTCTTTGCGGGGGTTTCTTCAGAATTCGTGGCTGTAACGTTGCAATACTGGTCATGGGGTAGGTAAATACATCTGCCATTTTCCAGAAGGATAAGGCAATGAAGCTTGGAGAGGGTGGGAGAAAAAAGTAATATTGGAGTGAAGAAATCAATCCAGAACTAATTAGGGCTCTCATTTCTGAGATGATTGCATCAGCAGTGTCTTGAACCCTTAAGCAAAATTTAGTTTAATATGGGAGAAGCGTGCATGTAATGTTACAGGAAGGAGATGCTAAAACCAGGTAAAATATTTGATAGTCTCTTTCCAGGTGAGTGCTGGCCATCAACAGGCTTTTGTAGGGTCCAGGCGGGTGTCCTAATGCTTGCCCTTTCCTAAGGGCCTTGCACTGGGAAGGTCCTTCTCTGGACAACACGCTCTGACTTCTGGAAAGTTGTGGCTGCTCAGAGCTGTTGAAATTGGCTGTTGGAAAGAGTTAGTCTTTGATTTAACCTCCAGAGTGTCTTACTTTGTATTAAATACTATTTTTTGGCTTTGTCATGTTGGGATGAAAGCATATTCTGTGTATAACAGGTAAAGATGTTCATAACTTTCGTGACTGTCAGGGAGGGAGAGAGGTACCAAACTAGATTTCATGGGTAAGGCTGCCTTACCAGTTTTTCTGCAGCACAAAGCCTGAGAATAAAGAGCCTCTGTGTTCGGAAAGGACAGCAGTGTTTCAGTGCGCTGGGGAAGATGCTTCTGCAGGACCTGAGAGAGATTGACGCTCATCTGAAGTATGTGTGGATGTACGACCAGAAGGGAAGTATCGCTAGGTGCTGTTCTGCTGTTCCCTAGGCATTTGCTCTGGAACTGTATCAGACCGGATCTTGCACCACACAGATCCTGCGCAGTTCTTTGTGTATTCTTATTCTGGACAGTATTGGATGTTTTCCAGGAGCAGGGATCAATTTAATATTAAAGCTGTTATTTTGACATATTAACATCTGCCCTGAAAAATCTACACCTTTAATGTGAAATATCTGACTTGGTTCCTTATTCATTATTAAACAGTTTTAGAAAGGGAATTTTTAAATAGTGCTGGTGTATGGCTGTAACAGTCACTACTTTGGGATTTTCATTTTTTTTTTTATTCTGACCTGTGATATTTTCAGGTTAAAAATATCATTGTTTATACATCTGCCTTCCACTTGCAGCAATGGAAATTCCCGCTGGATAAAAGGAAAACATTTTTGCAATAAGAGTGGTGTGTAATGCTGAAATCTGCATGCTTAGGGATGTAGAGCAACTGGATCCAGCTTTGAAATTACTCCTGCTTGGAGTAGGAGGTTGTACTAGATGACCTCCAGAGATCCCTTCCAGCCTAACTTGTTCTGCGATTGCATTCAGTCCCCATAAATGGAAACTTTGGGATGTCTCTGTCATGCCACCTTCACCTGCAGAAGAGGCTGTGAACAGACTTCTGAGAAACTTCCTCTTAGCACTTCTTACTCGAGGAATTTGTTTTAGACATTAGTGTAGTCAGCTTCATCCTTCACTGGCGCTGTGGGATGGTACATCCTCCGCATCCTGTGCTGGTTTCTAGGGAATGAAATCAGGACTTAATCTGCTGTAACCAAGTCTTTCTAAACAGGGGGGTTAAACATGAAACCCATGTGATGATTTGGCTTCATTCAGAAACTAAATAATTTGTATTGAGATCTTCAGCTACTTTTGAAGGAAGTAAAGTCTTTGTGTTTTAGCATCTTCAGGGCTTTATTTACAATAACTATATCCTAGTTGGAGTAGCTGTGGATTTCCACTCTAAGATATGTGATGGGAAGCTCTCTTAAGTTTGTGAATGTGTTTGCTGTATCCCAAGTATATGAAACTGAATTTCCCTTACTAGGTATCACCTTAACTTACACTATTGTTTCTTAATGGAAACTAAACTCTGGTTTACAGAGTTACTCTTGGTCTACACCATGGACTTTGGTTTGGAGAAGTTTGAGAGAGGAAAAGAAGAACAGACTACTTTTACCTGACACACATTGCAGCAAGAACTATGCAGATTCAACGAACCTTTGTAAAAACTGTTCTTTTCTAGTATGAGTTGTTTACCCAGTCTAGTACATGGCTTTGGCTTCTAACTTTGACCACGCAGATTTTAATGTGAATTGGTGTGGGGATGAATGAGAAAAGGGAGGGGAAGAAGGGTGGAGGGAAAGGGAAGGCCAAGTTCTTTCCTGCCTAAAATGCCAATGGGGCTGGGATTTCGAGGGGCAAGGTCTCACCAGGGCAGGAAGTGCCTTCAAGAGGATGTGTCGTCAGACTTTGGCAGATCTCAAGCACTGATGTCCAGGGTTTTTGAAGGAAGATCTAAATTCACAAGCATGCAGAGCCAAGAAGAGCTGTGGGAATCTGTGGAGAGCAAACTGGGTTTGGGTGTATATGGTACTTGGTAATTAGGCCTTACTGACAAAATTTGGGAAGGCATGTTTGGTACAAAGTACCATCCTCCTTTGGCCTCCAGCTACTTTCAGAAAGGCATTCCTAATTCGACAGAAAACATCACTTTCCTTCCAAAGATGTTTTAGGTATCTAGCTCATATGTAGTTTTATAATTGACTTTGAACAGAAGTCATTCTTATGTATAGTGATGTTAAATCAGTTACTGATGGCCAGGAATTGGACCCTAGAGACTTCCATGAGGCTCTGCTGGGATTGTTAAACACCGCTTCATGGGCCTGTTGAGGGTGGCAAATTACTCAAGCAGCCATGAGTGGCTCAACAGAGCTCAGGCCTATCATCAGAAGATGCTCCTCTCTTTATTCTGGGTAAAATGCCACTCGGTCATAACAGCCTGCGGAACAGCAGCAGTTGGCTCCCCTCTGTCCCCTCCGGCACTTGTCTGGGGCCCGGGCTGCTCAGAGCCGTGTCAAGCAGGGGCATTCGAGAGAGACTCTGAGCCCATTCTGCTGCTGAAACCTCAGAAGCAACTGATGTCCTTCCTGAAATAGTTAAAGTATTTTGCAGGAAAATAATTTTTCTTTCTTTGTTCTTACTTGTCTGATAGTCTGACCAACACCAAGGAAGCACACACAAACACATTGTTTCTAGGCAGCTGCCACCCGGATTCAAGCATCCCATTTATCATCAAACTTGAAGAATTTAGCCAAAGGCCTGCATATCCGATGATATCCCAGGCCTGGTGTAGTATGATTCTGTTTCTGGACAGAGGATTTAAATAACTGGTGTCATTGATGGACAGGTTTTACTGGCAAGGGAGGGAGGGCAGGGATCTGTTTTGGGGCTCTTGGCCTCCTTTTGATACAGCTGATGGCAAAATACATCTCTCACACCTCTGCATTTCATCACAAGGTGACTTAATCTGGTGATGGGGAGGGACCCGGCTGTCTAAAACCTGCCATCTTATTGTATGTGGTTGGGGGGTTACAGGGCAGTGGCTCCCTGCTCAGGTGATGCTGTTTCAGAATTGAAGAGTAACTGGCCAAATCCAGGCCCAGTCAAAAACAGTTTGGTGCTGGTGATTAGGTAATTCTGTATTTTCTCATGGGCTGAGCACCCTGGGCTGTGCCGAGTTGCTTCTCTGCTGCTTGCTTGTTTCAGCATGTAGAGAAATACCTGGTAAGGACTTCATGTGAAGCGTGAATGCCGTCAGATAAGGACAGGCATAAGAGGGGCACTGCCTGGCCTGCCCAGCAGTGCATCTGGCCATCCAGTTCTCCAACTGTGGCAGTGGGGCAAAGTGTTTAGGGAGAGGCTGTGAGCTGGGCAGCTTTCTGCTGCTTTCCCCCATTGCTCTCCCAGGATCCACAAAGGTTGGGCTGTGGATATGGAGGATAGATCCTTCCCCCACCCTCATGTCTAGCGGCTGTTTATAGACCTGTTCTCCTGAATGTATCAAACCATTTTTTTTAATCTCCTGAAATTATCTACTTCCAAAACCTTGAATATTTAAGCTCGATTAATAGTTCTCCTGAATGGTGGGTTGTATCCCCCTCTCCTTTCCTCTCTCTCTCGTCATCACGCTGTCTCCATTGCTCCTGTGATTGCAGGGTGACCCCCTTCAACTTGCTAAAACAGCAGAAAGCAAACCTGGCCTGAGGAAAAATGTCTGCCACACCCAAGTTTTACAAATAAAAATGTGGTTTTCAATTAAACTCTTCAATGAGTTTTAACTTTCAAACATTTTCCCAAGTACCGAACCGCCTAATGTTTCTGTGGATGCTCTAACTTCTGTGCTCTGTCTGCCCCACGGAACGTGCTGGTGTGGGATTTCCCTGGCAGCTTTGGAAGTGATGGCTGTTGCCTGCTATTTGCTGGGTGTCTGCGATGGCTCTGCCGCTCCGCAGTGCCCTTGTACACCATGGCAGTTGGGTGATCTCGTCTGCTCTGTAGCTGGCTTCCTGGCTGTGGCGTGTTTGAGTAACGAAGCAAGTAAACAAGTAACACAAACTATCCATTTGAGCATCCTTTGCCAAGGGACCATTCAAATTATTTCCTTCTTTTAGTCCTCTTAGCTTCCCATTTGCATTTGGTTTGCCATGCTTTATGGGGTTTCCTGTTTTGCTCATCTGAACAAAGTTCCTGCTTTTAAATTCCAGCTGTTCCCCAATGGCCTCCTTAAACTTCCGGCTGGGTCATGCAGGGTTTGTGTAGAAGGCGGCTCTGTCCTCACGCTTGCATAGTGGCACACAGATTACCTGGGCTTCCCATACAGCATTTTCAACAGTCTCCAGGGTCCTTGTAGGATTCCTTTTCTGTTGCTTTTGCTATTTTTTTAATTTTGTTTTGACAAGTTGCCTCTTTTTTTTTTACGTAGTTTCTTTTCTTGAAATTGAGTGCCTGTGAGCCAGATTTGCTGGCTTTCTGTCACACTACAGCATTTAGCCTAATTGTATTGTGTTTTCTATTGAAAAGCAGATCTTCCACTGGTGTCCTTGAAAGGATCATTCCAGGGTAACCTATCCTACAGGGCAATGCTTCCTAAAAGAGCAACCGTAACGGACCCTGGTTCTGTTTGCTGCTGAGGAACAGGCTAGTTGGAGCCCTTGTGGGCTCCGTGTCGCTCAATGGAAGGGCCAAGATCTGACACAAGTATGCCCCCACGCCCCCCACACCCCCCGTGAACTTTGCAGAGTTAACGTCTCATACCTGGGCAGATGAACCTTGCAGGGAGCCGATGGCCTGGGGCATGCTGAACAGTCTCAATTTACTGCTGAAGCAGCCGGCATTTTCTATCCTATGTCTCTGTTGCATTCTTGCAGGTGTTTACAGACTGCTCCCGTTACGCATAAGGGAGGATGCTCCCAATGGCTGGAAGAAGTGGTCAATTGCATCCCATACCTGTTTCCACCCTCTCTGAAATAAGATGTTATTATCTGTTTTATTAAAGGGCTTCTATCCATTTCAGAAACTTAAAACATGAATGCCCATGCTGATGTGTACTAGGTGCTCATTTATAGACCTGGTTACTTCTATCTGGGGAGAACCATGAAGAATGTAGTGAATTAACTGCTTGCTTTGTATCTTTGCCTACTCTGTATATTGTACATGATCCTCAGCTTAAGACTGCAGGGTTTGGAGCTGACTCCAGAGCTCTTTACGTGTCTGGTCCTCATTACAGGAGCTGGGCCTGATGTTCATGTGATTGTCTGATAGGCTCCTTCAGTTCACTAAAACAGCAGAAATCCAGCCTGGCAAAAAGTCAGCATTAAATCTGCTCACATTGCAGTCAGGTGTGCCAGACATTGCTTAAGGCAGGGTTTGGGTCATGGCTGCAAGGGGATGGAACAGCAGGGCAGAGAGCTGGAGGGTCTGATGTTCCATTTCAGAGGCTGTGAGGTGAAACTTTAGTTCTTCTGTATCCCGAAATAATACCCTGCAACAAGGCAACTCAGATTAGCAAACTGCGTTCTGTTTTATATTCTGTATACACTTTATCTAAATTGATTAGATTTAGCATATCTTCAAGCTAAGTGTAGGCCCCTGCCTATCTGGCAGTGTCATGAGCACGTACTTTATCCTCCCTGTGATTCAACTGAAGAGCTAACACTGCCAAAAAACCCCACTTCTTGCAATCAAATCTCTGAGCAAGGTCTTTGTACTTGACAGATTTAGAAAAAAGGTGGTATGCAAGGAGCTGAAGGAGCCTCAGTCCTAGCCCTGGAAAAAACACTTGAGGAGGCAGTAGGCAGATCTGACTTGCCACGTTACTGCCTGATCATCAACCGAGGGAAGGAGAGGAAGGAATTCTGGCTGGTGTAGGGAGGGAGGACAGGAGCGTCCCTTTTGGCAGCGACTCGCAATGATATTAAATTAATAATGAAATTACATCCTGAATTGATTCTGAGTTGCCCTGTATCTGTTACTGGGTTTAACTGTGTTAGTTTGAGTTGCCTCTCCTGCGCTGGCCATCTGCCTGAGGAGGGGCATAAAATTCAGCCTGACCCACACAAAGATGTTTTCTGCTTGGAAGTTAATTCACAGGCTGGCGATGATGGAAGCAACAGCAGTACAGCAGTTGTGCTGGTTTTGAAGCAATGACACTGATACTCGAGAAGAGATTGTCCTTCAGATGATGCAGGATGGGCAGGAAGCCAAACTGAAAGAGCTTGTTTTGGAAAGCTCCAATGAGCAGTGCTACATGGGTAAGAGAAAGATGCATTTAATTAATGAGGCAGAAGGGGGAAAAAGCATATAATAAAAAATTAATTTTAGCAGTTTTTTTTTTCACACAATGTCTATGCATTCTTAAAATTCATGTGGATCTTGTGAATGCCTCTTTTGCAAGCAGTCTGCCGTTAGAGCAGATTAAAATAGCGAAACTGCACCCTGAGAGTTAAATCTGTCTTCTGTGTTCATCTGTATTCTTATATTCAATAGACATAATTATTGAATACTGAACTAAATTGAAAACTATCTATTTGCTGTGATAAAACTTAAAAGGTCTCTCCCACGTCTGGTGGATAACTTGGAATTGGAGATGTTGAAATGTTTGATCAGCTTTTGGCTGCAAGTACAATGTTTTCTGATGGCCAGAATCCATTTATTCACATTTGAATGGAGTGGGAAAATTTGGGTTTGCCCTGTGAAGATGTTAGGAGTGATTTAGCTGTATATGCACATACAGCATGATGGAAGGGTGTTAGTTACCTGCATGAGCTGATAGCAGAGCCATTGTGATGTCGTATCTGCTGAGGAGGTGGAGAATGTGTTTGTTCTTGCTGAGCTTTGCAGGGCCTGTGATGATTTCTACACTTTAAGCTAGGTTGCACCATACTACACTGCACGTGCCAAGAGATGTGGCCAAAACTGCACGGTGCAGTTCCTGCACTGCTGAATATATGTTATTACATCAGCTTTTGGTTGTGCAATTCGTATATATGAGTGAACGCAAAAAATTTAAAAACTCACATAGTTTTAATTTTAAAGTGAAAGTGACTCCACCAACTTTTCTTACGCATTTGATGTTTTTCTTCCATCCCAGTAGCACTTCAAACAAATGAGCTAAAAAAGACCAATCACGGTTGCATTACAAAATGTGAAAACTGAGGTCTGACAAAATGTTTGTTTAGCCATCCCGTAACGTAAATGGGGGCTTCTCCCACAGAGCAAGACGGCTCCGCTGGGTGTGAAGGCTGTATTTATCAGTGCAATTCAATGTTTGGTAGACAGTGAAAATGCAACTTTTTCAATAAGATAAGATGCAAAATCGGCATAAAATTTCAGTAAATTGAAATGTGCTGCTTGATGATAAAAATAATTGTTAAAAATCTCATTTAAACATATTTCCAATCCATCTTGCTCTGGAAAGCTTTATTTTGCTGAATGGGATATATATTCACATTTGATTAATTTTTTTCACCTAAAGCGTAAAAATGCACAGTCAGTTAGTAGGAAGCATAGTTGAAACAAAGCAAAAACAGCTTCAAAATAAAACTGCAAAGGGACCCAAAGGATCTGGTGGAAAGCAGCCAGATTTAATCGTAAGCTGCTTAAGAGTAAGCCGCTGCCGAAGAGACTGGTTTCCCCGCTTGCCTTGTGTTGGGTCGGAGGATGCGTGCATGCAGAGCAGCTGAGTTCAGCTACACCTATGGTCTTCGTGTGGGTGAGAGCTTGAAGGTGGTGTCACGGGACGGACAGAGGAGGTGGCATGGGGAGAACTTGCGGCAAATGCCGTGATGGTAGACAGTGCTGATGAAGAAGCTATGAACATTTTGGCTGGGGCAAATGTACAACTGAAGCCTTTGCGAGCCCGCACCCATACCTGGGTGGGACCTCCTGAACTGGGGGGGCTGTGGGAGCTGGAGGCTCAGTAGAGGGTATGATCTTTGAACAGATCCATCTGAGCATGTCCTTCACTGTAAAGCTGGTAAAAATGGCTCTGTGGTTTAGTTTGAGCTGTGTGAGCTGCTGAGGCTGGATGATGCAGGTGCCGCTTTAGAGCGGTGCCACTGGGCAAGAAAGGGACATGCATAAATCATGTGAATAACACAGCTGAGAATACTGGCCACTGCTTATTTCATTTGCAGCGTGGAGACCAGCTTATTGAGGGAAGTGCTGCAAAGCTACTTGAAAGAGATACCATGACCAGAAAGAAAAGGCTCTTTCGGAGACAGTCATTTGCGTCATTTTCATAGGAGAGATTTCTGATTCCAGTTCATATCCTGGATATCCCCACTCTGAAACTTCCTGGACTGCACTGTACAGGGGAACTCAGCATGGTCAGTGTTTTCATGGGCACTGGTCCAGGTAACCCAAAAGAATTTGAAGACTTTGACATTTTTCTTGCATTCTTGCTTCATCAGCCCTATAGTTGACGCCTGTTCATTCAAATGCTGACTGAGGATGGTGTCCTGCAGCTGAGCTCAGTTACGCGCAGGGCAGTGTGGTGTTTCTTGTAATTGGCATTGAACTCTTTCTCCAAAAATTAATGGAATGATGGGCACAGACCTTTTCCTTACAAAGCCGTTATTAAATGTAGGTCTCGTTTAAACTCCTTAGAAAGTATATTCAGCA
>NW_009258293.1:932042-943198 GCF_000687185.1 Egretta garzetta
ATTCCTGTCCTGGGTGTAGCTCAGATTTAAAGGAGGTAGGAGCACGCTGTGTTGCGAAGCTGCTGTTGCTCGTGTGCAGTAGCTGACGCTGTGCTGGTTAAGTGGAATGCAGTTAATCTCTGCAGGCTCGTGGTTTGTCTTGGAGGTGGAGCAGCATGTGGTGCATTCCCAAAAATATATGAGCTGGAACACAAAGTGAGTAACCTAGGAAAATACGCACTAGGAAAGTGAATTTGGACCCTTTGCCTGTTTTGCTGGAAGTCTACTGTGCCAGCCAGCGTTTCAGGATAGAAAGCAGAGTAGCCTATGCAGGTGGTTAGGAAGTGCACTGCTGTCAAGAGGCTTACAAAGGGCTGAGGAGCAACGTAACAGGAAAGCCCAAGGGTCTCAAAGGCCGTAAATGAAACTTATTTTACTGAAGATCTGTATGCCAGGACTGTTGTCTGCCTGACCAGCCTGAGGAGCCTCACCAGGTAGCTTGTCCTCCCACACGTGAGAGGTACAGGAGGCAAGGATCCCTACATGCAGAAAGGGAAAAGCTGTAGCAAAAAGCTGCACAACACACATGGCTGAACAAACACCTGAGCTGCAAGCCTGAGGACCATGGGTAGCTTACTTCTGGTCTTGCACTGGCTGCAAATTCTTAGGTTGTTCCCATCTTCCTTTGCATGCCCTGGAGCAACATTTCTTCTTTCTATCTTGCAAGAAGTGGGTAGCTGTGACAGAGAGCAGTTCCTGGAAACCTAGCCCAGATTGTCATGACTGTAGTGTAGTTGGTCCCTGGAGAGAAGGCTTCTTCAGCCGGCCTCTGCTGGACTGGGCTGCCAAACAGGAGAGCGTATGTTCAGGTACGTTTAATGCCATGTGTTGTAGAATAGCTCGATAACTGTCTGGTGCAATTTTGCCTCAATGTGGTTAACATGCAAAGTGGGAGTGTAATGGACTATGGAGTTAAAAATCAGAAGCTATGGTCAAGTTGATGTGTGAGTCAAGAGACAAATGAACAAGAATTTTCAGAGTCTGAATACAAGGTTTTGTTGCACTGAGTTCCTGGATGGCATAGAGCAATTGCACCTCCATAATGAAACAATATTCAAGGAGACGCCCAGAGAGTTTGATTCAAGGCCTGGCTCTTGCAGCTTGTAACCCTGTGGGGAGCGGTACTGCTAGAACTTCACCCAGCAGAAACTAGAGCTGAAGAACCCGCAGGCAGTGCAGTTTACGCCGCTGGCTCTGCGGGTGCACAGCTGTAGTATCCGTGCTCTTGACTTACTGAACTTACTTTAACACAACTTCTTTTACTGTATATTGAAATGATGTAAATTGGGAGCACCCTTATCTTGGAGTAAGCATGCAAGCACGTATTTCAGATCTTATTTGTAGGTAGATGGTTTCTTTCAGAGGCTCGCCTGCCTTGGTGTTCTGCAGCCTTCTGTGTCCTCCCCTGATTTCTGGTCTCTTGTGCTAATGATTCGACAAATGTCTTTCCTCAGTTCTTGTCTTCCTCGTTTTCAAAGAGCAGAGAGTCTACTCCGGCCTTCAGGAATGTTTTAAATTGGGGTATTTGAGTGTATTTATAGCCATATATAAATGGAAGCAAGAGGAATACTTGCAAAGCAGGTGGTACTGGGACACTTGCAGAAAAACGTTATGATTTATACATGGATCATTCCAGGCAAACCTTTTGCTTTGCCTGTAGCCTGTCTTCTACAGAGCCCTTCTCTGTTATGAATATTTATTCTGCTTTGTTGTGGTATTTTAAACTTGCTTTCAGTTTATGAAATGACACATTTGTTTCTTTAAATAACAGGAGGAGTGGAGGGAGAGAATTGCTTGTTTCCTGGGCAGACACGGCTGCAGATCTTTTGTAAGGAGTCTTTAACATGGCTGGAGTGGAGGGTAGCCCAGGTCACCAATACCCCACCCTTCCTTTGGCCTCTGCTTTTGGAGATGTGCTTTACCAGGTCTCTCTGCTACAAAGCGTTCTCTTTTGAGAAATTTTTGTGGCCGCTTTTTTTTGAGAAATGTGCCCCTTTGCCATGTTTCAAAGCAAAAGTCATGTTGCTGTTAGCATAGCAGAGTGCTCAGGTGAAGTTGTGGTGCATAATCACGTAGAGCGAGTCAGATCTCATGCTGTGATGACAAGTGACCCTCCAGGGCAGTCACATTCAGGCTGCAAGACCTTGTGAAGAGAAAGTGCATGCATCTGCCTGCTGAATATCCTCTGAACAGATCCAAAGGAAGTCCCGCAGCTGCGACAGCTGCTTTCCAGAGAGTTGACAAGGGAATGGATTGGGAAGAGCTGGTTCAGCAATCTGGAAAAAGCTGCTTGCAAGCAGTGATGGGGACCACCTGTACCTTTTTCTTAAAAAAAACCTTCAAAAAGCTTTGAGTTTCTAGGAAAGCAGAAAAAACTCAGATTTGCTGGATGAGCAGATTAGAATCAAAAGGTTTAGAAAATAAATCCACCATCTGGCCACTTATGGTTGTGCAAGTTCAATCTTTCTGTCTGATTTTGCTCTCAATTGAGCAATTTCAGTGGCTTCCTGGCTCACATTGGCATTCGGTCCCCTGGCCCCTTCAGAGGTCTTGCTTTTACTCCTGCCTCCTGGGTGAGTGTCTGCTCCCAGCTGAGGGGTCTGGCAGGCTGACGGTGCTGCAGGTTCATTGCAGAGCACATCTCTTACTCTTCCTGTGTGCTCCCCCTGCAGAAGTTTTCCCAGCTACATGAGCCTGGTTGGTGTTATGGAAGGTGGTGTCTTCTCTCAAGGAAGTTTCAGCTAATTCTGAGCCCAGCAGCCGTTCTTGTTGCTGCCCAGCTTGCTTTAACAAAGGAGCGACGCCCCGTGCAGGTATAACACAGCAGTTTGTTGCCTTAGTCCATAGAGACCCCTCTTCCCCGAAACAGTATTTGGAACAATAGTGGACCAGGAAGATAAGTGTCGGATTAATTTGTGAGTGATGTTTATTTTGTGCGCTATAGTTGCATCTAAAGACCAAGTATGAAATAGAGGTTGATGAGATGAAAACATTTGATAATCCTTGCTTTGAACACCTACTTAGGTTTTTGTTATTCTCATATAACAAATGATTAACAAAGTAGTGCATGGGATTTACAAAATGTACCTGTCTCCCTCTCTCTAGACTTTACACACGTCGTGGGCTGGCATGCTTGCATCAGCAGCAAACTGCGTCCCTGGGCAGGATGCACCCCAGGGCTCTTGGCGAGTTGTTGCTTTTTGTGTACCTCAGGGGAAGCTAGGAGGAATATCTGCAAAGCTTTAGAAAGTATCTTTGAGCAACCTCCGCAGAGCAATTGGTGCTCTGAGTTGTTTGGTCAGTCAGAGCTCCGTAGAGAGTGAGTATTAGATACCCTGCTTCAGCGTAGGCTCTGGTTTAGGCAAAAATGCTAGGTGTGAGCCTCAGACTCATGAACCGCAAAACAAGCCTAACTCACCAATCCCTTGTGTATAAAAACCCACAGAGAAAGGTGGCTGGTGGCTGCATAGTTTTTTAATCCCTTTGGGTAGAGCAGACAACTTCTTGGTCTCTTGGGTGACCCCAGGAATAAGCATCACCTTCCTACCTGCCCTCAGGTCCAGTGGGTGCCTTTTCAAAGGGGCATAAAGGAGTAATCAGCTCTCCAGATAATGTGATGGTTGTTCCAGAACTGTCTGTCACCCACTGCAGACAAGCTTTGTGAGGCTTGTTTGAAGTCCCTTTGGTGCCTGTAACCTTGTGAGATGCTGCTCGGGAGGGAACCTGGTAGATGTTGAGCTGTTAATCAGTCCCGGTGTATACAGAAGTTGTGATTCCTTAGTAGAAAGTATTTTTTAGTCTCCATAATGCCTTATCAGAATTAAAGTGACTAGCTCTTCCTCTGGGGCTTACAGTGCATTATGTAATGACTCCTACTGCTCTTCTGAAGAAAAATTTGTTGTTGGGTACATGGAATGTTACCTGTAAATTAACTGGTTTCTTGGAATTCTCACAACTGGTGTGTTTTACAACAAAAAAAATCTGAAAAATAAGAATAATTTCAAGTTTTCCAAAACAACGGAGCTAAAAGAGAAGGGAGTTGCTATGGCCAATTTTCAGAGGGAAAAGGCATTATCATTTGTTTTGTGCCAGACTGGCTTCAGGCTTCAGCTGCAGCAGCGTTAGTCCTGGCACACAAGAATGCGCAGCTTTGCGCAGCATATGGGGTGAAGGGAACCCCTCCTTCCTAGGGCAGCATGTGGGATTAAGGTGGCTGGAGAAACTCACTTGCAGCACTCTTTTTCCACTTTTTTCTTCCATGGTTAGCAGCAGAATATTATCTTGGACAAAGAATTTGATTTGTGACAGTGTTTGAGAGTCTTTTTCTAGCACACTCGGCTAACGCCCAGGAAGCCCACCACATGCCTATTCCTGTCCCTGCTTATGTCCATGCCTTCTTTTATTCCATCTACAGTCATATGTATAGTTTTCCTGAACAACCAAATAATCTGCACCATCAGGCACGATCATATATTGCCAGAGCGCTCTTCATATTGCTGCAACGGCCTGCTCTAGAAATTCTCCTGACTAGAAACACAGGTAGAGCCTTTAGAATAAAAATTAAATCCCTGGTAAACTCTGCCATATTTTTCCTCCATCATTCCTGTTGTATTTATTTTGTAGAAAATTTCTTCCCTGGCTCTGTGGTAACAGTGATTTCTCACAGACCTCACGTACTGTTGTTTACGTTTTTTTCTTCCCTTTGGTGACTCCGCACCACCTGATGGAGAATGATTGATTGGGTTCCACAATTAACAGCATTACCCTGCACATGTTCAACTGCACCAGGACTATCTGGGGGCCATTTTTATATCCCCCCTCACAAAACAAAGGCTGCCTTGGGTTACGTTCTGCCAACAAGGCGCTCAGATCTCCACGCCTCTTGTCTCCCATGGGCAAATATGGTGTTGGCTGCGTGTCCCATGAGTTACAGGCACAGGCTGCTCTTCAGTGGCTGGATGCTGTGGTACAGGTGTGTCAGGCATGGCAGCGAGATGTCAGTATTCCAGTCATTTCCAGTTCACTTCCAGGCAGAGTACAGCTGAAGTACCAGCGTGGATCCAGGCTTTCTGAGCAGAAAGGCCTGCACTTTCAGGCATAGCTGTCAATGGGCAAGGCAGTGTACAGGGTAAGGGGCACCACACCTGATGCACTCAGTGCAAGCATGGCTCTTTGCCTTCTGCAGTTGCAGGTGCTTTGTGTTGCACCAAGAACCAGCTTCTGTCAGGCTTTCAGGCTTCAGTTTGAGCATATACAAGTCTAATGAGAGGTCTTAAAGCTTGCTTTGGCTAGCATCTCTTGTAATACTGGTTCTAACAATATGCCTTTGTTTCAGAATCAGCCGTTTGCTGCTCTGAGGGTTAATTGGCTCTGCTTCCAGCACCATGGACGAACTGCAGGATGTTCAGTTGACAGAGATCAAACCGCTCCTGAATGATAAGGTAATGCTAGCTGCTCCTTTGCGCTCGCAGGTGTGCTCTGGCTGACTTCATGTCTGGCCAGGAGCCCTGATTGCCAGAGTCTGTTTACAGCTTGAAGTACCTTAAGTACTGAAAAACAGGAAATGCTTTCCCAGTCCGATAATCCACCACCACATACTCTTCCAAAGTCTCGGGGAAAGACAGACCACCACAGTTCAGGTAAGTTTGGAGTCCTGGCCATGGTCATGCCTGTACTCAGGATTTACAAAGGCAGTGCAGAAATTGGAAAGGTGGTACCATTTCTGACCTGGAGCTGTAGAACCTCTAATAAGTTCGTGCTTGTTAGAGAAACCTTAGATTGTATCCCATTTTCTTTTTTTACTTACTTTTTTTTTTTTATTAAAAATCTTTTGTCTTAAATTATCCTTTTGTGTTTTGACCCCTAAAACAGCTCTGTCTCCCTGGATTTAGTAATAGAGAGCTATTTCCTTTTAATATCTGCAGAGCCTAGCTAGAGCAGTCCAGGTTCATGCAGTACTGAAACTCTGGAAAATCATTGTATTGTAGCAGCTGTTTAAGGCTTTCATTGTCTTCTGTGGGCTGGAGGAGAGCCATCTGGGCTTTAGGAAAGACGTAGCCTCCTGAGGTTCTGCCACGAGCCCAGCCATTGCTCTGAGTGCCTAAGTTGTTATGGGCCATCCCAACAAGGTCTAGAATCTTGCATCTGCAAATTGCGATGGTGAGCAATGCAGTTTGGTCACTTCCCATACCTAACAGCCAAGTTTGATGGGATGTGAAGCAGTTCCCGATGCTTTGCTGTTTAATGGCTGACATCAAGAACTGGCTTGTACTGCCAAAGGGTTGTGGTACTTTGTCCACTCACTGTGTGCTTGCGGAACACTGTGCTGTCTAGTGCAGACTCCCACCCAAAATGGGTGAAATCTCTGAAATTCTGCTGTGTTTTAGTCTGTGCTGCTTAGTTTTTGCTAATTTCTTCAGTGTGGTAGTAGTGTATCCGTTTATTATCTGTAATATCTAAGAATTCAGCCAAAATCTGCCACCCAGTATCTGTAAAATCTAAAAATTCAGCCAAAATCTGCCACCCAGTGTCTGTAAAATCTAAAAATTCAGCCAAAATCTGCCACCCAGTATCTGTAAAATCTAAAAATTCAGCCAAAATCTGCCACCCAGTGTCTGTAAAATCTAAAAATTCAGCCAAAATCTGCCACCCAGTATCTGTAAAATCTAAAAATTCAGCCAAAATCTGCCACCCAGTGTCTGTAAAATCTAAAAATTCACCCAAAATCTGCCACCCAGTATCTGTAAAATCTAAAAATTCAGCCAGAATTTGCCGTCCACCTGCCTATTCTTACAGTCTAGTGCTGACTGCTAGGCTTCCACCATAGCTTAAACATAACTTTTAAAATGTTTCCAGGGAGGGTGAGTCTTGGAAGAACAAAATCAGCATAGGCCAGCAGATAAAAATATAGAAAGGCCTTGAAAAAAGTTTATGACTTCAGAATGAGAGATAAATGTTTACAGAAGACAACCTTCCTCAGTGCAGTGCCCCTGATCTGGCTCAGGATTCTCCTAGGGTTTTCCATGTTTGAGTTCAAGAGGGTAGATTTCCCTGGCTTCAGTGAGCTGACCTAGTGGGATGCATTGAAGCATGCCAAAGCAAAGTACTTTCACTTTGTAAGTTTTCAGTCTCTCTGTCAGGTGTTGCCTGTCCAGGCCCATCGGGTCCCTGCCGTGGTGTTACTTGCACAGCCACTTCTCTTGGCTAACAGCTAGGACAGTGCTGGCTTAAATGCAGAGTGCTTACCTCAACAGCCCTGTGGTGGTAACCAGCATACAGAAGGGCACGTGCAAAGTGATATTTGGTTTCCTTGACTCGGTTTTGAAGTTACAGGAAGTATATACTATCTCAGTAGGAAAAAATACGCGGAGTGGCTCCCGAACTGTCGTCAGCACTGCGTGGTAAGAGAAGTGTGCTGTGGTTCTCCTTTTTACACTTCGTTGTAACAAAAGAAATGCCTCGAGGAGCTACCATCTCTGAGGTCTGGCCCTTATTAATGCTTTCAAGCTTGAAATAATACACACATGCTTTTTAGACATAGTTTATGGAGCATATGGGTGTGGTGCCGCAACACGCTGTTCTGTGCAGCGTATCGGAGTCCAAAAAGCGTTGAGCTGGCTGTTCACTAAGATTCTCCTGACCAACCCACTTTAGGTGTAGGAGTGTGAGCCAGCACGGATTAATGGCCAGAAATAGTACAGTAAAACTCTTAAGGTGCTAATGGGTGAGTGCTCATGGACTCTTCAGATACAAAGGCTAAACAGAGGAAAGCAGCTCTGGTCTCTTAATACTCAAACTCTAAAACCAGTGGAATTGCCTGGGAAATGGAAATGTGTCATATGTTGTTCATGCCACTGGGGACCACTGAGTCCTGGCTTTGTTTTGTCTCAAATCTAAGTCAGCAGAAAATTACAAGCCTGACTTAAAGAATGCAAACACTTTTATGTTTGTGTGTAACTTAATATGTTCACCTCATTCAGGCTCACTAAAATGCAGTGACTTTATACGGGGGAAGAAAAATGTTCCCATTTAATTGGAAGAGAGAGAAAAAGAGAATACTGCCTGTAACCTCATCAGAAAACTTATTCCAATGACACTTTATTATTCTGGCTGGTCCAAATTCTGGCACCTTTGACTCCTATTAACATAGCCCCAGTGACATGTTACTGAAATGCAGGAGCTTAAATTGGGTGATTGAATGGAGAGTCCTTAGGCTGGACTGGGTCGTTCCAGCTAGCTCTTTGCCTTTGAGCTGCAACTGTCACACCTTCAGAGGACTGAAAAACATGCCTTAGTCTTAGACTTTCTCAAGTTAAGGCAAATAGTAGATTAATGGTTTGAAGTCAGATTTCAGTTTGTTAAAATCTATTACCTGAGTCAGGACACGTCAGCACTGCTGCTACTTGCGCGTGGTGGTGTACCCTGATCACAAGCAACGCAGCTGCAGACCTTCCTTGGTTGCTTGGTGTCGTTTCCTCCCTGCTCCCTGCCCCGGGCAATCGTGCTTTTCTCAGCACAAATTCAGATCAACCTTTTCTTTACTTAGCGTGCGCCATCCAGGTCCAGTGCTGGGTACAGAAATTCCTCATTTCTTCATAGGCTTTTTTGCAGTCCTTACCCGTTGTGAGTGAATGAATTTACCTTCTTTATAACCTGGTAGATGAGAAGCGTCAGAAACCTCAACTAACTACAGGTTCTTAAACTGAAATAAGAGGGGGCTGCTTTTTATTTTCTGAGGATTTGGTCCTTTGTACCATGTCACGTTCAAAACATTGACACAGTTCAGTACTTAACACTGGGGGATTCTTAAAACAGATTTGCAGATATCTCAGCTTCAGCATCTCAGACTGAAGAACATAGGTAGCAACCCATGTTCTTGCTAATGTGACAAGGCTTTGGGGGAGGACATCAGGTCCATTTGTTTACACATGGAGAGGAGTTTGGGTGCTCAGCCAGAAGAAATGTTTGAGGTGTTTCTGTTGCGCATATATGGTCCTAGAAGTAATTTTAGCACTAAGGTGCTATGCCTAAAATACCCAAGTTATTGTGCTGTCTCAAATGGTTTGCTCAGCCTTTTGCAGCATTTGACAGCACGCAGTAGCATAACCTGCTCTGTGGGCAGAGCCAGAGTCTAATGAAGCACGTGGGCATACGGACAAGTTACTGCAGACATGCGAACTTGCAGTACACCAAATGTGTGCTGTACTTAACTGTGCTTGCCTGTAGACATGGTGTCACCCTCTGGGAAAAGTCTGTTGTGAATTGCTGAGCCCAGTTCCCATGCACTCTGGTTTCAGTAGCTTGTAGGTCACTGCGATTGCTGTGGCACAGTACATACTAACGCACACAGCAGTTATGGCAGAGTACCTGACTGCTTGTTCTCTTGCGCTCATTACGTGAGATCCTAGTGGCAGTCCCCTCAAGAGTTTTGCATTCAAATTGTTAATGGGCACAAGTACCAGATAAAACCCAACCTTGCAACCAGCCTGACTCTGGTCAGGGTCCTTCCTACGTGCCTCTGTCCCCACTCAAATGCGCTCAACTCTCAACTGTGTCCACAGGGTACTCTCCTTAGTTGACAGCCTTGGGACAGCCCCCAGCAAACTTGCTGTATAGTAATGGGCAGAACTTGTTTGGTGTTTTCTTGTATGGGTCTCACATTTTGCTGCTGTCCTTAGACTGTGCTGAAGCAGAGGTCTCTGAGGAGAGCTTTCATGATGTTGGGGGTGTTCTGGGGTACTGTGCTGAACTCTTTTTTTTTTTTTTTTTTTTTTTTTTTTTTTTTTTTCTCTCTGATTTTTGTTAACAGAATGCAGCTCGCAACTTCCAGGACTTCGACTGTCAGGTAAGACACGTGCAAGAGACAGAGGTCTGTGGGCAGACTCCCCATGGCCCATCAGTAATGCTGGGAGAGAGATATGAAAAAATCTCTGTGTCTTAATTTTAACTCCTGTTAAGGTTTAATCAATAACAACTGGAATTTGTCTAGTTGGCAGAAATTGCTCTTCACCCTGTCATGCAGAGCTCATTGTTTTGAGCTCTGAGGTGCAGACCTGGACTGCTCTGCCAAGGCTCTGCAACATCTCACAGGATGGCTGCTCTCCTGAAAAGTAGTTTCTTTGAGGCATGCAATATGTTGAGCTGCAGCTCTGTCACATCCCATCTGGTTCACTGGCTAGGAAAGGAGGAGCCTGCATGCTCTGTCTATTTGTGTTGAGAGGAGATGGAAGTCACCAGGCTGCCCCAGATACAGCACCCCTGCATTGCTGGGCCTGGGTCGTGACAAAGCCACGGTCATTTTTTGGGGGTTTATTCACCTGCCAAAGTAGTGCGGGGATGAGCCTGATTGCTCCGGTTGCTATAGCAATAATCCTTTTAGTGGAGCGG
Organism: Egretta garzetta; assembly: GCF_000687185.1. Lineage (NCBI taxonomy): Eukaryota > Metazoa > Chordata > Aves > Pelecaniformes > Ardeidae > Egretta > Egretta garzetta. Next base: position 942,468 of record NW_009258293.1, read on the forward strand.
TTGCACCACAAGCATCCAAGACAGAGGACACATTCTTTGTTAGGTGGAGCATAGCACTGAGATTAGGTGGTGCGTTTTGTAGAGCACAGGCTCATTTACTGTGCCGGATTACCTTGCTGACTTCCCACTCAGCATGCTGATAGGCAGCCAGCAGCTTTTCTTCCACTTCACCTGCCAGAGGCTGCTGTGTCTGTAGTGTTCTGCTTAGCCCCGGACTGCTCTCGCTGCTGTATTGCACCAGTGGTGTGGCTAGGGGGTAGAGCTGTCAACATCACGTGGTAGCTTTTCATAGAAGTCTGTTGGTGTTGATGATTCCAGAAAACCTTCTGCAAGCCTATGCAGAAAATATGGTCCCAAGAAGATAGTTTGTATTTTTCCCATCTCTTGATAACAGACACTGAAAGTACACCCCATCTGGGCAGGCACATGTCACTGTACTGCTTTAGCTTAATTCATTGTGAGTTTTAGTGTTATCGTAAAGCCTGTGAGTATAAAAATTACCAATCTTAGCACATTGTAACTTTAGTGTCTAGTCTTAGAAGTGGCAACAGTGTTAGACAATGATTTTTCTGTTTTAATAAAGGTAGATAATGAGTTTAAAACACTTCCCTGTCCCGTCTTGTCTCCGTCTGCCTTTCTGCATCTTCTCCATCTCTGTGAGAGGTACAGTGTGCTCCCATGTTGGATGGGGAATGGGTAAAAATAGATGCAATGTTTTTAAATAAGAGCGT
>NW_009258293.1:943289-960716 GCF_000687185.1 Egretta garzetta
GCGTCGGGGAGTACAGGCACTGCCTGTTGGGGCCTGCCAGCCATGACTGAAGAGAATATAGTGCCTGAGCATCTGGGCGCATCAGCCTTCTCTGCAAATTCTCCAATGACCCAACAGAGCTCTGGGTTTGCCTGTGCCCTGCCCATCTGTGAGCGGGTTTGGTCTTCGGAGCTGGAATGGAGCAGGATGGTAGGAAGGCACCCCTGTTAACAGAGCTGTGCATAGCTGCTGCCTTTCTGCTCTATGCTTTCTCTCTATAGGCAAGGCCTCTTTGCACCCTTCTTTAAAGAACACCCCAAATCTGAAGCTGTGTGAGCCCCAAAGAAACATGGTGCTGCAACCACCGATTCGTGCACTTGGCATGTTCCCAGTGCTGTTGTTGTCTCAGCTCCCCATCTGCCCCGGGGCTGAGCTGCGGGAAGAGCTGCCGGGAGAGGGGCTGTCAGGAGCTCTGGGCAAGGGAAGGACGTGCTTGGTGCTTCTCCGTGCTTTGATTTAGATCCGCAGTGAGCTGGTGGCCATGGCAACAGTTGGGCAGGAGACAAGATGTTCCTTCCAGGAGCCCTCTTGGTAATTCGTTCAGAATATTTTTTTTTAGCAAGAAGTTAACACGGTGTCTCTTGTGGCTGTAAATGTTGTCCCAGCCTCACCTTCCTCCAGCATCTCTCCCTACAAGGTGTGGTTTCAGGGCATGCCTGTCTTGGCTCCTCATCCTACCTGGAAAGTACCCCTAAGGGCTGGATTAAGTCTCTGAAACCTGTCAGGGAGGGTAGATGGTGTGTTGGGTCCTTGGATTTTCTGCCTCAGTTGCTAGTACCAGGAACAGTACTTGGAGGTTGAGCTCTTCTGTTGTCGTGTGAAAAATGACTGCTGCTTTTTAATCTGGCAAAGCATGTCCGGCTCCCACATTCAGGCCCCTGCAAGATTGGTGCATCTTTACTTACCGGTGTTTGAGGAGGAGGAATTTAAAGTGAAGACATTTGCTAGGGCTTTAGAGGAAGGGAGATCCTGTTGTGTGAAGAGAGATTTAAAAGCACTTAGGCTGAGGTGGAGGGTTAACTTGTCCAGAATTTGACAGGAAGGAATAACCTCGGGGAGGATGCCAGTTTTACAAGAACAGGCACAAACTGGCCACAAATTGATGAAGACTGATAACTGGAAGATCATTTCCAGTTACAGTGCAGTGAAGTTCTCGATCAGCTTCCAATAGCAGTAACACCTGCAAGGGACCTGGTGGGTTTTAAGACAAAACGTAGGGGGGTTGTGGGATGGATTATATTATCTTATGCAGCATAGCATTTGCAGTACAAGAGTATGGCATCAGTGATGCAAGACCTGCATTTCAGACCTTTTTATTTTTCTAGTAGTCCGAGAAAAGCTGTTTCAGATGGAGATAAAGCTGTGGCTTTGCCAGGGGCCGACCACATCCTGGGCTGTGCTTGCAGGGCTGCAGCCAGCAGGGCGAGGGAAGGGGCTTCCCTCCATTAGCACTGGTGGCACCCCTGCTGGTAGTACAGGTCCAGTTTGAGCTCCCCAGTACAAGACATGGATGTACTGGAGTGAGTTCTGTATTATTTCGGCTTGTGTTACTCTGCGCCCTTGGCCATGAGGTGATTTGCTCCAAGTCCATCCCAGCTCCTCCCAGGACTGACCCTGTAGAGCTCTGCCTTGGATACAGCCAGGGCAGTAACGCAGTGGGCCCCAGCGGTCATTCATCCTGCGGTGCCTCTAGACCTCCTTCTGGCTGGAAGCTGGAGTTTCAAAGCACTGTCTGCAGCTGATCTGTGCTTGTGACTAGGAGAAGCGCTCTGTTTAATCCCAGCTCGTGAGCCGGTCATTAGCACTGTCTCTGACTCTGAGGTGTGAGGTGCCAGGCACACAGGTTAGGCATGCTGTTGTCTATAATGCTTCACATGCTGCTTTTCAAGGTAACATGCATATTTAGGGTTTGCAAGATCTTTTCTTCCTTTGGGGAAGATGGGTGATGCTGTTGTAAATTTCTTTTAATTTCCCAGTGTGTTTGTTTTCAGTTTTGAGTAATTTGCCAGGAGGATGTGGGCAAAGTCAATAAAGCAAGAGTCCTTTTGCTTCTGAAATTTGTTACTCTGGGTTAATGTGGTACAGAGCAGCTTTAAGCTTTTCAGATGCAGCTGACTTTCAGATACAGATGCCCTGGTTTTCTTAAACTTTCATCTACGAGCAACCGCAATTAACCCTGACAAATAACAGGTTGCCTGAGCATCAGTTGAAACAACCCCCACATAATCTGATACCGTTTGCAGTGGAGATAAAAAGGAGAGCCAGCATGGTGGTTTAGGGGGTCTTTATCAATATGAATCTGGGTTATTCTCAGAAATAAAATGTATTAACCTAAATCTGAGACCTACAATTTACTTGAGAGCTATATGAACCCTAATGAAATCTAGGCTTGGCTTCTTCTAATGTTTGTGGGCAGATGGTGGATTAAATGGTCTGGGTTGCTGATGGACAGATGGTGTGGTGACCTGCACAGTTAATAGAGCTGTGCTTGTGCTTTTATTATTATCCACAGACCCTCTTTGGCTGCTTTGAAAAGTGGGTGTTGTGTTAGCCTAAATCCCTCCCCTTTTCCCGGGTGATTTGCTTTAAATACCATTTGTAAAACTGTCCAAATAAATACCCGTTATGTTTCAGTCTGACCTAAACTAGCATTTGAGCTGATCTGCAGCTAGTAACTCCCCTCTGCTGCCTCCCACCTGCGTGAAGGGAGGGGAGCGTTCCACTCTCCAGCACACGCTGTGTGGAAGAGAACCGGGGATGTGGAGATGGGTCTGGGATTTGGCAGAGTGTTGGCAGGAAGCTCACAAGGTATGGAAGAGGTGGGACCGAGTAAGTCCAGGACAGGAAGAACTCAGCTGGAATGGAAAAGACAAGACATGCATAAACCCATGGAGGAAAGAAATTAAAGTCTCCCTGTACAACAACTTGCCGTGCATTGCTGGAATTAATTGACAGTGTAGTTACTCCGTGTTGCCTGTGCTCAGAGTAAAACACATCAGAATATTTGGAGAGTTAATGACAGACCTCAAGGAGAAATTTTTTGCCACTTTTTTTCTACTGAAAGTATAACTTTTCAGTGAGCCCATGTTTTTCCTGCTTCAGTTTTGGAGAGGTTCTTCCATAAGTACGTTTGTTTGAGGCTTTTAAATCTGCATTTTTAGAAGTTTGCTTATCCTCATCCAAGCTCTTTGCTTTGCTTTTGCTTGCTGTGCAGTAAGGGGTGGTGTTCTGCTGTTGGGAGGTTATTGAAATATCCCATCATGTGCACTGGCTGATGTCACAGGCGTTGGGTCGAAACTGCCTTCATTTTTTAATGGACTCATTAAAGCCAGCTTGTGATTGCTACATGGTGGTGTTGAATACAAGATGTTTTAAAGCATCTTCTGTTCATTGTAATGAAATAACGTGAAATGTTAGCACTTTGAGGAGGGGTTTGCTCTTCCATCTGAGTATCAGGGGAGCTGTTCTCACTAGCCTGGAAATGTTTTGTCTAGGACGTTGAAGAGCATTGTTCTGATTTGTACAATGAGTTCTTTTGTTCTCTTGTTCAAAGTGCCAGAGTGACATTAACTACAACACAGAAGATGTTTTGATCTAGAAAGCAAGTTTTGTAAAATTAGGAGCTGTCCCTAATCTTACTAAACTAGCATTACCACTGACGTACTGCTTTTGACTTCTGCTGACATCACAGCAACAAACGCTGTAAAGCTAAAAATTATGAAAATTCAATTTTACTTTGGAAATTGTTTTTCGTTATTCTTATTTCTTGGGAAGCTCTTCCTCTGATTCCTTCTATCACTGCCTTCCCATCTAAAAACTCTGTTTTCTGTAAAACTGCAGTGTTGAGTTCTGGAAAGCTTTTGCTAGCTGGACTTGGACTGAAACATGGTTTTTATTTTTAAACGTGTGAGCACAATCCTTCCATGGAGTTTACTAAAACGTTACTTTTGCTGTCTGTATGCTGGTGACAACAGTGTGCTAAAGAGGCTGATTATGCAGATGTGGTATTTGAAGTTTCTGTGCTTTTTTTGTTCTTGCCAGTGAGTTCTTAGAGCAAAGCAAATGTATGTGCTTTAGGTTGAGAAAGGTATTTGCGTCTGTCCTGCCCTCGGAAAAATGAATGGTGCCTTTCCACTAACAGTGACTGATCTGTTTCCATCCGTTACGCAACACCCATTAGTGGTATTTCAGAGCAGCTAATGAGTAACTGTAATACTAGTTATAACTCAGTGCAGTTAGACTCAGCCTGAGCTCCCAGGCACATTGGAGGTTTGGAGAGCGTGGCCCTGCTTTCTCTCCTTCAGGAGATTTTAAGACGTTCGCCATCTTCAGCAAGATACTGAAAGGTCGTTCGGCAGGCGGACTGCCCTGGGCTGGAAACAGGACCCCTGGCCTATCTTCCAGGTTGCCTTTAGATGATTAAGTTAAGATGATCTGGGTCTAGCAGTCACACAAAATGCATTTAGACTTGCCTGTGCATTAGTACATTCAGATCTTCCTTGTGTAGGACTCAGGTTTATGAAAGGCTGCATCTTTGCAGGTTTCAGCACCTCGAGCCCATGCTCCAGGGGATGGAAGCGCACAGGAGGCATCAACCTGTTGGGTTTGCAGCCAGTGGGGAAGGCTGCATCCTGATCCTCTACTGACTCAAAATGGTGCAGAGTGATGGAAAAAACACTGCCAGACCTGCGCAGATGAGAGCTGATCAGCAAGGGGTTTAGTTCACCCAGAACTGTTACAGGTCTGGGCAGGTCTGATTTCCTGCATTAGCTGGGGAAGGGGGGGATTTACCCTCAGAGCAGGAGTGAGAAACCCCATGTACTCCTAAGTCTGTGCTGGGTGCCTTGCTCATGACATTGGATACTTGACTGGAGCACAAGAAAGTTGTGGCTTTAACTGCTTCTTGTAACACGCGGGCAGGGCAGGAGAGGGAGAAGTGCATCTTGATCCATCTCCGACAGGTAGGTGTTGTCAGTAATTGCTCATCCATCTCAATACTGGGTGATTGTTGGAGTTTGTGATCACTGACTTGGGAGCATAAACCCAGCCTGTCAGCTGTACTCCTCTTGTAGGTCCCTTCGGCTTGTTTGGCTGCAGAGTGAGTACCTGCTCTCTATCAGAATCTGTGTCTTGGAGGCGGCCTGCCCTTTCTGGCTGACACAGAACATTAGAAAAGGTTACAGGTATGTACCAGGTCTGTCCCTCAGCACCAGGTGCCTTTGGAACAGGGACACACAAACGCTTGTTTGTATCTACCACAATAAGTTGGGGATAGCCCAGCAGCACCTTTGTCTCCTGATGCTTTTGTGTTTGTGTAACCAGACAATGCGCCTCGTTCTTCTGCTGCTCTTGTTTATCACCCAGCACTTCTCTAATTTAAGACTTAATCAAATTACACAAAGTACTAGAAACCATTGCCTGCTTGCATAGATCATATTGTGTTTTCTATTAATAAATTTCTGCTCTGTATGGAAATGAATAATTTAGTTCAAGATGTTGCTTTAAATCTGATTTAGACTTGCTTCCCACGCAGCCGTCTCCTTCAGCTCTACTATTTCCAAAATAATTTTGCACAGAGAGGACATGCTAAGCTCTTACCTACCAACTGCATTAAGGTCGGTGGTACTGTAATGGTAAGAGTTACCAGATGGTGATGTTTTGCAGCCTTACAATATTTTTTTCTTAGCTTATAGGGACAGTGTTTTTGTTTTAGTCATGTGTAGAAATTTGAGAGCAGCTTTGCAAAGAGTAAGAAAAGGGTCTCTGTGTGTTGGTCTCTCCATGCTTAATAGCTGTGACGGGTTGCCTGAGGAGCACGCTGCAATTGTTTTCCACCTTTGCCAAGACTGGCAAAGATGACATCAAGTCAATAATACCTGTAGCTACAGTGTTGCTGAAAAAGGGGGAAACCTGACCTGAGCAATCCGCATCTCCTCCACCTCACAGCAAAGCAGCAGTGGTGGTTTTCTTTCCCTTAGGTGAACCCAGACCTGAGTGTCCTTAAGCTGAATGGGTTTTTGGGATGATGCTAGCCCTCTGCTAGTATGGATATTCGACAAGCTCAAGCAGAATGTGAGCAACAGACACCGTGCTGCTCAGTGGTCTACCAGGTTTGAATTAAAAAAAAAAAAAAAAAATTGAAGGGACTTCACAGATGTGTTCTTTATTGTCAGTCTCCAAATTAAACAATTCTCAGGTTTTCCAGGGAATTAATTTTGAACTTTGAGCAGCTTAATAAATTAGTCTTGAAAAGCATTAGTAATATGAATTCTCATCATTAATCATTCCCACTGTGAAACAAGTGGTTTACTTCAGACTTGAATAACTTCTAAAACTTAAGCTCCAGATCACAGTCTGACCTGGGGCTGGGGGAGTGTGGCTGGGGTTCGTAGTGCTGCAGTCTGGCACCCAGTGCCTCTCTTTGCTGCCTGGAACCTCTGCAGCTCGAGGCATTAGCTCCTCTGCAGCTGCTGTTGGATGCCTCATTCCCTCACTCAGAAATAAATTTTCTTAATATGGGAAGTCTTCTGTGGCACTTGTCAGCAGCACTGGCATCACTTCCCTTCCTGGCCAAAGGCAGAGGGTAGCAGTCAGAGATGGTTACCCCATTTGAACCTTTTGCTACCTGGGCATGCACCCGCTTCTTCCCATAATCAGTCCCACAGTAAATGCAGACCTTGGCAGTCACAGCTGAGTTTGTGTTTTCCTCCTCAGTTTAAGAACTGTTCAAAGATGTTAAGGCCAAATAGGATAACGTCCCAGTCTAGGCTGACCTCCTGCGAATCCCCAGCAAGGATTTTACCTCCCAGCAGTTCCTGCTTGTCTTCAATCTCAGATGTTTTAAAGCTGCTATTGGGTTTTGTCTTACCACCTTCTGGTGTCAGCCTTTATGGTTCACACACATCTCATTTTCTAAAGTGTAGGGTTCTAACTAAAAGCAGTGATTCTCAGGAGCTGGAACCATAAGGCATATGGCAAAACCCACAGGCCTTCAGTAGCATCAGTGGCCTTTCTCTGGCTGCTCCCTGTTCTTCTGCCCAACACCCACCCGAGAGTATATCTGAACAGTATAGCTAGGGCAAGTCGGTGCCTCCGCTGCCATGTGCGCACCCGCAGTGCTTACCTTTCACCCGAAGGAGAGATCCTGTGGCTGCAGGGTCAGTTGCTTTGGTTTCCTGATGCAGTGGGACAGCGAACCCAGCCCTGTGCTCCCACTTGCAGGTGTCCATGAGACCATCCGCTTGCTGGACATGGGGCAGGGCAGAGGGACGAGGGAAGCGCTCTTTTCGATAGCACTTCATCATCATGTCAGCCAGTCTGTAACAAGAAGTTGCACGCAAAATCTCAGCTCTGTTTTGTTTCTGCCAGGGGTTATTGTGTTCTTGCCTGAGGTCACAGAAGAGAGCCAAGGTCGCTCTTGGTGGACACCAACAGTGGAACACTAATACCTGGAGACAGCGTACAGGAAGGAGAAGGTAGTGCAGGTGGTAGTAGGGGGTGCAGGTGGGTGTTAAAGGAAGCTTGTTGATCCGATTTGGCTCTAGCTGATGTCAGGGAACAACTTTGATTCCCTTTAGACTGAAATCCCAGGCCTAAGTAAGATATTTATGTTTTGTCTGCAATTGTGTGAGTGCTCAGGATGGCGTTTGGAGAAGCTACAAGGCTAGGAGACAGGGCAAGGGTGGGAAGCTTCCGCTGCCCTGTATCACTTTGACGGCTCTGGCTGTGGGGCATGACACCAGTGCTCCATTTTAGCCACCAGCTCCTATGGAGCAACAAGTCAGGGAGCCCCAGGGAGGGGAAGCCATCACGGATGTGATTCTGAGAAGGGCAGAGAAACGTGTTCAGAACAGCGTGTTCAAAGAGCTGCTCTGTGATGGGAACCATAATGTGCTCCAGGTCAGCATTCTTGGGAAAAAGAAAAGGAAACACCAAACTATAGAAAACTTCACTGGTTTTGCACTCCCAGTTCAAAACAAGAACTGCACAGAAACAGAGCAGCTAGCAAATGCCTACCATCTATCACAGCAGACATGAGAAATGGTGCAGGGAAGCCAGCAAGACCTGACAGAAGGGCATGGAGGCTATTGAAAACAAAAAAGTATTTTTCAGAAAGGTGGAGAAAATGGAAAAGGTTATAAACTCCAGCAGATTAAATACACGAACAGAACAAAGCAGGCAAAAGGGGATTTTGAGAGATGACTTGCAAAGGGGGAAAAAAATAATAATCTTTGAAACCTATCAGAAATGGAGCCATGTGAGAGAGTTTGGAGGGTGCTGAGGCTGCTCAGGCTCTGAAGGGATTCGGGAAAGATCTAGCCATAGCAGAAAAATGAAATTTGATTTTTTTTTTCTGCATGCAGGCTTGCTACGGAGCAGCTTACCTTTGTGGGGAGTCAGCAGAGACCCTGCCTTAAATCACAGTGCCTAATGCAGAGGCTGTAAAAAAGCTAAAATACGTGTTTTTATAGCAAGTTGCCAGGGCTGGGTGTATCAACCCAGGAGCTTTAAATGAGCTTAAGGATGAAATAGTTGTGAAGTGAGAGGTTAATATTAGTGACAGTTAAATATTAGGAAAGGGTCAGCATGGGTTTTGTAAAGGGCAGAAACCCTGCTCTGCAGAGCTGTTGGGATTCTTCAAAGAAGGGTCAGTAATCACGTAAGTAATGGCAACTCAGTTGATGCAGCCTACTTGGATTTCCAAAAGACAAGACCCCTTACTGAAAGGGGTCCTAAGACATATGTCCTAAGGGACTTAGGTGGCCCTGTGGTCAGAGGAGAGGCCCTTTCATGGGCGAAATACTGACTAAAAAAAACCAAAAACCCAAGCAATTATTTTCACAGTTGTTTGAGATGACTGGAAGAGTACCTTAGAGACCTGTGCTGGGATCTGTGCTGCTCAAATCTACTCTTAAATGATCTGGAAAAAGTGATGGAAGGTGCAGTGGCAAACTTTATCTGCCTTTGGGTAAAACCATACTACAGTGAAATGTAAAAGGGTGGGCTTAGAGCTGATGATAACCCAGAGGCATAAGACCTTAACACTGCAAGAGATGAGTGAAAATGTCAGCTCAGGGCTAGTGGCTTTCAACAAAGCAAATCAATTCTTGTTTATCAGGACCAGAGAACAAAGCAACCTCATTGTGCTGCCGTGCAAATCTACTGCACACCCACGTGTGTTTGACGTATTGCCAGTGCCTTTGTCTCGGAAAGGACAGAGCAGAGAACAGCAGCATGGTCAGAAAAAAGTGGCTGTACCAGGACTGGCCAGACAGCCCAGAGCACAGCCCAGAAAGGGGCACATGAAGGGGAATCGCAATGAGCTATTAGGTCGTCACCGCTGTGGGTTATGGAAATGGGACCAGTTGTTCTCCATCTTCCAAACCAAGGACTGGGGGGTCTCGTGCAAAACCAACAGATACAAGGTGGAGACCCGAAGTGGTTCTTCACCCCGCAGGTTGTTAAGCTTTGGCCTTTCTGATCACAGGGTGAGGCAGGGGCCAAAGGCATGGGTAGCAGGGGGCGACTGCCCAGTTCTCAGATGAGAAAGTCAAAGTGAAGACCACACCTCCAGTTCGCGAAGTCTCTTTTGACCTACAGATTGTTCGAGGTTGGGAAAATTAAGGGAAACTGCTACAAGATGCCAGTCTTTGAGAAGTACCACTCCATGCTTGCTATTTTATTTTTCCACAAGCACATGTTCTTAAAGTCAGACTAGGAGGCTGGCTGGACTGAGCAGCTACAGCTGGTCTCCATGCCTCCTGATCCCCCTTCATCATTGCTCTTCGCATCCATGCCCCGAGGGAGCTGCTGGGTTTTGAAGCGATGGTTCCCAGCTTATGTGAGTTGATCAATAGTAGCCGCCTGCACAGGACTCGTGTCTCTGCTGTCTCCCCAGCAGCAGGCTGCTGTTGGCGCATGTGCATCATGAACTGCGCACCTACAGCTGGCGAGAGCGGGCTGCTGAGAGCAAGGCTGCCTCTGCTGCTGAATTCCCATTTACAGCTGGTTGTCTGCAGCTGCTGTTTGTTTTTTATTCACTGTACAAATAAGGGCAGAAGATAAAATCTCGTCAGTGAAACCTCTGATAAAGTTTCCAGTCCCTAAGTGAAAATTAAATTTTATCAAGCTTTTCAAAACACAACTGCAGATCATAATCTTCCTCTCCCTGATTCTGAAGACTGCACATTTGTTAAAATCTGGCTGTCTCATGGCCACATCTTTTCCACCTGCCTTCTGTCGCTGCTTCCCTGCACTATGGACCGGACCAGTGTTCAGACCGTAGCTGGAGTTAGGCAGCTGGAAGGCAACAGTCCTTGAACCTCTGTTCCAGCTACACTGCTGCAATGTGTCAAAGCTGGTCTGAAACCAAGCATACCAGTGTCTGAGAAGTAGAGGTGACAAGTGCCTGATACTTTCCAACACCCCTTTTCTACGTGAGCAGTGGGCAAATACGAGGAGAGCACAGCGGTTATGGAGGCGGTGTGATGCAGGCAGGACATCTTGTGGGTGGCTGGCAGGACAGGCATATATATAAGAAGGTCGTGAAGAAAGCATGTTGGACAAGGGCAGAGGGTGCCGCCTGCGAAGCTGCTCTTCTCTCACCAAGTACTCTGGCACCAGTTGTAACTGGGTTATTCTGCTCCTTGTTTGGAAGAGTAATAAACCAGTGATGATGTAATGAAATGATAACTGTTTTTTGACCAGTTCAAGGTAGCAGTCATAAGTGTAGAGACTGTTGTTGCCATCTTGAGCATGATACCTAAGCTCTGCATTGAGCATCTGCCTCAGGCTGTCCTTTGGCTTTGCGATGTGGGAGAGGTGTTCTGAAGACAAGCAGGTCACAGGGAAGTCAAGGTGCTGTAATTGTGCGACATCTGAAAATGTTTTTGTCTTTTGCAATTGTAGGTCAAGATAAAAGCCCTAAAGCTACAGGGCAAAGTTTCAGAGAAAAAGTTCCCTGGAAGAATCAACATAGAAGTACCTGCAGGGAAGCTAGGGGTAAAACTCGGTCTTATCTCGCCAGGTAATCTTGAAAAGGAGATCACACAATGTTGCAACGGGTAGCTATAAAAGTGAATGTAGCAACCCTTATCTTGAATGTAGTGTCTGCTACTTGCTTTGTAGACCTTGGAAAAAGCCTTAAAAAGGTAAAAGGCTTTTACCAGAGGAAGCAGAGGAGGGAAGCTACTTCCCAGGAGGAGGATTTCCACCCTGCCTGGCAACTAGCAAGAGAAAAAAGGAATAACCTTAAGCACTCCCAGTCTGATGTACAGGGCAGAGTAAGAATTTTGCAGATTGAGCATCTTAAATTTTTTTAAGTGCTGCTCACTGAGATTTGTTAAAGATGGAATTTCTCAAGTTGCTTCCATCTTCAGTGGATGTTCCCTGTGTTTGAATCACTGATGCGATTGAAGGAGCAGCAAGGTGAGCACCCTTCAGATTGGGCTGGTGCCCAGTGGTGACATGAAAAACCCCTTCTCAACAAACTATCTCATTTCCCCAAATTGCAGTTTACACAGTCGGCGAAGTCAAAGTACATGGGAGAGTGAGAATTGATTTTTAGCTCAAGAAAACTCTTTTCCTTCTCCGCCAGAGAACTAAGACCCCAGCCCAACTTCAGAAAACAAAAATGCAGGGTTCTGCAGTATGAAGCACATTGAGGGGCTTGAGCAAGAGCTCCAAAGAGAGGTGGGTGTTTCTGTTCCCAGTACCTTGCCCAGAATTCTACCTAGTGGAAGCACGTGTGACCCTAGCAGTAAGCTCTAACATAATTCCAGAAAAGACCCTGTATTGCTTTTCTCACTGTTGGTTCAGTTTGGGTTTTGTGCTTCTGTTTGATAGTCAACCTTGTGCTGCTGCTTATAAAACCCTCCCTAGTTCTCTGGAGGTGCAGTTTCGTGAGACATGATTCACTTTAACCAGCCTCATGCTCAGGGCAGGGTTATTTCTTCTACCATCCCATGCACTCCCCTCGGACTCTGAGCCAGTATTTGCCAGACCTGTCTGTGAGCTGCTTAACTCACTGACCTGGCAGAAATCTAACAAAGGAAGATTAAAAAAAAAAAAAAAAAAAAAAAAAAAAAAAAAAAAAAAAAGGCAGCTGGATAGTTTCCTGCCAAGTCAGTGAGTTAAAGCTGCTTACGGAAGAGACCATCACCTGCCACAGCTGGCAGAGAGACCTGCCTTTAACGGCAATCAGCCACAAGGTTAGCCAGATGCATGGGGAGGTGCAGCCGGGGACTGCAAGCTCTGGTTGCTTTGCCATTCGCTGGACTCTTCCGTGAGTTTGCTACACTTTGCCATTTCAGCCGTGTGCACTGCCAGTCGCCACCCTCAGCCTTGTCCAAAAGTTTTGTTAAAGGACTTGGAGAACACTAACATGAGGGCCACTGCTATGGCTGTACAACATAACCTGCTGGAGCGCAAAGCAGGACTTTGCCCAGCTTAGCAGAGCAGCCCAGTGAGCAGAGGAGATGGGCAAGGGGCAGAGCCTGGAGGTTTCCCAGAGGCTCAGGAGACAGAGGCTGCGCCCTGGGCTTCCTCGTGCACCCTGACTGCAAGGGCAAGCAGTCCTGCTGCGTGGACCCAGATGCGCTTTGCACACATGGACTAGTCCTTCCCTTCCTGCGCAGGGTGCCTTGGCCTGCAGCCCCTCCTGAGGAACAGGGCACCATGTGGGCATCGGGCTGGATAACCTCACCTGCCTTGCTCTCCTGCCTGCATCTCACGCAGGCAGGTACTGCTCTTTGTGGGTTCTCCGGGTGCACAGTGCCACAGCTGCGTGCAAGTAAAACCCAACCCCTTTCTGAGGCTGAGGGCAGTCAGAGGTCTCTTATCCTTCAAAGCCAAGCTGGAGAAGGCTTCAGGCTACCTTGGGTGATTTGGCTGTGGCAGCTTGCTGCTGTTGCCACACTTCTTGGAGAAGGGGAGAGGCTTTGGGGGCCCTCAAAAGAAGTACAGCTTGGGGGGAGGAGCATCTTTCACTGAAAGAACTAAATCAGCCTGGCCTCCAGCCAGCCCTTGGAAAGTCCAGAAAGGAGCGGAGAGATGAGTTTCTGATGTGTTGCAAGCCAGGTACTCTCACCTGTCCTGTATTTGGTCTGATCCCTTTCAGGTTATTGGAAGTTACTGTTTATTAAAAAAAAAACAAACAACAAAAAAAACCCCAAAAAACCCCACATACTTTGGTAAACTAGTAAAAAATATTTTTGAGGTTGTAATGTCCTGTCTTCAGGCTGAACCATGAAGCTATTCCCTAAGCAGGGGTTTTTTTTAATATCAAGAAAATAATTGGTGCTCTTTACAGTGCCTGTTCAGTCAGAGCATGTCTCTCTTTTGGTTTCTGTAGATGAGAGACAGGACTTACAGTGGCATTGTGTACTCAGCCATACTGCCATCTCTGCAGCTTTTCCAAAGTCCGTAATTATCCCAGGTCAGCATTTGTCTAAGTGCGTTTGCAACTATTTTAGTTAAACTCAGATGACTTCATGGGCACTTCTGTGTTTGTCATCATGAGGTTGTGGCTTCTCTTTCTGCACTGCACAAGTATTGGAGAGGTACCCAGAGGCCTCGTGGTCCTCTTGCTCTCTTATACAAGGTGCAGTGCAAAAAGCCCTCAATACTTTTGCGTGGTAAAAGGCACATAGGTTTGCTGGCAAATAATCATGAAACTGCTCCACTGACACCCAGCTAGAAGCCAGCATAACCTCCTGTATCTGTGCCAGTTGCTGGAGGAGCCTAAAGGTGTTTAACTGTCACATTACCAAACCTGGTTGCAGCGAAAAGAAGTGTTCGGTTAAGGCGCAGTGCTTGACCTTCCCTGGGGTGACAGGTCAGGGCTTGTGGGCCAAGCTGCAGCGAACATCAGTGTGGTCAAGATCTGACTGGCTCTTGGCCAAATGGCCGAGGTGGGTCTGCAGTAGACAGGCAGCCCAGAAGAGCAGTTACGTGTGGATCTGTGTCTTTCATGTTTAATGCTGTTGAAGGGAAAAGCTGCCACACGCGCCTCTGTGAGTGGCTACAACCTCCCAGGCAGCCAGTGACGGGATTTGCGGAGCTTGGGTCTCTTTGCTGTCCCAGCCATCTGCCTGCTCTGTGTTGTTGCTGTTTCCAGAACACTCCGGTACCTGGTCCATGGGCTGGGGCTGCTGCCAGCCTCTTGGACATTGCTGTGTCCCCAGACAGGATGTTCCTAGAGTGTGGGTGAGGCACACTGAAAAGAGACTTGTGGGTGGTGGGTTGAAAGGAGAGGAATGCCAGCTGAGGAGCGAGGGCTTGGAGCTGCATTCGTGATGCCATGAACCCGTAGAGACAGAGGGACACATGACACCCAGCTTCTGCTACCATGCAGCGACATCACTAAAGGCCATCAAAATGAGATCTTGGTCACAGGAAGACACATCCCCCAAACCCTTCACACATCTGTACAAAAACAGCCTGCTTTGGGCAGTGGTTGGAAAGAGATTTGATAGGGGTTGCAGATAGCAAGAGCTGTACCGAGCCACCAGCTGTAGGTAGGAGAGCAATGTTCAAGTGTGGATGAGGCCCTTGCTGCTGGCCCTCATTTGGGGTTCCCTGTAGCTCAGGCAGCGCACATAACACTGAGGCTCCTTCTTCTCTCTCTGCAGGAACATGACATTGAGACAGCTTTCGGAGTGGTCCATGTCACCATGCGGGGCACACCCAAAGGGAACAGACCTGTCATCCTCACATACCATGACATTGGCCTCAACCGTAAGCCCTTGCATTCCCGGGACCCTGAGACTGGTTATTTGTGGTATTTGCTTTTGAGTATGGGGACCACTGGGACTGGCCTGGAGCTGAGATGGGGCAGGTCATTCCAGGGTAAAAAGATAAAGGTCTGCAGGAGAGAGAGCCTGTGGCACACCCCTGTCCCTTCCAACAGCCTTTGAAAGGTAGGGCTGAGGTGGAAATAGGTCCACTCACCACACCATAGTGCTCTAGCTGACTTGTTGCACTGTGTGATAGAGCTGCCCCAAGGCATCTGTTCCCTGGATGCTGGGCAGGTGAGCAAGTGCCCTCTGCGAGGCTGCAGAAGTGGTATAATGCTTGTAGCAGGCTCAGTTGCTCTTTCCACATGTCTTCCCACCCAACTTGTACTGTTACGTTCACACAGGTGCTCCTCAGTGTGTATTGTGGGTACCCAAGTGCTGCAAGGCCCTGTTTTCCTGGGCGTGCATGCTGGGGTGCCATTTATGTGCCTGCCCTCCAGTGGTGGCAGTTACTTTGCTAGGACTCGCTGCGGTATTGCAGTCAGTGGGGCTCAGCAGCATGCATCGCGCAGCGTCTGCTGCCCCACAGACTCAGCAGGAGGGGTGGGCTCATACAGGTGTGTACCATGGTGTTTGGAGGGTGGATTGCAACAAAACTTCAGGAAATGTCTCATTTCTCTTTTTTTGTTGTTGCAGACAAATCCTGTTTTAATGCATTCTTCAACTTCGAAGACATGCAAGAGATCACTCAGCATTTTGCCGTGTGCCATGTGGATGCACCAGGCCAGCAAGAAGGAGCCCCCCCATTCCCATCTGGGTAAGAGCTCTGCAGAGATCCTTGTTGTTCCAGACGTGGTCTGGATTGCAGTCTGGACTGAGGTAGCACCCAGTTTAAGCCAGCTGGGATTGCCAGGCTGAGTGTAGCAGGAGGCAGCTTTCAGGAGCAGAGGAAACAGGAAGATGAGGATGCTTCCCAAGGGGCATTCAGGGAACTCTCGTACTACTAAGGCATGGGTAAAGCCCTCACTAGCAGTGAGTACTGGTACCAGCTTTCTGACTTGAGCATGAGCCCAGCACACTGCAGTCTAGCTGGCATTCCTTGCTCCATCTGTCCATCCTCCCGCAGATGTCTGACTGCCCAAAAAACCACACCTTTGTGTTAGTCTTGCTCTGAAGGACGGGGTCCATGAAGTTGGGCGGAATATACAGTATCGTTGCAAAATAATAACCTATGCATATGCCTGTCAGATATTCCTTGTCTCTCCTACCTTGGCTAGAACTGGGAAGTAACCTCTGTCAAGCTGTATTTGGAGGTGCTTTGATTTCAGTCTCTCTTTGTTTTCAGGTACCAGTATCCCAGTATGGATGAACTGGCTGAAATGCTCCCTGCTGTTCTGACGCACCTGAAGTAAGTCTGTGAAAGCAAACAGGGTGGGCCAGCTGGGTATAGCCATTCCAGCACCTCCTACCTCTATCTCTGCTCACAACATCTGATATGCTCACTGAGCTGCCCCAAGAGGCCTGAGCATCTCCTAACCTGTGTAACCCTGTCTGGTTCTTATGCTGGGAGCATTGTCTGCCACATGAGACAATTTATGGCTGCTGCATCATTGCTGCATCGTTTTGAAAATGAACCATAAGTGAACAGCTGGATGCAGAGAGGGGAAAGGCTTTGCCTCTAGGGTTGCTTCAGCTGTGAGCTTAAGTTAGCCTCACTGATTGTGAAATGCCTGTGTTTCAGCCTGAGAAGCTTCATTGGGATTGGACTGGGAGCTGGCGCTTATGTCCTCAGCAGGTGTGCAGTAAGTACCTCTTCATTTCCTTGTGACTTATGTGAGCTGTGGTCCTCCACTGGTCAGACAGACCGTTTGTGGGATACCAGCAAAAAGTAGCATTAATTACAGTAGGCCTGTAGGGAGCCATGCGAGAGCTACTTTGCATCCAGATCGTTAAATTGGAGCAGCCAAGGCTACTCTGAAGCTATGTCAGGCGTGGAAAGATTGTAATGTGATGTCTTTGAGTCAGAAGAGCCCGTCCTGGGTGCTAGGAATATCCAGCCTCGTGTCTTCACAAAGACTGGCTGCATTACTTTATGCTGTTTCCAGTGTTTGTGACACCAAACAATTTGATGATATGCTGTGAACCAGCTCTGATGAAGAATGTGCTTTTTCACTGGAAAGAAGCAGATTTTGCACTCCATCCTTTGACAAGAGAGTGCTAGCTTTATCTTGGTACTTACTTCTACTTTTCTCTCTAGTGGAGTGTTTATAAGTATGTGAAATCAGTGGACATAGTTCAGCAGCCCAGGAGTTTGCCTGAGTCTTTCAGAGATAGTGTTAAAAAAATAATAGAGATCTGACATTGTCAGTAAAGTTTGATTCAAGTCATTGAGTGCAGAGAGTTGCGGATGATTTAGGCCGCTTACTGCTTCTTAAAGCCACTTCACCATGCGGCTGCCCCTCCCACAAAATGTCCTCTGCTTCCTATTTGCTCCAGTCAGGGCTGAGCCTGGGACAGCGTGATGCACTGGTGTTTGCTCTGTTCCTTGCTTTTTGTATCTTGCATAGTTTTCAGTCTTGAAAATAAGCCTTTGGCCTCAGCTCTGAAGTGCCAGAAAGCCCTTGCCATGCTACCTGGATTGCGGACAGTTTCC
>NW_009258293.1:960801-982977 GCF_000687185.1 Egretta garzetta
TGCTTAACCAGTGCTAATCCATACAGTGGAGCAGAAGAGCTGCCATGAAATTTCAGCTGTGGAGTGAGCATAGGGCTAAAAGTTCTCTGGCTATGTTAGATTGCTGGATTTGTGTTTGCAAGCAGTTCCTAAAGTATTTTGTACCCGTGCTTCCCCCTCCCCCCCCCAGCTCCCAAGGTGAACTGCAGGGTGCTGGGGATGCGAAGCTGGAGCAGGGGAAGGGGTGGCTGGGGCCAGAGGGGGTCCCCTCTGGTGAGCTGGGTGCCCCTGCAGCTGGAGCTTCCCAGGCCTCTGCTCAGGCTGCAAGTGCCAACTCCTGTGCCATTTGCCAAATCCTGCCATTTTGCCACATCTCCACTGGGAGACTGCCTCTCCCTTGAGGAGCATAAGGGAGACACAGGAGTTTGTGCAGGTCCTTCCTGGAGGTGCCAGGTTGGAGCAGAGAGAGTCCCTGCTCACAGCCCCATATTAGACAGGAGCCTGAGCAGGACCTGTGGCTGCACCAGATGCGTGGGTCACCAGAAGATGCTGCTGAGGCCTGCTCAGGCAGCTGTGCAAGCAGTCAGTCCCTCAGTGCCAACAACTCAATCGAGTTAGGTCTCTCTGGGAGCCAGCTTTAGGCCAGACTCTGAAAAGGCTAGTGGCTGCCCGGCACAGAAGAAGCTCCTCACTTAAGTCCTCATTTTACTCTGTCTTCCTTTTGCAAGAAGCTTTCCAGCTGCTGTGCCTGCCATTGACCAGTGTGTGGGCTGAATCATCCTTCTGAGTGTGCCTGTGCTCTCTCCCCACAGCTCAGCCACCCCGACCTGGTGGAGGGACTCGTTCTTATTAACGTTGATCCATGTGCAAAGGGCTGGATTGACTGGGCAGCATCCAAGGTGAGATCCTCCCTCCCCTGCATGTCTGCTCACCACAGCACTTAATGAACAGTGCATAGAGTAAGAAGAAAAAGTACAGAGCACAGGAATTTGTTGGTTTACGGCAAAAATTGTTCAATCTCATCTCTGTCTCTGCTGCTTTCTCAGTCTGGGTGTAGTACGGCCTCCACCATAGAAGCAAGGGTGGGTGTGATGATATGTGAATGAGAAATCCTGGTAAACTGCTTGGAGATGAGTGGCTGTTGAGCACTCACCTGTCGTCTGATTTAATACTCATGCTTGCAGGCTTCATTTGGCTGAGGTTAAACGGATCTTTTAATTATTCTGTTATTCTGGCCACTTGCAGTTATTCAGGGTTCCAGGTTTCTGGAGGGCTGTGTGTTGTGTATGCACGGACTTCTTTGGAGCCTTGCACGCCCATCCCAAGCATCAGGCATTTGTTCCTCATATCGCTTGAATAGTTTCTTTGTTATTTCATTCATTCTGAGGAGATGCTTTGAAATTTGTAACGAAACTGCATTTTCCAGTTACTTTCCCTCCTCCTCATTCATGGTCACTCTTCAGTTTTCAGGCTGGACAACCAACATAGTGGATATTGTCTTGGCGCATCATTTTGGCCATGTAAGTACCCAGCAGGTGTTAACGTTGCCCATGCAACTGTACATGGAGCTATAACTTCTGCACTTAACTGCTCTGAAAGAGCTGTGGTCCACCACAGATAGTGCTATCTTCTCAGTGTGGCAAGCTCGCATCAGGGCTTTGCGCACTGTGGTGAGCCTGCACATCCTCACGCTTGTCCTGACTGCCTCCAGACGTGTTAAGAAAGTAATGTCCCAGCCACTGGTGCTAGAACTCCTGTCTTTGTGGTGCCCAGGCAATTGTCTGCAGAAATAAGTGGTAGCTAGTTCTCTGTAGCCAGCAGGGAAGCATTTTGGCTGTGGGTAGAGCACAGATCAGCTGGGAGTTGACAGGGAGATATAATTGTATGTCTCCAGATGTTGAACTGCTGCATTCTGCTCTTCATCTTCCACTTCAGTTCCAGCAGAGGCAAACCATCCCCTTCTGAAAACTTGGGATACAGCAATGCCTTCTGCTTGGGATTTGCTGGCTCCCAACCAGCAAGCTTGCTGGGCAACAGAAAGGGTCTGTGCCTCACGCATGCTATATATGACATCCAGCGGATCAGTTCCTGTCCTAAAGCCCTTCTGCAGTGACACAAGTCAGCATGGGAAGGAGTTGCATAGCTTCCTCCTGCTTAGAGGATATGTGTTCTCACCCTGCTTTCAAGCCCCTTCATTATATGTAGAGCTTCTCTGCATTCCCTTTTCTCTGTCTCTCTCTAGCTGTCATTGGAATGCAGTTTCTTCATAGAACTTTGTGTTGGGATTAAATTTTCCTTTGGTCCCAGTCTTGGGGCTTGCCTGTAAAGCTTTGCTTCTTTAGCATTAAGCATAAGCAGAAGACCTTCCTAAATCAAGAGTGATTTGTATCTGTATAAGCATTACTGAGGCTCAGGAGCTAACTTGTCCCATCTCAGGATACCGTTGTATTCCTGCAGCAGCACATCCACTGCCATTTGTAATAGTCGCATTAGCAAAGTATGGCACTTAACAATCACGTCACAGGAACACTTAATGTAGCCTAGGTACTGATGCAGTCTGGAGTCACTACCCTCTGTGGTGTTGTCCACAGAGGAATGATGTGTAGGGAGGCAGTTTAATGCTTCAGTATTTTTATGAGTATCATTTCTTCACTTGTGAAAAAGATTATGTTCCCTGTCTTTCAATTCTTCTGCTTTTGTACAGGAGGAACTGCAGGCAAATCTAGATTTGATCCAAACATACAGGCTTCATATCGCACAGGATATTAACCAAGATAACCTCCAGCTATTCCTCACCTCATACAACAGGTACAGGATACCTTTTTGCCTGCTAGGTTGCTCCCACAGTTTCCATGCTCAGTAGATTTGCTGCTGTATGTATTATTCCATTGGATATTGTGTCATGTGAACCTTTGTCCTAAGCCTAGTCTTCAGCCATTATCCTGAGCCAAGCTCAGTCTCATGCCTGGCTGACCCTTTCACACCTCAGTAGATCATCCCTCTAGGTACGCAGCAAGCTTGCTGTGAGAGCGTGGATCCTGTTCTGTGGCAGTTACTACTGGGGCTCCTGGTCATGGCATGACACAGGGAGCGATACCCTGTTGTCTGGGTGCTGGAGCCAGCACTCCCGGTTGGATTTTGTACGCTCCCACAATAACCAGTTTCCTCTGCTGATTTGATGGAGAATTGTTCTGTTTTGTCTTTCAGTCGTAGGGACCTGGAAATTGAGAGACCAGTTCTTGGCATCAACGAAAATACTGCAAAAACACTCAAGTAAGTTGCTCTGTATCAGCCTGTGTCAGCTGCTTCCTGTGCAGTCCCTTCAGCAGAAAAGCTGTTGCTGCTTCTCAGCCAGAACCCCACAGGCCCAAGTGCTGGGCAGACTGTTCAGAGTGTCCCAGGCTTTGGTGCAGTGCTGTTCAGCTAGGGCGGGGGGCAGGGAGGTGCTGGAAGCCCTTTCATTGAGAACACACTGGGATTCTCCAGAAGGCAGAGTCAGAGGAATAAGTGTATCAACCGAGCAGCTGCTGTGCTTGCTGGGTGCGGTTGTTTTGCGTGAAAAATTAGGAAGGCAGATTTTTGTTTGTTGCCACTGACTGCCTTCCCCCACCTTGCCAAAAAAAGTTACCTCTGCAATTCTTCTAGAGATGGCAGTGGGTTTCAAACGCAGAGAACGCAGCAGTGATTTCCCACCTTGGCAGTGACTCTGTCGTCTGGGAGGGGACAGTCTGTGCAGGGTGCAGCTCAGAAGGGGCGACACTGGAGAACTAGTGATAACCAGCACAGGGCAAGTGTAAGTAATTTTTCAGATTCCAGGCAAGAAAGCAAAAGGGGCAAATTATCTACAGCATATAGAGCATGTGGAGACTGCGAGTTGCAGGGCTGAGGCAGGATGCCTGGGCTGGGCTAGAGACTGCTGCCCAGGCTGTTGTGCTCTTTGCTCCTTGGAAATTGTATGGACTTCTGCTCCTGCCAGTTCCAGGAATGTTTTAGGCATCCACAGCCAAACCTTCTAGATCTTGGCTAACCTAGAAGAGGTGGATTTCCCTGCTTGGTCTCCAGGCAAAGCCAATCGTGCTGCTCTCTGTTATGCTCTGTAAGTCACAGAGCACTGTCTGTCCATTCAAGTGACTCACAGGGATCTGCAGACCCTTAAAATATTTCTTGTGGAAGTGTGGATCTCTGTGCCAGTAGACTTACATATAGGTCCTCTGCCTCCTTAGAGGTAGGACTCCATGGGCTCTGAGGTCTGTGGCTCACAGCCTCTCTAGTTTTATTTTTGTCATCTAGTCAACAAACAGAATTGGGGCCTCTCGCCACCCTTTCTTACCTTTATCTGTAAATGAATGATGTAAATTCACAGCCACTTGGTTGGTGACCTCCTGTGTATGTTTTACACATTGAATGTTAATTGTCTCCTAGAATTACAATACAGATAAAAATGGATATGAAGGCACAGATTTGCCTACAGAGGCTCTGATATCATGACATTTTTCAATATATTCCGCAACAACTTTTGTGTTTCTTTCTAAAACCCAAACCAAAATGTAGTGCTGAGCAGTAGCCAGTCTCAGAAGCATTAAACTCTGTTGGATGTGGTTATTCTTAAATTCCTAATGGACGTTCATTTCAGAGAGTGTGCTTCTTTTTGCAACCTGGGGTGGTGTTTCTCCCAGGCCTAGGCACATCTTTTAATGTGTGTGCAACAGTAGTGGTAGTTGGTGTGTATGGAGGGGACAGTGCCGGTGTGTGTGCAAGCCCCAGAGGGTGTTTTGGTGCAACAAAATGCCACGATGTGGTGGCAGGTAGGGATTTTGCTGAGCGTTGTTAACCTTTCATGAGGTTGTTGGTTCACAGAGTTCAGCCTTCTCAGAAATGTCTTAGATGCATGGTGAGTAACATCTCTCTGTTTTGGGTTTTGACCAGGTGCCCTGCCTTGCTAGTGGTTGGTGACAACTCGCCTGCTGTGGAAGCAGTGGTATGTATATGTGAACTTTTTCCTCTCATGACTTTAAGCCTGCACGTCACTTAGGAAACCTGCCTCACCCAGCAGTGCTTTCAGCTTGCCCAGAACTGGTCACAGAATGTGGCTCTTTGTCCCAGGCTCTTTCCCCAGCTATTGAGACCTGTCGGCTTCTAGTGGGAGAGCCAAGGCTCAGGGGGCTTAACGGCCCTGCAGGGCAGCTCTAAGGTGAGGGTGGCAGGATCTGAATATGAGTCCTTTTGCCCAAGCATCTTGCTTAACAAGCGATGCAGAGGACCCCTGTCAGGAGCTTGCGCCTTTCCCCAAGCTCTGCCATGCTGCTGCCTGAACTTCAGTTCAAGTCATTTACTGTTCTCTTGCTGTTGTACTGAGGCTACCTGGGGTTTAAAAATAAGCAGCGTGACTCCAGTTCCTGTAGTGGGGAGTCACACAGGGCTCTGCAAAAGCACTGTATCATAGGGAAGGCAACACTTAGAAGCATCTCCTTCCTGTTGTTCTCTGCAGACACCTGTAACCCACTTCCCTCCCAGCACAGTTATAAATGGAGTGCGGCACAGTGCAGCATGGTTGTGGTGGACATTGCCCCCCGCCCGTCAGCCAGTGTTTATGGGGAGACCAGGGCGTTGTGAAAAAAAGAAGTTGTCTTAAGAAACCATGGAAGAGTGTAGGAGTCTCCTAAAGCAGTATCTTGGACCTAGGAGCTGTGCATGGAGACCTTCTGCAGGGCTTTTTCTGGTCATGGCCTGTTGCCTTTTCATCAGTTTGGTCTAGAAGTCTGAGACATTCTCCAAGTTTTGACTTCGCTAGGATAATATTCCTGAGGATTATTATTGCTTCCCAGCCACAGCTGGGGGACAGGATAGGGTCTTCTGGATCTTGGCTTGCCTATCTGGTTGCCCAGGTTCCCAGCTCATAATAATCTCCACTGCTTGGGATTGCTTTTCCTACAGGGCCCCAACCTATTCCCTTTTTTGCAACAGCCTTACAGAGAAGAGGTGGCTGTGGCCTCCTTGTCTGTCCAGGGGATTGAGTGATCTCCCTCCGTGCTGCACTGCACAGAAGTCTCCTTCCCTCCCAGTCTTGCTGTCAGAGCCCAGAAGGTGCTCCATGGTTCTATGGTGCATCCCCAAAACCAGAGGATGTTTTCCCTTGGAGTCATGGCCCCATCTCTCATTCTGTCACCATGAGGTCCCCTTGGAGGGGAACACCTGCCTTTCTTCTCTGCATCTGTCGTGCACTGTTCTCTTCCTACACGCTCTCTGCTTTCTTGCTCAGTCCTTGGCCACGGAGAAGTTTCCGCTGCTGAAGACAGCCACTGTCTCTGGTGCAGCTGCCCTGCATTTTACATTTGACTCTTCCAAGTTTTCTGTGTGATATCATGTCCCTCTTTCCTCCTTTTATTTTAGGTTGAATGCAATTCACGTCTTGACCCAACCAAAACTACCCTTCTGAAGGTGAGTGCCACTCCAGAATCGTTCCAGCCTGCACAAAGACATTATTTTTGCTGAGGCAAGCTCCACTTAGCTTTTTTGCCTTCCATACATTTAGCTGTAAGAACTTTGTGGACGGTCATTCAGGGCTGTGTTCTCTCCTGTGTGGAGCCAGACTTGGGAGAGGAGAGTTTGTCAGGGCGTCCCTGAATCCCTGCTTTATGGCCGCTTCCCTGTTATCTTCAGCTGGCAGGGAAGACTTGCTGAGAGTTAGCAGAGCTGCCCTGCCTCCACCCTGCTCTCTGCCAGCAACAACATCACTTTTTCTAGCTTTTTCAGTCCATCCTATCCTCACATATGGCTCCACAGCGTGCCGGACAGCTTCTGTATAGAAACGTAAAGTGACTGGTTTGGGAAAAGTGGCAGGAGGAGCCAGGATGGCAGAGGGTTCTAGAGGATGGCCTGATGTCACTTGGTAATGAAGCCTCCAAGGTCCCAGGCTCCTCCAGCAGCAGACACCCAGAAGATGTATTGCTAGGCCTTGCTTCACCTTCAGAGGCGAGTTGTGGAAGTGTGCCTCAGCAGCAGTGGAGCCTGGTGCTGTCAGCCCCGGCAGGGTGGGAAGTGCTGGCACAGTTCTGGGGTTGTCCTCCTGGGGTGGGAAGGGTGGTTCAACCCCCCTCTTGTTTCTTGTTGCAGATGGCCGACTGTGGGGGCCTGCCCCAGGTGGTTCAGGTGAGATATGCCTCTCGACTGCCACGTGGCATGAGTTGTGTAGAGCCCCTTGCTCTGCTCACGCTAACGCCGCACTTTCTGTTTCCACAGCCTGGCAAGCTGACTGAAGCCTTCAAGTACTTTGTGCAGGGAATGGGCTACAGTAAGTGGCAAACAAAATTTTCTGGTTTGGAGCGGGGTTGTTGTGAAGGGAACTCAGCCTTTCTGGTCCATCTGAGCCCATTGGCATCTGTGTCCCCACCTGTGAGTTAGTGTGGTCTCCAGGAGATCCATCCACGCTGGAAAATCAACTAGTGTGCTAACAAGCCTCAGCAAGTTCCCTGACTTGTGTTTAATCCGCACTGCAGCTGGAGTGATGACCCCTTTTTGGTTGCTGGTGTTGGTAAAACCTTGTAAGTCCATCACTTTGTGCCAGTCCAGAAAAGCGTGCTCCCAAGAATGGTAAATCTTCTGAAATTGTCTATGCTCACCTTCTCTGGAGGGGAAGGAGTTGCAGAACAGCCTCACGGTTGTGATGGGTACATGAGAGCTCTTTCCTTTCTCCTCAGACATACCTATTTTTTTCAGACTCTTACCAGGGGTAAGTGATATCTCAGAATGAAACCCTCTAATGGCAGAACAGAGCTGGGTGACTTCTGAGAGTCACCTGGGGAGCCCAGAGGGAGCTGTGCTTTGATCCAGTGCATGCTCTGCCCTCTCTGCTTGCAGGTGGAAGGCATCGTGTCCTGAGTGTGCCAGGCTGGTGGCTGTTCAGCTCCCCTGTCCTCGGTGCTCCAGAGACTGGGGGACCTCAGGAGAAGGGCTTCCCAGTGCACTAAAGCAACTCTCTCCATTGCAGGCACCTTGGCACAGCTGTGTCTCACCTGCCAGGGGCCAGGGCTAGGAGTTCCCTTCTGTGGATGATGAACCTTCAAAAGCTGGAATTATGGGACGGGTTGGCTCATGTGACTGGTTGACTGCCAGCATGGCCACCATGGCAGCTGTGGCACTCTCAAAGGTCTCCACATGGCCAGCAGTTCTTTGCCAACTCATGGGCATCAGGGCTTAGAAGCTGTCCTTTTCCTTAGAGCTATGTGTAGCTGACATGAGTGTTGTAGGAGAATCATGTTCTCAAAGGCTGCCCAGAAGAGCCCGGCCCTGCAGAGGAGGGTGCTATGTGAGAAGGCTCCCTCAGCCTCTCAGCCTGAGAGCATTTCAGTGTTCATGCCTCTTGTGTTCCTGGTGTTAGAGCACAGACTTCAGCAGCACTTTAGGGGTCAAATCTCTTGCAAATAGGATGCACAGAACTGGGGAAGGACAGAGGGTAATTTTCTACTTCCAGAATTAGTACCTAGTCACAGAATGGTTTTCACAACTTTGATTGGCAAGGCTGTGTTGGCACTGCTGAGCTTGGCCGGTGAGGCCTCCTCTCTCGGGGAGAACAAGAGAGAGGCAAATCAGCAGCTTGCAGAAGTGCACAAGCCAGTTCCTCAGCAGCTATTCTTGTGCCTTCTGCACATTGGCTGAAACAGTTGGACCTGCCTGTGCTGGCACTGCAGGTGGAAGGCTGGTAGCAGAAATCTGATGCTGTCAACTCAAGGAAGGACATGAATTTCTGTTCCCTATCTGGAGCTACAGCATATACCCATTTCCCCGCCATAGGAGAATGACATCTCTGAGCAGTTGTGGGGAGGTAGGGTCACCAGATACATTGCAATTTCCAGCTAAAGGTATTCAAGAGCTCTGGCCCTGATGGATTTCTGAGTCAGCTTGGCATCTCCCTGAGAATGCTCATTAGCAGCTGTTCTCACAAATACGGGGAGCTTTCCAGTGCAGCGTGTAAGCTGGGAGTGAAAGGCGAAGTAGCTGGGGATCCCAGGAGCAGTGCTGCTGCTAGTCACACACCGCAACTAATTGGCTCTTTCCTGTATTCATCCCTTTCCTTGTCTCATGTTGTTTCCAGTCCCTTATGTGCAGCTCAGCCACCTAAGCACTGAGTCAGGTACCTTCAACTGTGCATCCACCTCGGCCCAAGTCTGTGTACTGAGTTGAATGATTCTTCGGGTGCATTGCTCTGTCTCGGCATGTCCTGCTGCAAGCTAGGCTGATCCATTGTACAATGTGTATGCTGCGGTTTTTCACCTTTCATTTGTATTTTGTTGATTGTTGCATGACTTCAGCGCTGTGGTTTTCTAGAGCGACGAGCCTGACTTTCAAAAGGTCATCTTTCCAAGGGCTGCCTTGGTCTGCACCGACACTCACCATGACTGCACTTGCAAATGGTCAGTTACACTGCTGGCATTTGCGCACCTTGGACCTTTTGAAACTAGGCCTTAAACATTTTGCTTTAGACATGCAAAGACTTAATTTTGGCAGTGAAGAGTGAGTTTTCTTCCTGAGGGTATAGCTCTTCTTGTGCTTACCCAGTGACACATATCTGAGTGATGTGATACTTGCTCTAGGAGCTTCCTCCTTCTCTAAGTCCCATGCTTGTTCTTTCTTGCAGTGCCAGCAGCCAGTATGACCAGGCTGATGCGCTCCCGTACTCACTCCTCCTCTAGCGTGGGCTCTGGGGAGAGCATCCGCAGCCGGTCTCACACCAGCAACCACGGTGATGGAAGTGCTGGAACACCAGAAGGAATTGACCTCCAGGATGCACCTCAAACCATGGAAGTATCCTGTTAGGCAGGAGCCCCTCTTCTGGATTCAGACAACTCTACTTGCCCCCACTGAACCCATTCAGAATCTAGCATTTCATCCAACATGGCATTAACTGTTCTCTCTAACTTGTGCATGGCCACCTGAGCTGCCACCTCCTTGGTAGTCTGTACTTGGCATTACTTTGGTCCTTTCTGTATGCCCTTGGCATCAGAGCCTCTTTAAAACTCATTAACGTTCTGCAGTCTTAGTAAGTCACGTTACTGTACATGCTGATTACCATCTCCTGTCTGTGCTGTGTATCAATCCAGATGACAGTCATTGTCTCCCCTGTTTATTTAAATATAATTTCTGTGGCTTTGTGAGGTTTAGAATTGCTTTCTAGTTGTGCTTCTGCTAAAGGACCCTTGTGGTGCAGTTGGTATGGCTTCTGTGAGATGTGGGAAAGCAAGACCGTGATGATGTGAAACTCCGGGTGCTGGAGCTCTTTGGCAGAGCTGTGCCTGGGGTGCAGAACCCACCAGAAGGTCTTTGTGTTCCTAGCACTCTGGGCATGCCAGGCAGCCGTGGGGGAAAAAAATGGTCAGAAATACTGTCTTGGTCTCATCTCTGTACGTGTGTTAAGAAGGAGCAAAGTGATTTCTTACCTGAGCTTCCTGAAAGGGCAAAGCAATTAACAAGTAAACTTACACTAACCGAGGTGCACTATTAACCAAGTACAAGGGATCAAACTGCAGCAGCCCTGGCTTCCAGACCGCTTCTGCTGACCCTCTGCCTCCCCTGCAGACTTCGTCCAGACGCAGTTAACGCGTTGTTGCTGTTCTATGCTGGCACAGGTGAAACTTTAACATCAAGTAGGTTGTGAAACGGGCAGCAGTGCCCCTTGCCAGATGGAGAGCCAGAAACCTCCTGCACTGCCAGCCCCAGACAGGCTGGCTGCACAGTGGTTGAACCCTGGCTCAGGAGGTACCAGTAAATGTACATGACTGCCAGCCGGTGCCCATTCCTGCCCGTTGGGTCACAAGTGTGAGCAGGGACTGCCTCCATGCAGGCACTATTTACTGCCTTTGTGGAATTCACAATTCTGCTGCCTTTTTACATCTGGCCGGGTCGCAGAGGGTGGGAGGCAAATGCCTGCTGCATGCCAGGGTCTCGCTGTTACTGGGAGAAAAGGGATGAGTGGTCAGGCTACTACAGGTCTTGATAGGTGAGCAAAACATTCTTTTGTAACTGTTGAGCAGTCCTGACTGGCTGGGAGCCAGCTCCTCCGAGGGTTGTGCTCATGTTCTGCTCCATTTCAGGTAGGGAAATGGGACTGGGAGGCTCTGCCTGAGTGGGACTTTGTACCAGTTATTAAATAAAGCTATAACTGAGTTTCATTGTTACTCTGTGTGCTCGTGTTGCTTCTGTTGGCCACAACCTGACACCCCTGCCAGTTTTTGGTGTCTCCTACCGTCAGAGGCAAACTCTGTCATGTGAAAGGGGTAGCACTGGCCACCTCTTGCGAGAGGCATCCCTGCAGCCATGTGGGAGTGGCGTGGCTGGATGCCCCCATGTCCCCTGGAAGAGCCTGTCTGAAGGCCCTGCGGAGTAGGCTTCTGCAAAAATGCAAAGAGTCCCAGCTTTGACAGAGTGGAGCCTGAACGCCAGGTTGGCTGTGAAACCGGCACGCCACCAAGAACGGCCTCCGAGGAAAGGCAAGCACTAGGAGCCACCTTCCCTGGTGAGCAGCGCTTGGCACTAGCATGGTTTTTATGGGTGTAACACAAGGTTAACCTGTAAACCCTGTGACAAAGCCATTGTCGTGACATGAAAAGGCAGAGGGCAGGCAGCATGAGGCCTGCTCGCAGATCTGCCCCTTGCACCGCAGCCAGGTGCAAGCGGAGTGATGCGCGGCAGCCAGTTGTTGAACACAGCCGTTTCATCTTCTGCTTTCCGGATTCACTGTTTTGCTCTCGAGTTTCAGATGTCTGTCGTCTCACATTCACAGAAAGCTGGCTGGGACTGAGGAGGGGTTAAACTGATGGTCACAGATTAGTCCCAGCCTTGCCCATGGGGTGGACTCCTGCAGCTTCCTGCTTTGGGGAAGGGCTGCGCAGAGGGGTCCTTGCGGGAGGTGAGACAGTGTTTTCATGGATTGCAAACGATGCCAGGTGAGAAATGGGGAAAATGGGCCAGTTGTATTAGTGAGCGAGCAGTGAAGGGACAAAGTGATTAATGAACAAAAATACAAGTTTGAGTCTATAGAAACAGGAAACGTAGCAGAGAGGCCAGGCCACCAAGTTCCACATGAATTTCATTGCTGCTGAACGCGAGCGCTGGGCGCAAAGCAGTGTATGCAGGAGAAGAGCCGATGTGCATGCAGCACTGTGATTTATTGCCAGCTAACGACACTGAGAAATGGTTCTTCCTCAAGTTCCCTTATGAAAACACAGCAGGCCAAAAGAAAGGCACGCGCTATTAAAATGACACTGAACTGAGTTAGAGGAAATAATCCCACAGCAGGGGTTGGTGAGAGCTGGCAGGGCACAGTTTGTGATCACGTGGAGCAGAGAGCTCAGAGCTGCAGGCAGCCAGTGCATGAGGAACCCGGGAGACTAAATGGATGAGATTTTTAGCAATTGGGAAGGGTGGTGATTAATAAGAGAGGTGTGTTGCCATGGTGGTTCATAGGCAAAAGCAGGGCAAGCTCGGTAGTGAGGTATTTTATTACCTCAAGGATAACTGGAAAAAAATAAACTTGTTTTCACATAAGCAAGTGCTTTTCCTGGTAAAAATAGAGAAACCAAAGCTAAACACAAGTTTAGAAGTTAGTTTAATAAAGGACAAAATGTTTCTTTGGGTGGCACGAGCGATGCCAATATCAAATCTGGGAGCAGAGCTCACACAGGACAGGCTTCCCTGGGCTGGGACCCCCAACTGCAGCAGCGCTGGTCCTGCTGGGGCGTGGGCTGGACACCCACTGGTGGCACAGGCAGACAGGGCTGTGCCTTTCCACACCTCGAGGTCAGCGTCGGTCCCTGTGGGGTACCCAAGTGTCGCCAAGACCTTTCTTCTGGCTGGAGGTGGCATGCCTGGGGAGGGGGCTCAGTCAGGGCGGGTGGGCAGATGGAGCTAGCGCTTGCCAGCTCTCCCGAGGACCAGACGCTTAACTGCTCAAAGCCCTGGGACAAGTGCATTCAGAGACATGTCAGCCCAGGCTCCCGAATCTGTGTATCAGTAAAAGTACCCATCAGCAGCATGGGGTGAGGCTTGCCAAGCACAGCTCTGCTGAAGGGTTCTCTGGGTCACTGGTGGAAAAACAAATCTTGGCCGTGGGTTGAGGTTTCTGACAGGCAACTGCTGTGCTGCTTGTGCTGGAAGGTGCCATATGTTACCCAGAAAACCACAATCCTGGGGAGCAGGCAGCTTCGCTCTGCCCTCCCAGCCCCGTGGCCCCAGCTGCGGTAGCAGCACAGCCCCTGCCCAGGTTGAAGCACCCTGCGCGCTCAGCTGGACATGCTCCTTGGGGATAGGTGATGGAGTGAAACTCTTCTTGGTGGTGCCAGACGATGCTGCGAGGAGTAATGGCCAGA
Organism: Egretta garzetta; assembly: GCF_000687185.1. Lineage (NCBI taxonomy): Eukaryota > Metazoa > Chordata > Aves > Pelecaniformes > Ardeidae > Egretta > Egretta garzetta. The sequence continues at coordinate 974,142 of NW_009258293.1, forward strand.
AATTTTGGTTTGGGAGGCTCATAACTGGTATTGGGATTTTTTTTTTTCCTCCCTTGTTTTTAAGCCAGGAGGGTGGTGCAGCTGTGGGCTGAGTGATGGGGAGGGAGGGATGTCCAGCCATGGATGGTTTCAAGCTGGAGCCGCAGCCAAGCTGGAGTAGCTGGTGACAGTCACATATTGAAGAGGCAGCAGGCCTGGGGAGGCTCCTCCCCCCCAAAACTCCACTATTTGATCTTCTCCTGAAACCACCCGCAGGGATGGTTGCTGTGGCATTCCCACCCATGCACTAAGCTAAAGGCCCTTTGCCCAGCCCCACTGTCCAGGGTGAGGGGGTGGGGGGGACTGGTGGTGGTGGTGTGACTGGGGGGCCCCATTTTATTCACCAGCACTAAACCAAGAAAGTGCTTGGCAGCCCAGAGCTGGGCTCGGGGTGCTGAGCCGTGTTTGGGACAGGTCATGGCCAGGGTTGGACTTCACAACCCCGGGGACCCCAATGGGGCTTCATCACCCCTTCCAGGAGCAAATAAATCTCCCAACCACAAAAAGCCCCTTGCAAGCCAGCAGTGTCCGAGCTCAGAGCAGGCGCAGGGGAGGCCCCAAACCCCAGCAGCTGCAGCGGGCGGGTGGCTGCTTTCGTAAAAGCCCTTTGCTGTGTGCATTTCACACCGTCACGGTGGTTTACAACTGACCAGAATTTTTCAAGGGCACAGCAGAAATAGCAGCAGGATGTTCAGCTGCAGCAGCATGGCCAAGGCAGGAGGCCACTGAGCAGCCAGAAGCTGCAGAGCGAACCCAAGGCCTTTCCTCAGCAGAGGCTCCTGACCCCAGTGGTGGAGGCTGGTGCTGGATAGGGCGAGGATGGGCATGTAGGGATGAGGATGAGGATGGGATGGGTATGAAGCTGGGGCTGTGGATCCTCCCACACATAACCCGGCCAGGCAGTGGGCTTGGCAGAGCAGCTGCCATGCCAAGGAGGCACCAGGAACACCCTGTGGTTTGTCCTGGCTAGGGGCTGTGCTTGTCCAGCTTCAACCACCAAGTCCTGGAGCTGGCACTGCTCCCGCTCGCAAACGCCGCCCATCCCTCCTACTTACCCCACCCCAAATCCCATGCAGTGCCCATAGTGCCCTCAGGGATTTTCTTAGGCCTTGTGCTCCATACCGAGGTCTCCTGAGGCTCAAAGCTGAGCAACCTGTTGGCTGAGTGAAAAGAGAAAACCCCGCTCTGGTGCATGCGCACGTCACAGGAAACAGTGGCAGCTGCAGCCCTGGCGCCTCACACCCCACCCAAAAAAATGCACAAGGGACCACCACCACCACCACCACCACCACCCCCCCCACCACCACACGGTGCCCTGGGGACCCACCACGCTGGAGCAGCACCCTGCAGGGCAGAGCCCAGCCAGTGCCTGCCTGGCACTGATGGCTCCCGCACAATGGTAACAGCAGCGAGAGGCAGGTAAGTGGGGGTCACCCCCTGCCCCCAGGGCAGCAGTGGGTCTTGGGGCAGGGGGTGTTGGGATGGGGTGGCCCACACAGCAGGGGACAATGGGCTGGGGTGGGATGGCAGCACCCAGAGGGTGAGCATGGCCAGTTGCTGCCCACCATGGGGATGTGGATGGGGAGGGCCCCCAGCTTACCCCAGCTGTGACCACGACTCCTCAGACACCCTCTGGGGCTGCAGGGAGATGGTTTCCTTGAAGGGCTCCCTGGGGAGCTGCCTGCCAGGTTCAGCCCCAGCCCACATCCTTGGCCTGGCCCTGCCTTCCTTGGGAGCCACCACGCTGGCATCACCCCACAGTGATGCCCTTACCCGGGGCACAGGGTGGGTGACCACGACCCATGAATTTGCATCCCAACACGGCTGTGCACAGGGCTCATGGCGCTGCAGGGGCCAACCGTTCTGCCCAGGGCCCATGGTGCTGCTGGTGCTAAGCCCGAGCCCCCTCTTCCCCCCCAGCCAGCAGCAGCCGAGGCTGGGGGCCAGGGGCACGTGCTGACCTTGAGGGATGGGAAGCCTGCCCAGCCGGGAGAAGCCACTCAGCAGCCCACCAGTGGCTGCCGACACCACACAGCCCCCCTTGCCCACGCAGGCAGGTAAGCACCTGGCAGCCACCAGCTTGGCCAGTGTCCCCCAGTGTGCACAGTCCTCCCGCCCCAGCTGGGGCCAGATGGTGCTGGGGGAGCGCTGAACCCTCTCACCTTCCCTGCAGCCCCCAGTGGCTTCCTGGCCCTGGCCCTCTGCGACTTCCCCTCTGGTGTGGGCACGGCTGCTGTCCTGAGGATGGGGGAGCAGCTCCGTGTCCTCTCTGAGTAAGTCCTCGCACCAAGTGGGCACTCCTGACCAGTGTGCAGCCCACAAGGCCATGATGGTGGCACCTGTCCTGGGTGCCCCCTCCCTGCACCCACCACCCTTGGCCCCTCAGGATGGCTCATCCTCCTTCCCTGCAGGGACGGGGAGTGGTGGCTGGTGGCATCTGAGGTGTCTGGCAAGGAGTGCCGTGTCCCCAGCAGCTGTGTGGCCAAGGTCAGGCACAGGTAAATGCTGGGAAGGGTACATCTCAGGGTGGGTTCCAGGGGACATGGCCCCACTGCAGCAACCCTGGCCAACCCTGAGGCTGAACGCCAGCCACCATGCCGGAACATCCCGCTTTGTTTCTCTGCTTGGGCTGTGGAGCAGCACTGGGGCTTAGGGAGGCAGCACAGTGGGCCGGGGTGTCCCCAGGATGTGAGCTGCTGTACCCCAAGCCATCCCCTCCACCCCGGTCGGGGCAGGATGGGTCCTGGGTGTCCCTGCACAGCCAGGAGAGGCTCTGCCAGCACCCACTGCCTGCACAGGTGGCTCTACGAGGGCATCAGCCGGCAGAAGGCAGAGGAGCTGCTGCTCCGGCCCGGCAACCATAGCGGGTCCTTCCTGATACGGGAGAGCCAGACCAGGCGAGGTGAGAGCCCTTGGGCCCCATCTCCTGTACCCCCTCCCAGTCATCCCCACTGGGGTGCCGAGGGCATGAGCAGGGCCCTAGTGGGGATGCTCCTCCATTGCTTGCACCTGGTGGCAAGGGCCTGCCCCACACAGCAGTTTCCTGGTGCTGCTGCTCCCTGCTTCAAGCTGAGCTTCTGCCACAAAAGGCAAAAACCACCAGCAGGCTTCCTGCAGCTCTTGGTTAAGCAGAGAAGTGAAAAGGCTCAGCTTCTGAAATGAAATGGGGCCCCACCATAAGGTGCTGGGGGGATCCCGCAAGGAGATCCTGCCAGGTGCTCCAGTGCGTGCAGCTGATGCACCAGCTCAGTGCTGCGTGGCCCCACGGCTGCCTCGGCACCGAGGGGGCCATGGGGGGCTGGGACCAGCCCATCCCTGCACAGCACCCCGAAGAGGAGTCTCGTGCACAGAGCCGCAGCACCCGATGCTGAGGGTGGGTGGGACACAGCCAGCAACTGCCCAAGGTCATCCCATGTCCCTCAAGCCCCATGCCCCTGCCTGGAAGTGCTTCAGGCATGGGGCTGCCACAGGGATGTTCACAGCACTGATGTGAGAGTGCACAGGGCAGAGGGGCTGAGTAGGGTGGGTGCCCACAGCAGCCCAACCACATGCCCTTCACCCTGTGCCCCATCAGGCTGCTACTCGCTGTCGGTGCGCCGCAGTGAGCATGCCTCCTGGGACTCAGTGACGCACTACCGCATCCATCGCCTGGAGAATGGCTGGCTCTACATCTCGCCCAGGCTCACCTTCCCCAGGCTGCACGACCTGGTGGACCACTACTCCGGTAACGCCCTGCCAGCCCCCTGGCACTCCCAATCTATGTGCATGGGGATACCCTGCACCCTGCAGGGAGGGAGGGGGGGGAAAGGCAGCACTGGCCCTGCCTCCCCAGGTGCCCCCGGGGTTGGGGTGTGGGTGGGGGGCACCTGCTGATGCTGCTGACTCCCTGCCCAGAGTTCGGAGACGGGCTGTGCTGCACCCTCAGGGAGCCCTGTTCCACAGAAGGCGCAAGGGTGGCCCCCATCCCAGCCCTGCCTGCTGTTGTGAAGAAGCCATCACTCAACTGGGACAAGATCGACAGGTAGGGACAGCCAGGGAAGGGGCTAGGGCTCCCCTCACTGCCTCTGCTAGACACCCAGGGGTCTGGGGGCTGCCCACTGACTGTCCTGTCCATCCTTGCACAGCTCCCTCCTGTTCTCAGATGCTGCGTCCCCACCAGAGGAGGACTCTCCCATCAGCCTGGGCCTGAGGGAAGCCATCAGCTCCTACCTCCTCCTGACAGAGACAGCCGCTCCCAAGCAGGGCCCTGTGGGGAAGGGGGCAAAGAGCAGCTGAGGGCAGGGCCCCGCTTCACCACAGCCCTGCAGCAGCCACCCACCTGTTACAGCATTTGCCCTGGTTTCAGCCACGATCACTCATTGATGCCATGGGAGCCAGGCACCCAAGGGCTGTTGGCTTGGACATGGGACAGCTGAGACGAAGGTGGGGATGAGGAGGCACCAATGCTGGAGAAAGGGGATGCCAAGGGTGCTTTGGGAGGTGATGTTTGAGCACCCCAAGCACCACCCAGTGACCACAGGAGGAGAAGGCAGAGGCTGTACGTAAAAGGAGCCCTGCCCACCCTACAGGCTGCAACAGGGCCCCACTGCATCTGCACTCCCACAGCCACAGGGAAATGGGATGCAAATGCCCAAGGAGCCAAAGCCTGGCCGAGGTGGGGGAGCAGCCCAACCCCATCAGATGTCTCAAGTTCATGCGCAACCTTTTTTGCGGGGTGTGTGTGTCTGTGGAGGACAGCGCCAGTGAGCAGCAGCCACGGACCCTCAAGCTCTCACCTGCCCCTAACTCCCCCCTCTGCTTGTTGGCACCAGCAGAGCAGCAGCTGGGGAGAAACCAGCCTCTTACTGCACTCAAAGTAGCTGATTTTTAAACCTTTTAACACATGGATTGTACTGGGTTTAAGGTCCATAAAACAGGATCTTGCTGGACAGGCAGCAGTACCCATTTATAATACCTTAATTAAAGGACATCTTGTTCACAGTTGAGGGTTTGTGAATAAATCATGAACTGACAGCTACAACCACAGGGCAGGTTTCCACCCACCACCGCCTGGGAGGTTGCTCCTGCCATGTCTGTCACCCAAGCCTTGCCACCAGTTTTCCCCAACCTGGGGCTAAACCAACTGCCATGGGTCCAGGTCAGGTCTGGTCCTCAGCCAGCTCACGTAGGGCAAATTAATAAGCCCCAGGGGTTTTAAAAATGTTTAACAATACAACGGCTCTTCTAGGCACAATGGAGAAAGAAACAGAAAGAAATGGGTCCATGCCAGAACTAAATGATCCAAAAAGGCAGAATTGGTCCAACCCAGATCAAAGCCACATCTCTGGGCTAGAGGGGGGCCTTAAAATCAGCAGAAATGCCTCAGAACTGCAACATGCCTGAGCCTTCACTTTCAACAGCTCCTTATCAGCAAAGCAGGGCCCAGGGAAAGCGCCTGAAGCTTCCTCTGTGGGTGAGAACCGGCGCAGAAGCAATTGCACTGCTTGGTGACATCCCTTCCTTCCTTTCCTCTGCGCGCAGAGGCTGGTGCAGCAGAACCCCCCCTTATCTGCAGGTTTCCTGCCTCTGACAGGCTCACATCTCCTCCTCAGGTTCATGGCTGACGAGCTTGCTCTTGCAACCCCCCCGTCACTTTTCTCATTTCCTTCCCCACAGCTTCACGCACCCACTCAGCCCTCAGCCTCAAGCCCAGGTGTCTTTTCAGTGCAGGTCAGGGTTTATCCCTCAGCCTTGCCCCTGCCCTGCAGCCAGCTGCACCTGCTTGCTGTCACCCCTGGGGGCACCCCCAGGCAGCTCAGAGGGTTTTTCCTTCCTTTATTTTTGCCATTAACGCACATTGCATTAATGAAGGCTGGCTCTTAGACTCATAGAATCACTTAGGCTGGAAGAGACCTTCGAGACCATCAAAGCCCAACCATTCCCCTAACCCTGCCATCCCACCACTAAACCCTGTCCCTAAGCACCTCATCTGCCCAGCTTTTAAATACTCCCAGGGATGGGGACTCGACCCCTGCCCCGGGCAGCCCATTCTTGGGCCTCCTTCCTCCACCTCCAACCGGGATCCAGGCTGTGGGATGGTTTTTACACCACGGTGATGGTGCTACCTCAGACTGGAGGCAGCCAGTCAAAAATCCGCTTCTCTGGTATTTGTATCCTGGTGACTGGCAAGAGGGGAAATACCCGGTTGGAAAGCCTATTTGAGTGTTACCCCACTGCTGGCAGCCTCCGAGCTCTCCTCCTTCCCAGCCCCAAAAGATCCCTCTTCTGTGCACACTCCACTTGTGCTGGGAAATGCCTCCGCAGGCCCCCGGAACAGTGGGGCAGTGGCACCCCAGGCAGCAGCAGCTGCTGCTGGGGGGAACCCAGGGCACCCAGCCTTGGGGTGCTGCCATCCCCGTGCCCTACCTCCCACTGTTAACACCACAGCCCCTGTTAACATCACAGGCACGAAGCCAGATGCCAAACACTTTTTTTTTTTTAACAGCTGGAAGAGGCAGAGAGCAGGTCCTGACATCTCCCAGCAGCAGCTCTTGCCCCAGGCAGGGGCTGCAGGGCTGAGACCCTAAAGGCTGTTAAAGGGAACAAGCCCCGAGGAGGTGCCAGGATGGGCAGCCATGGATACCCAGATGGGACAGGGGCTGCCGCCTGTCCTCGACAGAGGGGCTCCAAGTGCCCATGATGCTCATGGGAAGAGGAGCTCCTTGGATGCTCTCTGCTGCATGTTGAGGGCAAACTGAGCTTGCAGAGCTGTGGCCACTTTGGCCAGATCAGCCATGCTGTGGAGAGTTCTCCTCCGAGGGCCTCGTCACCGGCTTCCTCTGAAGTGACAAGTACACAGTGGCATTCAGACATGCAGCCTTGCCATACAAGCCTATGCTTTGCCCTCTATGCCCACCTGAAGCCAAACCGTTTGGGCATCTCTTTCACAAGAGCAGCCACTAAGCATTTTCTGGGATCAAAGGGACTTCTGAAGGTATTTGGAGGAGCTGCAAAATAGCCAAAGTACCTCCAGCAGCGTTGGACATCTATTCAGAGGACACAGCCCTTGCTGGAGCCAAGATTCAGTGTGGCATTCAGCAAATGAGTACTCCAACTGACACACGAGGGTACAGAAACCCACTGCTTGACAAGCAGGTCCTTCCCACCACGTCCCTTGCAATAGCATACATACTCCATCTGCATCACTTAAAACCTGCACCGTCCAAAAGCTCAGCGGGTGCACACAACCCCTCCTCTCCTTCCCCAGAGCCCAAAGTACCAACACCCCTAAGCAGTGGGAAACAGGGCCCACACCGTCCTTAAACTTGGTGCGCAGCGTTAACCAACAAGACGCTGTTGCATCATTCAAACACCTCAAAGCACCACCAGCAATGGCCCTGCAGGCAGAATGTGGTGAATTCCAACTTTTTCATTTTGTTCTGTTTTCTGGTCTGTGTGTGAGTTCTAATAGGAAAAAATCATCGCATTTTCTGTTTTTAAGTACTTGCCTATTTGAACATCAGCTTTTTATTGGTTACCTCTAGCAGGCATTAACCAGACAAGAGCTGTACATAGTTTTTTTCCCTTTACAAGAGAACTGCGGTGCAAATACTGAAGGATTAGTACCGAGATACGAAATACTCTTCCCCATAAGTAGCCTGTACTGCAGTAGCCTGAAGTGCTCAGCAACACTATTGGAAACACCAGACGAAGCATCAGCCCCGAAGGCTTTCCCAGTCTGACAGAACACCAGCGCTGCCGCAGCAGGGGCGGTACATGGAGGCTGACAGATGGCTTGGAACTGCTCCATGCCAGCAGAGCCTGCCTGCCCCTACGAGAATCTTAAGATCAAGGAGGTAAGATAGGGAGCTTGAACAAGCTCAAACCAGAGGGCACACATCCCCATAAACACAGCGTAGCCACAGCATGTGTTTCAGTAAGTTATTCCGAATTCAGAACATGACATTTAAGTGATCAGCAAAGCGTATACCATTTGATTGAACTGTGAAACACACACCTGGATCTGTCACCAGCAGCAGGGCTTCCTCCAGGCTTCACAAACCTGGCTCTAGCAGAACAATACATCCTCTGGCCTTAAAATCCAGCAGTTTTACAGCAATCTTGTTTTGAGAACAAAATTAGGAAGGGCAGTTTGTTAGGACAAGGGAATAAACTTGTTTTCCTCCTACTGGGGAAACTGAGAGGGGAGGAGACAAGCAGAATGCAGCTGAAGGCACACTGATGCCTGCCTCCGCCTTCAGGCACACCCTGTGCCAGGTACTTTCTCCTCCAGCACTTCCCAGCTTCTCCCCCACCCACGCCACTGCATTTGCTCTGTATGGATTGGCCAAATGCATCAAAAGCTCCTTCCTTTGCAGCAGCGCTCCCTCATTCATTGAACATGCAGCTTCTACCCCAGGCTGGCTGCTGCTGCCCAAAGTGTGACAGCAGCTCTCAGGAGCGCAGCACCCATGTCTTGTGCAGCACAACCCTCCCAAACCCACCTGAAACTCAACTGCCAGCCTGCTGCTACATGTGCAAAAGACATTTCCACCTGAAAATCGCATAGTAATGACAAATTCTTCCCCATGCAACTTGTCCCAATTCACCGGTCTCAGGAACTGTTCAGGGAAGCTATGCCTTCAGGTCTCCACACTCGTGGAGCGAGCATCCAGGCTTCACACTCCTCTCCTGGCATGGAAGTCTCATGCACGCACCTCCAGATGCAACAGAGCCATGCTGTTCTGCTTGGAGCAGCTTCCTACCCGCAACACTCAAGCTTTTTGTGAAACGCATCAGGGGATGAGCCAGCCCCCCC
>NW_009258293.1:983116-1011306 GCF_000687185.1 Egretta garzetta
CGCCACCGGGGGGGCGCCCCCCCCCCCCCCCCCCCCCCCAGCCAGTGCACAGCGGCAGCCCTGGCAGGCCATTCGTCGAAACCGGAGCTAAAATTAGGCTCCCATTATGTATACTAGGTCTTATATATTACATATATTAGGATTTGGGAATAAAATGTACAGGCTCCTTGCTAAAACAATATACAACGTAACCCAACACATAACAGTTTACCTAGTAAGGATAATTATACAAGAGATCTGGACACAAATAATTTCCATATTCTATGAACAGTTAAGATCTCTACTCCTGTCAAACTACAGTACCTGCATTTCAGTACCATGTGAAGTCTCAAGGTATTTTATTGAATAATCATTAATTGAAACAAAGACTTTACTAAGACTTAACCAACAAAAACCTATTTATTTATTCCAAACACCAAGATACAGAAGTTTTCAAGTTTTGCAAATATTGCTCCAAAGCAAAATTCTATATACAGCGCCCTCAGTTCTAGTAATAGTGCATAAACAAAGACAAATACACTCACATATCCACAGTGCAATATTTGCTCTTTTCATCAAGGCTCCATGTTGCATTCACTTACCAGTGATTTAAAGAAATAAAAAGTTATCTGCTTGACCAAACAGTTGGTCCAGACCAAGACATAATCATGTGGAAACTTGCAGGAACAGGGGCAAGAATGAGCCCAGGCAGAGCACAAGAAAGGATCTTTCCTGAACATGAGAAACACTATCTTAAATATATATCTTCAGTCTTTATCTGCAAGGGCTTCCCTAGCTCTACCAAAGGAAAACATGGCTCTGGAATTTGCCATTTGATTCACCCATCAAACCGCCTTTCCTTCCAGATCTGAAGTACTGCCCTGAGCAAAAATGGCCTGGCAAGGCAAGAACATGCAAGGAGCACACAAAGAGCACCTCTCTGGGATGGAGAAGTTGCACTCTGGAGTGAGAAGTCTGCTTAGGGATTGATCTCTTTCACACCCTCCAACTGTAAGCACAGCCGACAAACAAAACACAGCTACATTCTTCGAGAGGCGCCTGGCCACAGGGCTTGGTTTACAGATTTCAACCAGGGAATACTTTTCTGCTCAATCTCACCTGAAAAACCCCCAAACCTTCACAGGTGTCTGTGCCGCTCCTCCTGAAGCCATTCTGGTTGTCTGGTTACCACTGCCTGTTCTAGAGCTACACAGATGTACACATGGCTTCTGGAGCCATTAGTAGGAATGAGACAAGGGATAAACACTGGTCTCATCTTCAGAGAGTGAAGTGATTCTTAAATACCATGTAAGCTTTATTCCAATTGTGTTACAGAAAAATAAGTTTTTCTGCTGTACATATTTTGTATTCACTATATACCAACTGGCACTCTAAAACTGTGAGCCAAGTTATTCCCTGAAATGAGGCTTGGCACAAAGGCCTTAGTTACTACCCAGAGCAGCCTAATTATTTTCTTTTCTGAAGGAAATAAAATATTCGCTGTGTAGATACCATTAACTCCTACAACAATGTTGGGTATTTCAAGTTTACGTTATTCTTTGCAGTATACAAACAGAAGAGACTTGTATCCAAAATTAGCAATTTGTACAGTTATGGCCTTTCCATTTTACAACTGTGCTTAAATTTTAGCCTTTAGTGGTACCATCACACACAATAAAATCAAGGCAACAAATCCAGCTTCTGCGGGATGCCCTCTCACTGCAAGAACAGCTCACCGCCTTCCACAGCGAACTTAGCTCAGCAACATCTGGGAAGGAAAACTGAAGTCACAGCCATTATTTATGGAGCTATGGTCTGCAGCTGAAAGCCTTTTAACATCTCAAATACTTACAATACAGCAACGTTTCAGAAGGTGCTATGTAATGTGGCTTGAACATAAGCAGCATTTTCACCTCTCCCTCAATGTAATACAAACCAGAGAATTAAAACTTAAGGTATAAAAAGGGACTCTGTGAACAGACACCATTTAAGATAACAACCCACTCACTGTCTGCAGGGACAGTACCTCATGCATAGATCTTGAGGCTTTATTTACACAAATATAAAATAAACTGATTCCCCAAACCACACATTCATAGAGCAAGTCTTTACAATGAACACATTCGGAGTATTGAAAAAAGTCTACTTCTCAAAATGTAACCGGAATGGCAATTATTAACAAATGGGTAGAAAACTACGCAACGTCCACCACAGACCTTGCTGAAGCCTGGAACCCCAAGTGCATCCCCAGTCTTCTCACAGCAGTATTTCCCACTGCCACAGCGAGGGCATCCCACTAGCACTGCTGCAGGAGGCACAGAATGGCCGGGTTTAAGAGCTCAAGAATCCACATGAACACAACGTTTGTGGGTTTCCCCAGTACCAAGTCATGTGATCGTGACAGGATAAATATGGAAAACAATCATTTATTCTGAAAGTGCAATCCACCTGCGACCCTCTGCTACATTATTTCACGTAACAGAGGTGGGGCTGAGGCCACCGTTCGTTACTTGCAAACCTCCACGTAACAGTTTATAGGTAAGAGCTGGACATTCATACTTACTAAGTCTGCAAACTGTTATATATTTCCTAATGATTAAATACCATGTGCTATTATGCATAAACCAGAAGGAATAAAACAGGACACAAGTCACTTAAACTATGCAAAGTTATTTACAACCTCTGTCAACTAAACATTTTTGGCTCTTAGAACTCTGTTCTTCAGTGGCACGTTTTTTAGTCAATTTAATTATGAAAAAGCATACCATCCCAACGAGCAACTTCTCAGGAGTGAGAATTTACATATAATTTATTCAAGCAAAACCCATCCTCTGAAGGTGACCTCTTCCATATCATTTTAACTGCCTAATAAACCCAAAATTATGAGGAGATAAAATTCTTTTGCTGTTCTTTGAACAGCACTTCACAAATCCCTGAAGTCAATCCGCATCACATGCAACCAGCATGCTCATTCCATTTAAATATACAGAGCTGTTCACATCAGCCGCTCCAGCTTCACACTCAGCAACAGTCTCCGACAGTTTTTAGTCTCATGTTGAGCAGCAAAGTGCAATCTGCTGCACTTTGCCTAGGTCCGTTATAAGCTGCTTTATACAATGCTTGAGTTGTGGGAGGCGAGCGAGCGGTTCTGGTGGTTCCAGCTCTCCTGTATAATCCAGCCAACTCTCCAGAACTGCAATGAAAAACAAAACTGTCACTATTCCAGTTCTCAGCACACAGATCACCTTAAGTCACAAACCAGGAATTCTTTTGTGAATCTTGAGAGCATGGTGGGCAATATTTTTAACATGTGGTATTTGAGAAATCAGAAAACCAGGTTCCTCGTTCCAATCTCTGCAGCAAAAAAAGCAGATATTCCTAGGAGAAAGCAAGGAAGGAACACTCAGTTCTGTGAAATCCAGTGCTGAACTTCCTCTGATCTGCATCAATTCCAGAGCCAGGACACAGCAGTTCAGGAAGTTTAGCCCTTCGGAACACCTTTAGGATCAGCATTAGATGCAACTACACACTATTTTCATTGAAGATACTAAAAGGATAGGACTACACTAATGAAGGAAGTTTGCCGTCAATACAGAATACAATTCGCCAAGACAGAAAGCACTGGGTAACAGAAGACAGGGACGAAATCCAAAAGCACAAGCAGCAGACTACTGCACAAAGAAAATGAGTTCCTGCTCTAAAGCTTCTCGGCAGTGAATGAGAACCAGACGTTCTACAACTCAGGCAACAGCGTAACACAAGCAGGAAAACAGTGGTCACTCTGAACTATGATGAGCTCAGGGGACGGGACAGTATCGCAGAAGGAGCTTGAAACCTTGAAGACAGAATACATCTGCCAAGAGAAGCAGCAGTGGCCATGGCCATTAACTAGATCACAGGCTAGTGTAACCTAAGGGCAGTATCTGCTGAAAAACTAGCGGACATTGCCCAACTACTGACATACCCAGCCTTAAAATAAGAGAATTCCTGATCAGAGCAGCAATGCTCTGAGCAGCCCTCCAGCTCCACAGCAGATACAAAAAGCCTGACTTCATTTATGAAATCCCCATTATGATTACAGGCCTGATTGACCTTCATTACCTGAAATACTCCTTTAGTTGTTCAACTTTTCAGTGCCTTACTGAACTACAAAGCAAGGACCCCGACTTTAGCAAAACGTTAGATTCCCAGTAACCCGTGCAAGAAAAGCTGCTGCTGCAGCCACTATACAACCCATGGTTGGACTTAAAAGATGTTAAAAAGAACTATCCTGGATTGTTTAATATAACAAAGGGTTTAGAAGTTTTCCATTACTAGGAAAACAAATTTCAAGAGACATTTAAGTAAAGATTTTGGAAGATACAGAAAAAGATAAGAGCCTTGTGCACCAAAAAGGCCACCTAGGAGAGGCTGAAACAGCCAGCAAGCCCCCAAAGAAGTCCAGATACACAGAAGTGCTATGGAAAAGTGACAGAAACCTGAAAGCAAAAAGACATGGAAGATATTCCACAACATCATCTGATGCAAGTATTTAGAGGTGATCCAACTAGAACTTTTTCTATAAAATTCTGCTCAGTTTTACTTTGATCTTTGTTTTAAAATCCACCCCCCAACATCATCAGCAGGTCTATTTTCTATTAGTAAATGCAGTAAATCTGACAAAGCACTACTCATCTCTTTGTAGGTCTGCAGAAGTAAAGTTCACGTTAACATGTTTTGAACAGGTAGCTTAGCAAAGTACAGTTAATTTTTGAAATAGAGAAATGTTACCTACCATCTAGCTCCTTCTCGATGAAATCCATTCTGTGTATTACTTCATCTTGCAGAGATTCCACATGAGCTAGAAGATTAAGCTGCCACTGCAGCTGCGAGTTCACAACTCCTTCTTTGTCTTTTTCCAGCAATTTCATTTCAATAGCTTCCTCTGGAGAGACTTTCTTAGAGACAGACTCTCTTACCTAGCAGAAATGCATACATTAGCATTTATTACACCAAAATCGAACTGGTAAGCCCAACTGTCTGGGTCCTTACAGTTACCCAAGCCGAGTGCTCAACTAATCCTAGCCTAGTGGATAGAGACACACAGAGAAGATATCATACACAAATACTACAGCAGTTTGGGCAAGAGGACTGGAATACAGACATGCCTTTATAGGTATTTTGCTAAGGCCTACTCTTTGCACTTCACAAGCATCCAGTTTTCAAAAGATAACATATATACGCAGAGCTAGGTCCCTGCCAGCTTCCAGCTGGGAGACCCTGCACATCACCTGTGCATCCTAGGGAACATTAAAGCCATTTTAAACATGATGGTAATCAGCTAAAGAGCAAATGATCTTGCAGAGAGAAGGGATTTTTCCTGAAGGAATCTAATCTCAATTTTACTAAAACTTCAGTGGAAGCATCTAGAAAAAAACATTACCACCACTTAACAAAACCTGACTATGTTATCAGCAGTGCTGACTCTACTCCCCTACTTTTTTCAACATTCTGCTGAAATATGACAGGATTTAGAAAAAGGCTCTTGGAAGTTTGAAGAACTGAAATGTATGCCCTTTGGGAAACACAAAGCAATCTCAATTGATTTGAAGGAGGAGTTAACAAGAACACAAGTTACAGCTTACGTATGCATGAAATAAAAGCTAAACAATCTTTTAATCTAAAAAAGGAAGGTTAATATTTCCCAGCGGCTTTCTAGCATTTGTCAGGCGATATTTCATACGACTTGGCGATAGCTGATCAAAACAAAATTTTTGTATTGGTGTGTAGAAAGAAAGGCCTTATAGTCCTGATAGAGCTGAACACGAGAACCAAGAGTGGAATAGATAGCACTAGGATGCTCCAGGAGGATACAGGACTACTCAATGGTGATCATTCTTAAAAATCAGTTCAGGCTTCCTTCCCCTGCCCCAAAATGCTGCCTGAAGAACCTGGAATCAGTTCAGTTAATGCACCTATTAAAAGAAACATGGGAACAAGATGGAAATAACTAAAAGCTGGAACACCAGTGTATTTGGTAGTATCATCTGTGCTTGACCTGTTCTCTCTAGATCCTGTGGCTAGTGTTTATTTTCTACATTTAACACACATAGAAGCAAGAAACAATGCACTGCCACTGGACCATAATGCATGTTCCACAGACCGGGCAGAAGATCTAAGGTCTAGAAGTCCTCCTTAACCTTGATTTTTTTATTATTATTATTGTTTGAAATGGAGAAGTTGATAATGTGTATCATTTTAATTCATATTGGCAGTTTAAATATAACACTGTAGGAAAAAACTACCCACAAATAATCAAACTAACTGCTATTAAAAAGGGTTAAGTTTTGCACCTTGCAAGCAAACAGATCCTCTATGCAGAGAGGGTTATTTTAATACAAATACCTTAGAGTAATTGTGTTTGGATTCATTTTCCATCTTGCATATTTCCTGGTCCAGATTCCAGCCAAATCTCTCGGACAGGGCATCATCCCCATTTTCCCTTATTCTATTTACTCCATCATCCACGGCTGACCCTCTTGTTTCCACAACCAGTCTCTGCTCTATCGCAGGGTAGTAGGCCCGAGGCTTCTGGTAACAGTGCTCACTTGTAATGTAAGATTCCTCCACAGAAGGAATGGTTGAGGATTTCTCAACTGTCCCATTCCAAGTTCTATAACTTGCTGTCTCCTCTTTGCAACAGTTTTCCTCAATGTGAATTATGTGTTTTGTACGAATTTTTTCATCCACTGTAATGTGCTTCCATGGATGGCACCAAAGCTTTAGGTCAGGATGTTCTTTATTTCTGTTCAAACGTAAAAAAAGTATAACACTCACCAAATTTAAACTTGCAGGTGACCAAGCAAACTATCCTATTATGTAAAGAAATTAAGTAAGAACATTTGAACTATGACATGCTTTAGTCATTGTAATCAGTAACAAATACCCAAATATTCTGAAATAATATAACCTCACTGACCTTAATAGTGTACCTTCCTACAATGTTCTGTTAGGTTCACTATTTTCATTTCTATAACATAGTACATAAGTGTTGGCATTAAGAAAAAAACTGAAGAATAAGTTTCAAACATATGTACAACTTTTCACCAGCATTGCCCCTGAAGAAGCATTTTGCGTCAATATTTGAAATTTATTAACAGCATACTATTAAAAATATCCCAAGGAAAATGAGTGTATTATAAACAGGTAAGTGAAGTACACTGTAGCTAAACTAAGATTTTAACAATTTTAAACAACAGTAAAACAAAAAGACCCCCTCAAACCACTCAGGATCAAACTTTAGCCTGTAGTTCCCCAAAATAAACTTTAAAATTAAATCCATTGATCTTTTATAACCCTCTAATAACGATAACTGGTGACTTGGGGCTGTGGTGTAGAACTTCTTTATTATTTCCTTTAAAACTTTAAATTTCTTTTAAATGCCAAGATGCTGAGCAAACTCTACTGCCTGTTTACACCACATGCCATAGTCCCCCCACCTGCTTCTTAGAGAAACTCTTATTTTAATTGTTTTCAAATTGACTAAGATATCGTTTATTCCAGCAGCAGGGACAACTATAGGTATCAGATTCTTACATGGATGTAACAAACAAACAAAAATTTAGAGTGAGCGTTGTAACCGATACTGTTCTTCCACAGGTCTGCCAGGCATTAAAACAGCAGTAAAAAGGAGAGCAAAGCAGAATCCATCTGCTTGTTGTCCAAGGGTCAGCAGCTTATCTGCTACAGGCTGCAAGAGTTGAGCAGAATCAAATCCTGACCCTAACGCACCTGCATTCAGCTGCATGGAAAAGAGGGTGTCTGCCCCAAAACCCTGCTCTGCGCTTCCTTGCGAACAAGGGCAGATAGAATTGCTCCGTTAAGCTCATGCAGCTTTTCCGGCTGTTGGCCAAACCACTCAACAAAACTGAACACTTCGAAAGTAACTGCTTTCTAATCCGTTGCAGCTAAAATTTCTTCAGTGCCTATCAGAGGAAACTAGGGTTAGTACAACTGCCAAGGACCTGCTTGGGTGGCTTTACACAAGCGCCTCTACCTCCAGGGACTGTGTGCCTACGATAACACTTGGTGAGCGCTCCTGAAGGCATGCCTAGAAAGGTGAAAGCCGAGTGTTCATCTACCAAAGCTTTCCATTCCAGTTCCACTGATATTCTACACCTAAAGGCACTATTTTGCTCAGCAAAGAGCAAGGGGTAACTCTACAGAAGACACAAAATTGAAAGATGATGCACCAGCTACATCAGGATATAATTCAAATGCTTGACACTTGCAACCTTTTAGCTATTGCCTTCTGAAGGCCGGCTCTCCCACTCACTGACCAAAATTGTCCATGTCACCTCTGAGCCTTTGCCACCTCCTGGATACTGAGCAATGCTCTCCTAATAATTTCAGGCAGATGTGAAATCATGTCCTCTCCCCTGGATAGCACATCTGCATCAACAATATAACCATTCTTCTAATTCAGCAATTAAAAAAAAAATCCTTTCTTATTTATGTAATGATAAAAAAACCCTAGGGGCTATAGCTTTTAACAAAATGGTCCTAACGGGACCACACCTCATCTTTAATTAAACCAGGTCATCAGACCAACTTGA
Organism: Egretta garzetta; assembly: GCF_000687185.1. NCBI lineage: Eukaryota > Metazoa > Chordata > Aves > Pelecaniformes > Ardeidae > Egretta > Egretta garzetta. Next base: position 991,690 of record NW_009258293.1, read on the forward strand.
GGATTTCTCACTCACTCTACAATTGGAAAGTCACAATCTGAAGTCTTGCTATTTAAGAAGAGGCCTAAAAAGTGGTCTTACAACATTTATGTTCCACCCCCTCCAAAGAGGAAAGAGATTACTTACAGACCTGACTAAAGGATGCCACAATGGAAAAGCAAAACCTTACGTTAAAATTACTACTCTTTTGCTTTAAGCATTATTCTATCCTTTAAGCATGTCAGGTACTGCCAGTGGCCCTACTGCATCACTACAGATAAAATTTAAGTGAAAAAAGTTCTAAAGAACTCTGAAAACACTAAAAGCTTTGCTTTCCAAATAGCTGCTGCTGTGTGATTTATCAACTAATAAATGATAAATATGTAATTCAATCAATTTAAACTGCTGGATTTGAATTAGAAAAAAAATTTTCAGTCCTCAGACCCCAAGGATGACTTTGAAGAGGAAAGGATGCAGAAAACTTGATTTCTACAGCGATTACAGAATATGTTATTTTTTCACATATATCTGTAATAATCTTAGCATAGGAATGAACTGCTACAGGTTGCTGAAGGTGCAACTCCTCTCCCACTGCAACAGAGCAACACATGACGCTGAACAAAAAGATTTGATTTCTGCTGGAAAAGCCATGACTTAGAATTACTGGAATGGAGCAGTCAAGAGTTACAAGAATGCTGTCATAGGTTATATGCCTCTCTTCTTCTTGCTACTTAAATCTCTTTAGGTGCTTTAGGAGAAGCTGTTGGTACTGGTTTTCTCCTACTTTCCATTATACTTTCCCAACCCTTCTACACACACAGACAATTTACACTCCTCCAAAAACACTACACCAAAACCAGTTTTTAAACAGCCAAGTCCTTTTCCAAGATCACATTAGCAATTCAAACTATGTTATTATATATCCACAAAGCAGCACAAAATGACAACTGAATTTCTGGTTATTTTTCTACTATTTGAAATCTAATTCACGTTGAGAACATGTCAACTGATACTTAAATACTGCTTACTGTAATATGCTCATCTTCAGCTGCAGTCCATGCAGTACTTCTATCACTCTCTGCACATCGCCAAGAAGCTGGTGAGTGGCTACTATCTTCTTGGCATTCTGGTGGGAATAATTTTCTTCCAAAAACGCTAAGCCATGCATGTGACCATTACTTAACCACTCCTTCTCATACCAGTACTTTAAGCTGGACCTCTGACCTAAAGCAACAGTAATGAGTGTGTTAAAATGAAGCATTAACTACGGCATGTTAACATTACTGGTCTTGCATCAGCTTATTTTTCTTATCAACAGTACCAATAAAGATCCTAGAATAGCAGACAAACCCTGAAGACATGAAGAACTTGTGAAGTGGGAGGCGACATGATAACCTCAAAAAAATCCCCACCTCTGCCCAATTGTAAAAGCATTCAGACCCCAAATTCCATCGAAGGACATCCACAACAGGTAATTGCAGCTGATGCACAGAGAAAGTGTATTTTTAGCAGGGTATCATGCTGCCTAGTAACCATGGTTATAACTAAAGTGACAGTGAGTTCGGTTCTCTGCAGACAGACTAGTGCAGCAAACAGTAGCGAACTTCCCTTCTCCAGTGCTCTTGTTTTCAAGCATCATACGTGTATTAGTACAGTCATTCAAAAGTAAATTTTAAAGGAATCAGTGATGAGGTTCTGATGGAGAACTTGCCTAAGTCAGGCTATTAGTAATGCTAATTCTAGCTCAAAAGGTTGGAATATCAACAACAGCTGAAATGAAATTATGTTAAATGTGATAAATGCATCAGTAAAAGTAACTTCAGAAGCAAAGCAAAACAAGCAGCTTGCGAAATTGCAAAAGCACAAGCAAAAAAATCCAAGCCAAAACCCCAACCAAAGCCCCCCTCCCCCCTGTAAAATATATTGTTACAGCAGATGTTCTCAGAAGACAGCTCAGCACCCTGAGAAACATCACATCACTCACTGGCCTATATCCAGCCCAGACAAAACCTGCAACACCAGAGAGAATATTGGAGCAGACTCAGACTGATATTCACAAGCCTCCAATATAAGCAGGTTAATATTGACTAGAATTTTCATCAGTTAAGGAGAAGCTAAAAAAAAAAGCTAAAAAAGAGTTACTAAGCAGCAGAGTAAGAACAAGGGATCGCACTGCAGGCTGATGAGGCAGCATTGCTGCCCCTGCCATTCGCTTGGGCACAACGAAGCAAAACATCTCTTTGGGAACTGCACTGAGAAGTGAGCAGACCTTGGTCACAGGTACTTAATATGCTTTTGATGGCAATTATAGAAACCACTTTGTTGCCATTCTGTATCATGCCCTATATGAATACCTGTGGACATAAAGGACACTGTCAAACCTCAATACCAATGCTTTCTCTCAGTAAAGGAGTAAAAGCAAATGAGTGCGCTTGTAAGCACACACTCGGCCTCTAGGCCGTATAGGACAATATTCCATGTTTGGAGGCAAGACCTCCAAAAGCTCTCATGCAGAAACCAACAGAGGGAAGAACAATTCTCAAGGCTCCAGCAGCTAAACTTTTCAGGCAGATACGCTGTATCAAGCAAGAGATCTGCCAGGTATGGCCAGAACCACTTTGGAGAGATGCCTGACATACCTGTATTAGCCCCTACACATTTAGTTTTGTGCTAGAGAAGCTACCATCTGTGACAGAAAATGAAGTTCAGGCCACAAGAATAAAATAATGTATTTCAGAACTCCATGGTCATCTTAACAACAGTGAGATTATCCAACTGAAGCCCACCCATGGCATTGTTTACTTAGCAGGGTACTCAGAGAGAAAAAACGCTCTTTCTAGGTGTGTAAGCTTAGAGAAGACACAAGACGATATCCAACAGTGTATACTCTCTATGGCTTGAATGAATCTGTCACATCATAAGCATCTTGATAACGTCTAAGCAAGGGTAAATGTTAATGTATCTCTTAGAAATCCCACCTGACTCAAAAAAAACCTGTCTAAAATGACTGTTGGTACAGTTTTTAGGCATAATTACAATAAACTCGCTTTTATTTCCAATAATATGAATGGTGCTGTTACAAGTCCCAGCACTAAACCGAGGGAAGCTCCTAACTAAGAGTTTGATGAATGGCCATAACCAGTTTTAAAAGCAACTCCTTTGCAGATTCATAAAGCCTGTTTAGCTCGTTTCAACAGTAGAGTCACTGAAATTGAGAGGCCACTTTTGCAGTCAAAAGGTTGGATATGGTTTCCTTTTCCAAGACAGAGGTAAAAATTAAGCCCAAATAAAAAAAAGTATATTTCAGGATCTTCAAAACAATAATTACCAGACATGCTCAAACTAATGAAGCAAATAATGGGTTAGTTGTAATCAGTTTTTACCAGAAAGCATTCTGATAAAGTTTCTTACTAAATACAAATAGTTCCAAGTGCGATGGCACAACTGCATTTTGCATATGCGCTTTAGTTAAGTTTAGAACTAACTCAAATTGACACAAATCAAAGCAAAATACCTTGAAAACAGAGGGTTAAAATTCTGGATGCAAGATACTGTAAAAAAAAACCTTCAATAAATGTTAAAACTATTTTGCTATAACTGAATGTAAGCATAGCATGTCTTCCTTTCTAAGAGTACAAACATTAGTATACGAACTACACAAATCAATTAATTAAACTACCAAGGACTTGGTAGTTTTAAATGGCCAAAAAACCCAGGTATCACAATCCAAATATGTATATAAACCAAAAAGGTCTTGTGATTGGGCAGAGATCCCATTTTCTCTAACTTACAAACATGGACTCAAGCCCGAACCTCATCCGTTTCCACATTCAGCAAGGCTTTGTAACTCAGGAGTAAGAAGTCAGAGAAGATCCATGTAAGTGTTATTTTACCTACTCCATAAGATGGACTAAGACATTTTAAAATACAGTTAGGAGTAGAGAATGTATTGCTTAGTCAACTCTGACTGCACTACCCAAGGTAATTAATATTTGAATTTATATTTGTATTTATACACATAGATTGCAAGTTCCTCTCTGTAACAACCACTAGCACATCATGGCTGTTGAGAACCAGTAAGCCTCTTGCCGGTTTGTTTTAAAGAACATATAAGCCTGGTCTCGTTGGAGGAAAGCTGCAGTCACATCCCGTAAGATGTGCCCATGGGGAGTCTTACGCTTAAGTTTCCCGAGTGCTTCTAAATTCATTTTCCATAGCCAGACAGTATAATCCTTATTACTGGCAGATAGTCATCACAGTTAAAACGTGCATTCCCATTCCTGTCCAGCTGTAATTCCACAATATTGACTCATGTACCTGCACATAAATTACTTTTTCTGTATCTATAACTGAACTCAATTACCTATAATGACAGACAGAGCTAGGGAAGAAGAAAAAAAAGACAGAAGTTTAATCTTGGCAATATATATATATATAAAAAACCCCGAATAAAGTTACTATACATATAAGAAGCTCTGTAACCTTAAATTTCTGTACCTGGAGGATCTTGGCAAATATAGCAGGTATATTTCTCAGGTACATTATCTTCCAGTAAACCCATACAGACTCCATGCTGCCAGCACAGACACTCTTCACACTGTTTAAAGTCAAGAAGTGCACATCAACAGAAATGAAGCCTACAGGAGTTCAATAAGATTACCGCAATTAAGAGACACATCATCTACATATTTTAAGAAAAAAAGGTGTATAATACCCACCCCCCTCTTCCAGCTACAAGCAAATACACGGAAGAATCAGACTACAGCAAAATTTGAACCCTTCCCACACATTTTTCACATGGATTTCTGGAGAATGACAATTACGAAGTGGAAGCAGAGATCCTGAAAGGTGCAAAAATGTTCCCTTTGGAGATGGGAATCTTTCACAAGATGCATGCACACATAAGTAAGACAGAAAACAGTATGCAATCAAGTTTTCTGAATTAAAAGGTTTCCCCCTCAAACAGTAAATCACATTCAATTATAAAATCTAAGGGATACTTATGTCACATAGAACTAAACTAACCAATATTGTGCTTTACTGACACTTGTGTATCTAACATTTTACCTATCTCAGAAGGTAGCTCTACTAATATAAAACTGAAGCGCATATGCAGTTCATAGAATCATAGAATGCTTTGGGTTGGAAGGGACCTTTAGAGGTCACCCAGACCAATCCCCCTGCAGCGGGCAGTGACACTGTTAACCAGATCAGGTTGCTCAGAGCCCCGTCCAACCTGGTTAGTTGTACCAGCTTTAAAAACTTGACATCCTTCCAAGCGTGAGCAATCACATTGGCAAAGACTGAATATAATTTGGCCCTACTTTTTTAGCGCAGCTAAGCTATTCAAAATGCAATCACTGTACTTAAAGCCATACAGTTTTAGAGCAGGAAAAACTATACCCACATGTTCTGTTTCAGTCACTTCCCCCCGCTTTAATAAGCAGACAAAACTTCAGCTGTAGCCTAAAGACCACCGAAACACGAGACAAAACCCCACATAAGAATATTAAGTCAATTTTGATTTGAAACTGTGGTGTCAGTTCAAAATTACTATTTTCACAAGCAGTGAGACAACAGATCATAACCTTTATTTCTTGAAGCACAAGCCAAAAGCTTAATGCTGAGATCCCGCCAGTATTGGCAAAGATTTTCAAAATTAACTAAACCAAACACAAATGGCAACCGCAAGCCATCTTAGATGCTGCTCTTCACTGACCTACAAAGATGCCAATTTGACAAACGCCTCATCTGTGTTGAGCACCACTTCAACTACTTTTATTAATGCTCTTATCTGCTGCCTTCCCTCCAGTTAGGAGAGACAGAAAGGGACTACGAGTTTTTGAATATGTCATTGTATTAATTAGTGGTCTAGGTGTGGAGGAAATAGAAGCACTGGGAACAGAGAACGTAAAAGGTTAGAGAGAAACAGGTTTCTGAAAGATGGGACTAACAATGTTTTGCCTTAAAACATGGGTAAACAGTCCTAAAGCAACAAGATGTTTTCAAAAAAGGCTGAGAGACCATCCTCCTTTCACAAAGATGATTAGCAAGAGCCAGAAAAAGTGTTCTAAAAGGAAGAAAACATATTAAGAAAAATAGACTGTGTACTAAAAATGAGAAGGGAACTCCTGGACCTAATTAGACTTGTGTCCTATAAATCATGCCATATGACACAGAGCTACACCCAGTGATTTTTCCAGGCAAATTTGCCCAGAACACTAACGAAGCACCCCAACCTTTTTTATTTTATTTAAATATCCACCTCACTGGAGCACAGGTCTTTCCTTTTATCTGCATGTTCTATTTCACAGCTTGGCTGGCCAGGCTACAGGCTATTACTCTGGACACGTGCTACAGAGAAGCCACCCCCTGCCCAGGCAGTAGTAGGGAGATTCAAAGCAAGCCAAGTAAGAGATTTGGAAGAGGAAAAACATGTAGAGATGTGCAGTAATATTTAAATCAAAGTTCAACTACAAAGCAAATAAGCAGGCCCAGCTTTTTGTCTACCGGAACAAAAATATCTCAAGTCCATTTCATCCATCACCTCCAAGGCCACCAAATCCAGCCCCAGTATTCTCTACATCACACACAAATTCACCAAAGTTTAGCTAGAAAAAACAAAAGGAAGGGACAATGACATTTTGTCTGGACTTTTCTGGGTTAAGTTACTACTTTAGGCAGTCTCCACAAATGAAATCTAGTAACCTGCTTGCAAAGTTACCGAGACTGGACTGAAACAGCATTGACTGGTGATATATTATTTTTTATACTTTTTTCCAGTTTTAACTTCTACTAACTGAGGCAGGTACTTACTTCAAATGCAAAACAGTATTTCTGTATCCCAGTGTAATGAACAGTATTCTTTATGCATAATTAATTTAAGGCAAGTTCAAGATAAAGGAAGAGGTTTTTTTGCAAAATCTCTAAGCTGAATTCTTTCTGGGTTTCATTATTAAAGACCTAAACAGACCAAACTCTTGGTTTAACTGTACAAGAGTTTCATTAAGCCTTAATGGTCCCCAAACTTTCAGAAAAAAATAAAGGTGCTGCTTGTTTTTAAAATTAACGTCTTTCCCTCATTATTTCTAAATTTGGAACATTCATGGAAATGAGCGCAGTCCAAAGAAAATGACCATCCTCCCTCTTGTAAGGGGGCCCCATAGACCTATCCTGGGAGGAATGAGCCTCCAGTCACATGCATGGAAAAACTGCCCTAGCCCCCAGTTTTGATACCAAGTCAGGGCAGACTGGTATGCAGGCAGACATGCAAGCAAGCGCCCTAAGTGTCAGTGTATTTCAGTCAGACCTTGTCAGAGTAATCAGCAGGGGCAGAATAAACACTCCAGTGGAGAGAAGTGCAAAGAATGACAATATTCTTCTGAAAACCCATACATTGAGCAAAATTACATATCTTCAGGAAGAGAGGGCAACTCTAAATGCAAGTTCTTTAGGGCAGACACTTCCGAATTTGAGTTTCCAAGTGTCAAATTAAAGTCCAAGTAGGAAATAAGAAAGAAAGATTTCTTTCTTATAAAGTTACAACAACTACACGGGATTCTCACCCTGTAAAGTCAAAGGGAAGCATCAATCTCGGCACTACATGTCTGAAAGGCTGAAAGTAGGTTCCCCTTGTCATAGTTCTATAGCTGTGTAACATAGCACCTTTCCTTTGTTTTAATGCTCTGCACTTGGAGAGCTAACTCGAGCATTTCTGCATCAGCAACAGAAGACCAGAGTGTTCAAAACACTTTCCCAAAAACTACAGGCTGACAGAAAGGTGTGGGGAGCACAGTATTTGGTACCTTAAGCAAACCACCTGCCTAATCTACCCCCCAAAATCTTGTTACCAGCAATAGGAATTGGGGAGCAAGGAGCTTCAATCCCTATAATGAATGCAGGTATTCACCACCCTGTCAATCTGCATTCTCTTCCTACTCTCCTGGATATTTCTTTTACCACACAGCTGAAGTGTTTAAAACTCTGCAATGCTCTCAAAAAGACCCAAAAGTAGTTCAACCTAGAAAAATCAGCCCACAAAACCTTATGGAAAGCCATTCGTAGACTACGTCCTGAGCTAGCCGACAGCTCTCTGCATTCTCGCAATTGTAGGCTAGTGTTGAGCCCACATCTGCCACAAATCTATACTCCAGGCTGTATCTTCATGTGTTTCATTCAGCCATCTCCTCAGAAGGCAGCCAGCCCCCTTATTCCTAACTGTCAGGCTCCTTTTCCTCCTATACACTCTGATGCTATTTATCTAATTTTGAAAGAAAACCATCCAGTGAAGTTAGCTGTTAAATTCAGCCACTGGGGGGGAGGGGGGGAATCAAACCCAGATGCATTAGCTAGCCCTATTACATTTTTTTTAAATAAGGCTGTTTATGTTGACAGCAAAAAAGGTGTTTCTATTGTCCTGCTGCAGAAACCAAGAATTCTTCAGACATCAATTTAAACAGTGCACCCCCTCTCCTCCTTAACAGGTTTCTGCCTCCATTCAAGCAATAAAGTCCACTGAAAAGATCATCAGCAGCTGTGAGGTAGGTATGGCAGCTCGTGTCTTCTCTCCTAGTTTCAAACAGCGAAACACCCCACAGTTCACAGTAACATGCCAGCAACTATCCCAGTAAGGGCTCCCATAAAATGGGATCCAAACCTCACAAAAATTAGCAACAGAATACTTGGGAGAGTGAATCCGAAAGTTGCAGATGGAGGTGAGCTTCCTGTGCCAGAAAAATATTTCTGAAGTCAGAGTAATGCGATACCCTTTCACAAATAAAACATCCTTCTCAAAAGAATGCACTCATTACCTCAAAATTTGCAAGGAGCACAGCTACCGAGCTATACTGCTGTCCCTCTGAACTGAGGTCCCACAACAAGTAAAACATTATCTAGATAGGAAGGGTGGGAGCCTCCTAAACAAACACACACACATCCCCCCCAGCCCTCCTTGTTTCTTCAGAAGGGCAACTATGAAAAGCTCGTGATCTAGTTTCAAGTGCACTGGGCACTTAAGCCCCTGTATATGCTTCTTCGAAGACTTAGGGGGAATTACCAAAGGGGACCATGCAGTTCGCATAAACAGCAGTGGCAAAATGAGCTACAGCAAAAGATGTCCAAGAAGCTTTTTTATTTGACATGTTTGACTTCACTACTTAAATTGATAGGAACTGGGTGGAATGGCTCAGAGCAGCTACCTGGGGAAAGGTTTCCTGATAATTTACAAATGTCTCAAAAAGTAAAAGTAAACAGCCAGGGCAGTTCCAAAGAGGCTTTTATCAACAGTTTTAAGCAGGAGAGGTAACAGACACTGCTCTGGCTGGAAACAGTTTTCTGTAAAGTTGGTTTAGAAAGAGTAGATGTATGGAGAACGGACACATGGCCTTACGCAGATTAGGAACTCTGAATTTACAAACTACAGAATAAGCTGCAGAAGGGACAGATGCAGCTCTGCTTCAAAACAAGAGACTTAAGGGTTTGGGGTCGGTTTTATTTGTTCATCCTATCTAGAGGATTGTATGTTTAAGTCAAGCTTCTCGCCAGGGCAGAGAACTGAAACGGTACCACCATCTCATGGCAGTGTTCTGAACATGCTCAGAATTAGAGGGAAGCAAAAAAGCCAGATAAAAAGCCACTGATTTTAAATATGTACTCTCTAAACCTAGGAAATATTCTAATTTTTAGAAAAATGCAAATCCACAAGTGACAAACCAACTGCTAATTGCTTATATAGAATTGTCCATCTTCCCCCCCTTTTCTTTGATAAGAAAACTAAACTGAACATTTTTCACAAACTGTATCAAACATCAAAGATCTCCACTATCATAACAGCTGCTCACCCTGGCATGTTATCTTGAAATGAAAAAAGTATTATTTCAGAGGACAAGAACAGTTTACTTCATGCACAGAATGTACCTGTGCATATTTCTACAATAGATCTTCCACTGACACCTTTCACTGTATTCACCAGAATGTGCACTCACCCTCCACTTCATACCTGAATCATGAAGTCATTTTCTTCTTTTACTTCACAAACACACCGAACAATCTCAAAATCACTTTCTTCAACTTCTTCGTCAGGGTTTGTGGTTACATCAACATCCTGACTGCAGTCATCATCACTCCAAAGCAAGCTGTCCATAGACGACTCACTCAGGGTGTCATCCTCTGTAGAAAAAGTGGTTAGATAAAATCTAATTACAGAAAGGTCAGATAACTCCCAAGATTTCATCCCGAGCATGCAGGCATACATTTCTAAAAGCATGAGTTCACAGTGCAATTCAAGGAACATCACAATGTTACTACATTATATAGTGACGTTCAATAAACAGTAAGTTTATTGAAGGTTACTACATAATGAACTTTTATATTCTCATTAATAGCTCATTCAAAATATTTCAATGTAACAGCTTCTGCCATTAAAATAGTACTCTCAACATACAGTGCCTCAAACCAAAGGCACAAAGTCTCTTCAGATGAGCAAGTATAATAAACAAAACCAGATTTATAAATTCAGATAGGATTGACACTGGTTTCTGCAATCTGTACAGAACTGTGACTTGGTACTTTAAGTGTAGAGCTCCCCAAAAGAGCTAAGAAGGTTCTGTCTTACAAACCACTTGATCTCAAAGTAATGTTTCCATTACAGAACCGGAGTCCAACACAGAATTTAATCCTGCTTCAGAAATTATTTTCATTTAGACTCCTTTTGAGGACACGCTTATCAATGCAGGGGCAGTGCACTGCCCAAGGTATTCTTTCAGAATGCTCCCACACTGCTTAAAGCATTAATGCCTCTCTGTGGATTGAAAAAACTGCCAAGAAAATTCTTATTGAACAACATGTGAAATTGAGATGCTTACCTCAGTAATGTTAATGGAATGTCTACACTTTGGCAATAGAATGGGAGGGTCAGAGGGAGAAGATAAGGATTTTAATTATTTGGGAAATACTCTAATGAGCTGGAGAAGAGTGGAAGGTGAAAATATTAGTCACTCTTAACTAGATTATGGTCTCTCACCTATATTGGGTAGAACCATTTTGATCACTCAGCCCCTAAAAGAAGACTAGAAATAACAGAACCAGTCTGCGGTATAAACCAGATCTTTTGGAGAAACATCTGTTCTCAAATGTAAGGGGCTGAGAACCCAATGCATTAGTTTATTCTCATGTTTACAAGTTTTATTCCACCTCTGAGATGCAACGCTTTCCTAAAATGCTCTGGAAGCAGCAGGTTAAGTATGCTGCACTTTCTTCTATTCAAGAATTTCACTATCACTTGCACCAGATCTTATTTATATAGGCACTGCTTTTATTGTTAGTACGAGCACCCCAGCTTCCAAAAGCAGCAAAGCAACTGTGAAAAGGATGAAATAAAACCATTTCCAATACTTTTCACCTCTTTCTTTTGTCTATGAACTTATCAAAAGAAGTCTGAGAAACTGATGGCAGAGTTACTAAACTGCAAGTACGTTCTATGGTCGATATGCTCCAAACCCACAAGTGATCAGCCTTGCAGAACATGTTTTAAGACATTACCACCAGCTTCAGTAGTTTTTAATGTTTCTTCTTCTCCCTATATGATGGAATTAACGGAAGTTAATTTTTACATTTTGCCTAACAGCAAACAATGAAAGAGTTGTGTAAAAAAAAAAAATAAAATCAAAAATCAAAGGGTCACCAACAGTGTTCCTGTACAAAATCAAGCTGTCATACATCTCCCATTTCCTTCAAACTTGTGGGCTTTAGTAACAACGGAAAGAACAAAACGTTTGTCTTCCTTTTTTATTGTACTGGTTTGTGACAGTAAATAGCAAGATGGACTAAGATACTAAAAATTGCGGAAGCTGGAACACAGATCCACATTTTTACGAGCTCTGTTTATCAAGTACTTTGAAGACACTAATAAATAGTTACTCAGGAGCTTCTCATCATTATGAGGCTCAGAAAGTCATTATAACCATGTATCTCATATCGATGCACCTACACATAACCACATCCAGTGGTCTCTCAAACACAGCACACATTGTATAAAACTTGCATAGCAAGTATTTTTAACTCTGAACGAGTTATTACTTTGAGGAAACCTTAGGAAATGAGAAAAATTTAATTACTGAAGTCTGAACATTGTTATTATAGCATTAATAAGGTGCTGCAAAAAGGTGCAAAATGAGTTTGAGTTCTGAAATAAGGGCAGCAGCCTTAAAGTTTCTGCGAAAGTAAAGTCAAAGCAAAAAGCAGCAACATCAAACTCCAGCAAATGAACTGGGTTCAACTTCTTCAGGCAGGGAAAGGAAACACACACGGTCCTGTGAAAGAATAGCAAATATATGTCACGACCACCAGCTTTCGTGTATATTAGTGCAGCCCAGACATTTACTGGTGATGAGACAGAACCAGCAAACCATGGAAGATTGTCATCTTACCATTTGTTTTTGATTTTCCTCTGTGCTGTGCAGAATCAGAGCAGTGTAGCAGTGTGCTTGGGTGGGCAGTTGATTTGTTTGAAGAAATACATTTTGTGACAACTGATTTTTCAGGAGAAAGCTCCTGAGAAATATCTGTGCTTTCTTCGCTGCCAGAGTATTCTGTAAAGGTGTAAGAAATATTATTAGAAATCTGTGGTCAAGAAAAGTTGATGAAAGGAAAAACAGCACCGTGCATGCCCATAGCAGACGTGTCATTCACTGGGACAGTTTCCACTTCAGTGTGTTAGGACTCCAGGACTTTACTATGCTGCTGAACGATTTGCAAACTTTCTAGAGGCAGTAACATCACTGCCTGAACCGGAAGAATCTTATGTAGCTCAGTTACCCTTCACTGCTGACATAAGTGAGAAAGGCTGAAAAGACTGGTCACTTCAATTGAACTGTTCTTCAGGTTTACAAATGCTTTTGCATTACAGGCACTCCTACACACACACTGGCAGCTGGAGAACTTTCCTTCACATCCCACTATTATTCATATGGGCCACACACATTCCCTAATCTCACAGACTACAAAGTGGACAGAAAGCATCTCTTATTTTCCTACTGGATGTACAGAACCGGATGTATGGATGGGTAAAAAAAGCCTGATTAGGAATGTGTGGAGAAAACACTTAGAACAGTTCCTCTGTGATGTACCCATTCCTCATGTCCCAGACTGTATACCATTCAAGGCTGCCTGCAGTTATAAGCAGTACCCTCCAACCAGTTACCTGGAGAAAACCTTTCAAGGTTTTCTGGACCCCAAGGGCAACATCAAAAAAAGGCAAGCAACGTTTTAGAACCCAAGGGTAGATGAAAGAGCAGTTTGTGGGTACTGTTTGTGCAACTATTGCGTAAGTTTACAAAGTATACTTTGCATATTATCATTATATTTGAGGGTAGCATATAATCATAAACTCACTAAAATTATTTGTCTCGGTACAATTCTGAATCCGTCTGCCTGTGGTTCTTTTCCCCTCTACTCTCATGACAGCCTGCCCTATTCCTTCATGGCAGCAAACAAAAAGATAAGGTATTTTCTTTCCTGTCTCAGAAAATCCTCCAGTTTAACAAATTATGCATGACAGATCGAATGTGCTGCTTTAATGATCCTAGACACCTATCAATGGCAGATAAGTTGCCACGTTTGATCTACAAACCAGAGAAACCTTTCAGAATCAACTACAATTTTTAGAAGTGAAGGATCCAATTACCAGTAACATCTGGGCCTACGTATGAAGGTCAAAGCAAAAAGCAGCCCGAAGAAAGATTTCGTCTGCAGAGGCTTGGGAATGCAACAGAGAAGACATGTTCCTACAACCCCATTCACATAGGTGGAATGGCGTGTTAGGAGACACAAGAGAAGGACACAGCAGTAGTATAGACTTTAAATCAGGTTTTTACTTCTCTCCAGGACAGGATAGATTTAACCCTTAGGAAAAAAATGTAGGATGCAACAGGTTTAAGAGAGCTCACTGTCACAGCCTCTGAAATCCCATACTAAGAGAAGATGTAAGAAATAACAAGGTTAACAGCAGAAAAAGAGGACTCATCAACATTTGCAAGCTCCATCATTCGTGCCCCCAAACTAACCCATATAACTGAGAACATCTGGTACATGGGGTCCTTGGCAACAAATCAAGGGGCTCTGCGCCCTCTTAACTGGTTAGAACTTGCACACAAGTACACTTGCTAATAAAAGCCAGACTTTAAGACTGACATATCCATTTATGAGTTAGATTTATTCTGTACCATTATAAGCACTATTATAAGCAGTCATCAGGCATTAATGATGCACCTCAACCAGGAAATAAATTATCTTGCCAATCACAATCTAATATCAACCATTTAATAATACCAGAACAGATTAATGAATGAAGAAAGCAGTCTTATCTGCAATGCCCACTCTTAGGAGCACGGAACGGTGTAACAGGGAAAACAAAACAATGAAGCCGTTTTCCTCCACAGAAGAAAGAGCTTTACCAGGTTTAGTTCTCTTTTTCTTTTTCTTCTTTTTCTTTGACTTGGACCTTCCATAGTCTTTGGATTTTCTTTCTTTGTTCTTCTCATGTTCTTTAACAGCTGAAATTAGACAACAATCCAATTTAATTTTTAAGACATATACACACCTATTCTACTTACTGATTTTCTTAAAGATGTGCATGGTTCCTTTGGACAATCACGGCCAGTTCACCGCAAAAACCAACAATAAAACTTATTTGTAAGAATTCCCAGCTCTCATAATTGGAATGGTCTGTTTTAAGTTTTAATTTGATCGTCCCACAACAAAGTTACAATACCATGAGGGAGCAATCAACTGTACACCAATGCCCATGTACTACTTAACATGTTTCAGAGATTATTAAAAAAGAAAATACTGGGGGGTTTTGCCACATCTATTTTCTAAATTATTATGGCTGAATATTTCACAGAAGCATTGTGACAGAAGTCTGACAAGAACAAAACTGCAACCCCCCAAACTCTAGTAGAGCTCCTCAGTCAAATATTTTGCATTGAAAATGGAGTAACAACTGGTTCAGTAGGCTTTAACTGCTATTCTCTCACCATCTGTTCTCTATCCTATTTTTATGGGAATAAAAAAAACCCCAAATACCATAATTTTTGAATGACTGCATGATATCTTTCAAACAAGTCCACCCTCAAAGCATGCTTCCAGAGCACTTGCCACGAAGTACAACCCCACTGCAAGGTAATGTGCACAAACCCCTGCTTTCCATATCCCAGCATTTGTTTACAACCCTTCTTTCAGATATAGGTCTCTGCAGCAGAATTTGTTGATACTTACACAGTTCCTTAAGTAAATTATCCTGACTCAGCTGAGACTATAAGTGCAACCATAAAATCTATTATGGAGGGATGCCTTGCATCCCAAAAGGGCTCTGCTCTCAGAGTACTTAGCTGATTAAGCGCTCACCATCCCATTTAGAAACCTATTTTAAATTCCGATTATTGATGCCAGAATAAGCGCCTAAAGACACTCTATACTGTAAAAAAAAAAAATCTTCTCCTACACAAAACATCTAAGAACCATAGCTGGTCTATAACCACTTATGAAGCAAACCAGCAATACCAGTCTATTACATTAACCTCTTTCCTACATGCTAGTAGTGAACTCCCCAGTTCACAATCTAAGGCTACATATTTACAGTACAAACAGCTCACAGAAACTGGGAACCTCAGTCACATTTTATCATCTGTGATAAGCATGCAGGAGACGTGCTCATTAGCTCCTCCTCATGAGAGTCTTCAGCTCTGTATCTCCCCATCCTCTTAGTCCTTGAGCACCTCCTACTACTTTGCCATTTATGTTCCTCTTCTGGCATGTCATTAGCGATGGCTGCTAAAACTACGCAGTGCCAGCAGCCATGTTAACCACTTGCGCTGATGGCAGCCTGCCACACCAACTACATGTCCGTCAAAGGGAACAAGACTGGCAGCACAAAAGACAAACTTTATCCCCCCTCTACTACCATTTGTTAAGGGGGATAAAAAAAAACACCAATCAAACAAACAAAAAAGGGAAGGAAATAAAAGTTCATATTTAAGTCTCAGCACAGAGCTTCCAACTTCCTTCTTACTTTGTCCTCATCTCCTAGTCCTCCTGTGGTCAGGATCCTCTGGGTACCATTTCCTTCTCCCTGCTCATGCACAGGGATGCAAGTTAAGTTCTGTCACTTTATTCTTCCATAAGGGCAACAAGAAAATAACTGAGGCCAACACAAGTAGGAAAATTTTGCATCTTTTCACTTGGGAATTGAAATTTGCATGGTTAGATCACCCGATTTGCTTTAAGAAATGCAGCAGTGCAGAGTATGCTACTTCAGTCACTATCAACTTATCACTGATAAATGACAAAAAACTGTCACTTTGTTCCACACTTTTTCCTCTTGAGCATGCCAGTACATCTTTTCAAAAATCTGAAAAAATCTAAGTATTTGTAAACTTCTGTGTACAGCAATCATCTTAACTACAAAACACAGTTAATGCAGGATTTTTTTTTTCTAAAAGAATATGCAAAGGATGAGTACTATAAAAGGGACCTTCCAAAAACCCTGTACTGTACAAGCTTTGTGTTGTTTCTTGTAAGCATTCTGAAGTCCAATGAATTCTCACTGAAAAAAGACCAAGATAAGGAGGCTACCTAGGTTAGGAGCATCTTCATAGATTTACGTGATCAAAAAGAAAGGTAAACTGTCTTATGTAATCCTAAAAATTCATCACACAATCACCACATTTTTTAATTTTTATTTATTTTTTTTTTTTCTGGCAAAGACATAGGAAGACCTCTCAGTTTCCTTGAATGGCAGAGACGCTTGTCAGGACGAGGATGAGTACTCAGTCACATCCTCCACCACCACCATGAAAGTTTATTCTAATCTCTATATAACGATACCCTCAAGTAAGATGTGTTCCACTGAGTCAGCCCAACGAAAGGACAGTAATGGATCTCACTCAGACCTTCCTACACAGGATGGCAGCCCAGGATGCCCAAGAACAAACAGAGGTGGTAAGTACTGACTATGATGACCAACAGAACCATACAGTGACAGGCAAGTAAGGTCATCTTCTCCAGCCTATCTCCAGAACAAAGATCACCTGTTACAGGTAGAATAGTCTAAGCTCATATTTTTTTTGTTTTCCTCATCACTACAACTCAATTCTCACCATGTATCTGAAGGAAAGTGGTGATGTAGTAAATCTGGAAGTATGCTAGAAATAATTTATGTATTATTATGCATGCATAAAAATATATTTAAATACATATTTATATGTATGTGTGTACATATACACACACGGCCCGCTGTATGGCTGTTACCCACCTATATTAGATTCCAGTATAAACAGGGCTTACACTATACCACTGAACAGTCAGAAGTTGTGAAGCTTTTCAGAGATGTTTAATAGCAAGGAATGTTGACTACCAGAAGTAGTCAAAAGCTATTAAAAAAACATACAAAAGAACAAACTAGGTCATGGTGCTCTCTTGATTTCGGCCTTTTTTTTTGCTTTATAAAGTTTAGGTTTCTCAACATTACTTAAAAATATTTAAGGCTTTGGACAACCAAGAACTTAACAGAATTAAGGTACATGTATCAAACAAGCAAAAAATCAAGAAAGGATCTTTTCATGCCCTTAAATACCATAGTACTTTTTACATCCTAAAAATATTACACATTGACTGGGAAGATTAAAGCCCAGCACATATAACAAGAAAACTTATAGAATTCCCTATATTGATTCTTCATTTGAAACTACTGTAAAGAAACAGTGAAAAAACACCACTTACATTTTATACTGCACATAAAAAATTAAACTCTCTAAAAGAAGGTATACGAGGTACTTTCTGTCAGTATTACCAGTTCCTTAAAATGCTTACAACTTTTCCAAGACTTTTCCAAGTTTAACTTTATCATGTTAAACTAAGGAGGCGTACCATTTTCAACTCTCTCTTTTTCTTGAGGTTTCCGCAGAGATCTCGCTATGTGGTTCTTTGTTTGTTCTCTAACAGAATGTCGGTGACTACTTAATGCACTTACAGGAGTTGAAGTTCTTCTCTTTTCTATTTTTTCATCTCTATATGGGGTACTCCTTAGGGCTATGTGTAGAGGAGCATCTACAAAGAGAATAAAGACCAAGTCCAAACTTTAAATACTTTCAAAATATAAGTCTACTTCACCAGCAGCAGCTCTGATAGTCCACGTGAAGCATTTCTGATCAGATGCACTGCTCACCTCACAATCCTAGCAACCTGGCCACGGAAAAGCTTTTAAACAGAAGCTGATTTAAAGGCTAAAACCTGTAATGCTTTTGTTGCTTTTCCAAAAAGAAACAGTAGATGCAAATGCTTTCCCTAAAGCTCTGCTCTTCCAGAAGAACATCTTTCTTCAAAGAACATTTCTTTGAATAAAGATGGAAAGAGAAACAGCTAGGTTTGGCAGAGATATGGGTCAGGTGATTTTTATTATTAGTTTAAGAGAAAATAAAAGGGTCTCTTGATTTTATTAGAGGAATCACAGTGGGTTCTCAAAAGCGTGCTTTGTAATGAGGCATACAGAAGTGGCACAGAGAAGCTCTCCACATCTAAGGAATGGCAGTTTTTAAATACACACCACTGAAACAACAGTGTTTCAACTGAGAGCGAGATGCAAGAATTCAGGATCACCACCTGAAGTTCACAAATATCACAAGACACAGACATGGCTTCAACTGAGATTCCACTTGTCAAGTGGTTCTCATCTTCTAAACTACAGCTTTCCTACTGAAAGACTACTGGACATGGAAATAGAGAAGTGAAGCTGATAAAAGCTAAGGCTGCATGGTATTGCACGGCAAGTACATTGCCATTTTGGAGTATGACATCAAGTATCCTGGTCAAGGAGACCCAGGAGCCAAGGTGACAGCTTGCTGACTTTCATCAAGAAAGTCCAATTCTACCATCATAAGCATCTCAAAAGTTCAGGGGATACAAAAGGCAACTTCCTTCTTGTCTGAAGACTTACATGCCAGCTGGATCTTCAATTTGGACACCTTTAACTAAGTAACTGTGAGCAGTACCTGAAAATGACTGAAAACAGAAGGAAAAGGGTCCAAGAGAGCATACTTAGGAGAAGAGATGGAATCAAGTACTCTGCCCTGACCAACATTTCAAGTTGAAGCTATAACAAGGCAAATTAAGACGTGTCATTATGGAGCTTTCAGAATCAGGTAGATCTCTTCAGGCAAAAGAAACTCCAACATGCAGAAATCTGAAGGCCAGATGACTTCTTCCATGTTCCTCTCAATCTGAAGTTATATTAGAACTTGAAGGGAAAAAAAATAGAAAAGGAGCCATTTGTAACTATTTCTGTAACCAAACGGTTACCTTCTACTCACGTGCCACAGTGCTTTAGAGCAGCCACAAAAGACGACAGAAATTAGACCAAACCCCAGATTTCTACACAAGACTGTCTCATAAAGGTACCTTTTGTCCAGTCAGGCAACTCACTGTAGCCTTTCCCTGGGTGCAAGACTGTAGAAAGCACCATGTTTTGTCCACGAAGAATTACCAAAGCCTCCTTGATAAGACACTGCAGTATGTGGAAGTATCAACACAGAAAATACTCCTTGGTAAGATACTACAGGATGTGTATGGCTTTCCATTTTCAGCAGG
>NW_009258293.1:1011332-1038350 GCF_000687185.1 Egretta garzetta
ACTAACTTCTCCTCTTGCAGGAATAAAGAGGGGTTTTGGGGCATGGGGTGAGGTTATTTGTTTGTTTGGCTTTTTTTTTTTTTTTTAAATACAGAGGTTTTTTGTAGGACTTGCTAACAGAATTTGCTCATCTGAGGACTTCCATGATTAGTGGGTTGAACAAGACATCATCAGTTCAGACAGACAAAAAAAAAAAAAACAAAAACTTTTTTCCATGGTACAACATAGCTGAAAAATAAGATTAAGGTACTTCATAACGTGTTTGGTAATACCAGTGTCCTAACAGACTTTCTGAAATGCAAACTGTTTGTAGCTGTACAGGGTGAGAAGTCATGTAAACAAGCCTTTCTTGAGCTTTCCTGATTGTCTTACCATTCTACATTAAGTTCCAAAAATATTTACTGAACCCCACCTCAGGGAATCCCAAAATTACAATAGAAAAAGCTATACAAACCAGATAACCTTCATTTAGGACTCCTAACTTTCCCCTCTTCCAGCAGCTCAACTCAGTTTCATAAATTAACATTTGAAGAACCCTATGGCCACCTTAATCCCACCAGTCTTTCAAAGAGCACAAGGCATCTCTGCTTCCTGTGGGCTGAGATCTGTGCACACAAACTCTTGGTGGAACAAAACCATATTCCATGCCCATTAGGTTTTTTAGCTTTGCAAGACTGAAGTTTAATGAAATTTTGGCCAAGAATGTCACATCTTTTATGGCACAGAAAGGTTTTTCACCAGTAACACTAGCCTGGGGGAGTTCAAGGGTACTCTATCATACAATGGATATATTTTTATTCAATAACTGACAAAAAATAGCTATTGACAAATATGTTACATTTTGAAACACCTTTTGTTCTATTGATAGAAAGGTTTAGAGGGTCTATGAGATCTTCGAGCACTCTGAAATACATTTTAGGGTTGAGACAAAATTTGAGAAGATAAGACTGGAAAGTTATTCTCAACTTTTGGGAAAGTAAATGTTAAAACTTGTGCCATGAAGACTCATATTTGTAAGCCTTCCATATTTAGCACCCTGTTTCCTCTCAATACAGCATTTTCAGTATAATTGAGACAGGCCAATTTATAAAATTACCCCCCAAAACCCAAAGAGCAATTACTTACCATAACCACCACAAACAAGAACTTGTATTTAGGTACATGCCTTTAAAACGTGTACGTTCCCCAAGCTCAGACTTCCTGCCTTACCACCACCTGCAGAGTGTGCCATGTGCTTTTCATCCTTCTGACCCCAAGCCAGCCTTTACTCTCCAGAAGGCATCCGACCCCTCTGCCTCCTCCCAATCACAGGAACTCCTGATTTGCAGTTTTAAGAAAGGCCAGAGCGCACAATACACCATGTTTACATGGACAACACCTTCAACTTTTGTTGGTGCTATAACTAACTTGTCTTGCAAGTCACTTGGCCCTGGAAGCACTCTACGGAGACTACCAGGCAACAAGACAACACTAACGTGAGTCTGTGGTGAATGGCAGGAATATGCCCACAGAGACTCCTATTAGGAAGAGCACAGGAGACTCCTATACCGTTCCCCAAGTTGTCTGTGCGGGTCCCATGAAGACACCTGCACTTGTCTCAGAGATATCCTCAGTTGGGACACAGGTGACATCTAAGCTACAACTTCTACATATTCCTGACAACACCCAACACTAGCAAAAAAATCAAATTAGATATTAGTACCCTTTAGTACCTCTACAATCCAGATTATCATTAATCATCATTAGAATTATACAATTCTCTACAAATAGACCACAAAAGCCCTCCTGACATGCAGGACAGTGAACAGTTTCACTGTTCAAGAACAGTGATGTTGGAATTAAACACCAGCAGATTAATTTCTGGCTGCGATGATGCTAAATACCACTAACAGGAACAGGAGGTATGTTCATAAAATTCTGGAGATGAAGAGGCCTGCTGATTAACTGCCCACAGCCTCCTTCCACCAAGTTCTTTCAGGCCTCCCTTCCCTAAGCCTGGGAGAAGTATCCTTGTCTATATAAAGAGCTGATCCAGAAGCAGTGAAGGATCTTAGAAACTAAAAAATACAGACCTGATATATGAAACCACCTCAACCATGAGAATGCACAAGGACAGAGCCTTAAGAGACCATAAACCTAAGCATGTCAAGACTCAGTGACAGACAAGG
Source organism: Egretta garzetta (assembly GCF_000687185.1). Lineage (NCBI taxonomy): Eukaryota > Metazoa > Chordata > Aves > Pelecaniformes > Ardeidae > Egretta > Egretta garzetta. The sequence continues at coordinate 1,013,501 of NW_009258293.1, forward strand.
CAATAGCTTCCCATCTGATGGAAGACAAAGCATGTGAGACCTAAGTTAGGAAGACAGATTCAGCCTTCACAGGAAGCAGAAGACCAAATTCCCAAGAATTACAAATTAGATAATATTTACCATCCACAGCTGTGAGATCATTTGCTGATAATATCCACTGATATTTTCAAGAACTGAAACACCATCTATCATCTTGGCTTACAGCTGAAGTATTTCACACAGCCTTCCTCCACAAACTAAATGTGGTATCTCAAGATAAGCCACAAAGCTGATGGGCAATTCTGCAGAACAGAGAGGGTGTTAATGCAGATCTTTACCCACTCCAATGAGAAACCTCGTCTTTGTAGGTCACCCATGCACATTCTCCGCCTAGCAAAGAGGCATCCATCAGCTCGTATTCAAAGGAAGCAGGCACCCCCACCCCCCAACCCCGATCACCCTGAAAACCCCTAAGCCACATGCCAGAGACTCACATGGTGATAGCCATCAGCTGACATCTGGATGCCTTATATATTTAAGCTGTCCAAGCAAGTTTGCCAACCTGTTCCTATGCACGCAGGGTTAGGATCTCGTCAGTAACACAAGTAAAGACAAGGCCCCTTTTTTCTTTACATGCATTCCTGGCATTAAGGCACTTGTGCATTAACATGACACACTGTAAGTAACTTTGAGTAGGCAGGATGTTCTAACAATGAGGTCACACACAAACATTGAAACCTGCTGACAAAGTGCATGTGTTTTCTTGAAGTACCTTTTATGGACTCCTCAGCAGGGAAAGATTTTCTACAGTCTCTGAACTACAAATTGCAGGTCTGTTGTTTTCTTTTCTTCCTCATGGCAAGAAGAGCAGAGCCAAGACTGGCAGCAACTTTGCCAGACTCAGGCTGCCAAAACTGGAGCCTAATATTGCACGGTGTTTTTAGAGTCTCAAAACCAGGTTTAACTTCCACTAGAGCAAGACTCTTCAGGGGAGCTGAATTATGTCCTGGGAGCATAAGGGTATCGACTGATGAAGCCCCTGCCAGTACAACAACTGTGCTGTGGGCAGTACCAAGCCTGTCAGCACTACTAAGTGGTTAGGAGCATTAGCAGTACAGCAGCCACCTGAGTGAAGGTTTTGATGGCATCTCCTTGCCCACATGTATCAACTCCCCTACTTATTCACATCTAGTGAGTTAGAATTGCCTGACAAATTTTTGGTACCTATCAAGTACAGAGCCTCTCCAAGGTCTGAGGCAAGGTGCATCAGCTGCACAAGCCCTGAAGTCTGTCACAAGTTGATTTTCAGATTCAGAAAAATTGTTCAAGACAAGGGCATGAATTAAATTTTGTTGAACTTCCAAATGAAAAGATTTTACTAAAAAATGAAAGCCACCAGCTCAGAAAGACTCAAACACAAGACAGAGGACACACTTCAGGTGTTAAAATTACAAGTTGCAGGTACAAATAACAAAATTAAGCTATTCCATGCCTCATGCCCTTGGAGTGGTCTAGGTCAGGAAACAAACTTTATTAAAAATAACTTTTTGCAGGTACTTCACATAAAATAACACAGACATATCTGAAAGAGAAAACCGGCACCTTCAGAGGAAGCTGTTTACAATAAGTGTAGGGCACAACTCACAGTATGGATGACATACTTCAGCAGCAGATGAAGTCAGAGTGCAGGGAGAGAGAAGGGACCACAAAGAAAAAAGCCTGTCTTAAAGGTTAATACATATGAACATGGAATGTGGTGGTTCTTTTTTTAAATTACAGCAATCAACAAGTAACCAGCTGCCAAAAATTATAACAGATACTACACCATGTTTAATTTCCAAGTGATAAATTTGATAGAACGCCTTGGTCTGAACTGTCAAAAACTTAAGCAACTCTTTCCTGCGAGACAGACTTTGAAAAGCCATGCTTGAACAAGCTATGTTCAGAAAGCTTGTTTTAAGCTTACGCATCCACATACATCTGTGTGGGTTGTGATTCTCCTCTTTAACAGGACTGCTGCACGCAGCTCTATCATGCACCTTCAGATGCGCAATGCAACCTAAGAGCCAAGGGCAGAAATGCCTGTGTCTCCTATATTCCAGGGGGACACAAAATCAGCTGCCTTATTCTCCATGAGGACAATTCTCTCATTAAAGACCGAATAGTAGCAATACTCATGGAGGTAAGTAGTACAACATGGGGCTGGGGGAAGAGTTGTTTCATCATAATGATTTTGTAATATTTCCTGACAAAGTAAAGAGAAGAGGTATTGCCTGAATGCATCCAGTAGGCATTTAAGCCTGCATCATTCTGTTCAGAGTAGTAGGGCATGTCTAAAGTACAAGCTAGGCAGCAGTAGTTCCTTCCCCTCTTTTCAGTGACGAGCCACTACAGAATTTAGCCGGATCTCTGTCAATCTTGTCACTGCAAAGCTAAGATCCTTCTTAAGGAAAAGGAAGAGAGAGGACAGATGGGTTCCACATTAACCTTTCCAGCTCACTCACATTTTGAAGCCAATGCCAAGTGGTACAATTTACATTTCAGATGTTGAAATTTCAGAGTTGCCACTTCAGTGCAAAGTAATTGTACTTAAATTGTTTCTTCCTGCGTCCCACAACATGGCCATTGAAGACCACTTACATCCTTCTTGTTTTCTATGTGTCAAAATTCTAAATTTTAAGCACTACAGGGAAAAGGTTTTCCTACTGTTCTGAGTATTGCATCATTTCCTAGAATTTCAGGAACAATAAGTATTTTCACTTGAAATCTAGTCAGCAGTCCACTCCACCATTTATTTATAATTTAATGTGTAGCAGAAACAGTAAGAAGTCCCAGAACTCCAAAACAAACCTTGAGAGATACTGACTTAAGCATGATAAAGCTTCTAAAGCAAGAGTCTCTACAAGCTTAGGGAATAACAAGACTCATGATCTAAAGTCTTATCTGTTAGAAACTGACACCTTTTGTGAAGCACTAAAACCTATCTAATATAGTGGAGTATAAGAAAAGGACATTTGTACCAAAAGGTAAATTGATTTAAATATATTCACTTCAAACAGGAGGATTTTTGCTCACAGAAGGATTGTAAGGATGCAAAGTAAACCCACCATGTACCACACTTAATTATGTATTCAAAAGCCTTTACTCTCACTAAGCAGTACATCCTGAAAAACCTTTTAAAAAGGTGAACTGTGTTTAGTAGACATGAAGAAAGTCTTGCTCAGCAGGCTGTCTTCCTATACATGCCATTAAGAACAGAAGAGATGCTTGCAAAGAGACGGGGTAACAGAACAAAGTGCCACACTGTGAGCTCATGAACTCCATGAACTCTACTTTAGAATGTGTGATACCCCCACAACAAAAATTAGAACAACTAAGAACACATTGAGTTAAAAAACAAATGGCACTTAATATCAGGCATATAACTGATATATAATGACACCACTTCAGGGCTATTTGCAGGGACATGCCATGAAGCACATCATCAAAACAATCTGGGTTAAAAGCCTCCATCCACAAATGAGGGGAGGGACTTAAAGTAAGTAAATATGGTTACAACTAAACCCATAAAGAACTACCTGCCAGTGCAGACAAGATGATTACATCAAACCAACAGTGTGCACTTGGGGGAAAGGATAAATTAGAGGGTCACAATCCTGAGTCACTAGTCAGTTCATTTACGACAATCACAGGAAAACAACTTCTCAAACCACAATAATTATGCAGTTACAAAAAGCAGAATAGAAGTGTGTTTATGGAAAAGTGCATGAGGTACAAGAAGCCTATTTTGATAACCGTGCAGGTGCTAGCAGCTACTCTTCATAAAGCACTCGTCTCAGCTGTGCTTGTCACAGCAGTCCTTCGGTTTCATGTAAGCTGCACGCAAAGCATAACACACACAAACTGGCACATCCTAATGCATTTAAAGAACAATCTTCCTCTAACCAAATCTTACGCCTTTGCATTATTTAAAGTTACAGAAGTATCTGGGGTATAGAAGTTTACATGTAGCAGCAGTATGTTAACTTACACTTCTCTTGTTAGGAACAAGCAGTAGCACCTCAAATGAAAAAATGCTTGCTGGATACATTAGGAAAAGCAGACATGAAGCAAAGTAAGGCTAGATATACTTCTGCTGTTCTTCAGTGAACAGCTTGCAAGACTTTGAAATTCTTAATTAAGCAGAATATTAATGAAAGATCAAAAGCAAAGACAAAAACCACCAGGGAATTCAGCAAAGAGAAAGCTGAATTTTATAAAACAGACTCAATCAGAAGCCAAAAGAGATGACAACTTTTATGGACCTGCAGTACAAAGAGAAGTCAGTCCACAAGAACAAAGCTTGGACAGGTTATCAACAAAACTGCAGCTCACAACTCAGCCTAGACTACCGCTCTGATGTCATACAAGACAGCAGGAAGAAAGCACTTCAGAGAATGAGATAGTGAAGCAGAAGTTAGCGTGATTCTGAAGACTGCAAAGCAGTTATAACTTAAGAATTGATTTTTTTCCTAACCGTTAAGTTTTTATCCTTTCCACTACCCATCAGTTGTGTGAGGATCTTTTTCAAGTACAGCTGTAACAATTGCATTTGTGAAATACTAGGACCTTTTTCGCCCCACAGGTCCAGCAATGAGAACTCTAAGTACTAGTAGAAACTGGTACTGGATTTATAGCTAAGTATACATTTCATGGTCTGACTTCAAGAGCAAAGACCAAGTAAGAAATAGGAGAGAAATGGAGTTAGCCAGACTGTTTCCTTCACTATTTGGATATTTGTAAAGGCAGGGGGGAAGAAAGAAAGAAAATAATCAGAAACTCAGGGAATTGTAGTTCTGAAGAAAGAACACAGGTTTAACACTCAAGTGAGCTGTTACAAAGGAATAAGGAAAGCTGCGTAGTTGATTCATTGCAGAATACGATCTATATTTCTAGATGAGGGAATTTCTTCAGTGTAATCTTCTCCAAAACATAATGTTTATGCATATTATGCTTCTTCTCCACAAAAAAAAATATGCTAAGATGGAGCCCTAAAGAGACTTCTTTGGCCTGGGGGAAAAAAAAAAAAAAAAAAAAAAAAGAGAGAGAGAGAGAGAGATCAACAACATACTTACACAATGAACTAGTTGTGGTCCGTCCTCTTTTTGACCTTTCTTGATTAGCTTTTTCAGAAGCCAAAGAAGCTCTGGTTTGAATATTTCTTTTTACAGGGTTCTGCTGTGATTCTGCAGCCTCCTCCACTCCATGCAAGTATTTCATGTGATAATGCAATAACTTGGCTTTGCGGAAGGATTTTGAACAGTCCAAGAACTTGCATCTAAATTTGTGATCTTGATCAACAGGTGCAGCTTTTTTTGATGCAAGAAAATCTGCTCTCCTACAAGGTTTTGTTACTGTAAGAACAAAACAGATAAATTCCCCCATGCATTTGCTATATTTATCAAACGGTTTCCTAAACTTAAAACAACCAAAGAGTTAAGAAATGGGCATGCATTCAAACATGTTATCTATGAAATGTTAAAAATAAAATTTTAATGCTATATCTGACTTTAAGATCAATAGCTTTTAAGGGAAAACTGCTCTTAAAAATTGGTTGTCATGATGCCAGTGTTTTTATGAATGAGTTACTGTCAGAAAACAACATTTTGCTTCCATGAGTTCCTTGCCCAACAGTTAATACCACTGTGCTACTATATACACAGTGTACATATACACACTATACTATATATACTTGTAGTGCTACTATAGATACGAGACTGAATTACACCGATAGTTTATTTTAGTCAGTACACTGAAGATTCTGTGATTCTACCAAGTATTTATTAAATTGTTTATAGCTGTTCACAGCTTTGGTGAAAGCACTTTCCAAGGAAAACAGTTCTGCTTCTTTGCTTCTAACTCTTTTGCTACCTGGTTTCTGGATGCCCCGTCCCACCACCAAGTCTGGTTACTTCTGAGAACAATGGAAGCAGTATGTCAGAACGACATTTTTCAAGTAAAATTGAGTTTATTTCAATTCTCAAGCAGCAACAAAAGAATGAAACTAAGCAAAAGGAAAACTGCTTGCATCCGTTAAAAGATGTTCATTAGTTTCTCAAAAAAAGCAAGCAAAGTTTTCAGACTCAAATGGAAATACGTTTTAAGGCATCTGTTTTACAGAGCACTGCTGTGCAACCCAGGACTATACCTAAACTTGATGTGGTAAATTCCTGTTTCTTCTTCCAGCATTTCAGAAGCTTTTAATTGATGTTTTTGCCAAGAAATACACAAAAGAAACATTTAGAACTAAGCGTAAATCAGATCACTGTCACCAGTATCTGTACCCAATACAACAGAGGAGAGGTAGAAATTTGGAAACACACAGATATAAAGAGATCCAGGCAATTATCCATCACCAATACGCACACAGCATCAAAAAATCCCTCACCAACTAGAAGATGGATGGAAAAGAGGTGTCATTTTTACCAAAGTTTCCAAATACAACTTTTCCATTTGTTTTACCAGTTCTAAAATATAATTTCCATTATTTACAAGTATTTTCAAAATTGGTGGATTAAGAAAGAAAAAGTGCTTAAAGCTAAGACCCAGACCTAGCAACAGTGAAATCAGGGAACACAAAAGGACCCAGAAACATCACAAACAAGACTAAGGGCAGAAAGACTAAGACTTCCCAAAGTGCACAAAAGGAATGCCTAGAATGGGAGCGTTAAAGGCAGCGTCAACACCATCTTGGTGTAAGAACACAGGACAGCTTGTTCAGAAATTTTTAGCATGTAGCAACAAAAATAGTGTTACTGAGCTGCATACTCAAAGGTTATGACTCAGTGAAGAAAGGCATCCTAGATAGCTCTATCTGAAGCATTCTTAGTTTTTAGGTACTGTGTTATGACAAAAGAAACAAAACTTGAAGTCATTCATAGAGGAAAAGCAAACATGTAATGGTACCATGGAGGCTGATGCACAGGGAAGGATTAAGAAGTCATATGCACATCAGACTGGTTAAAAGAAAGCATATTCAGTTAATTTTGAGAAGAAAATAGTAGAAATTAAGACGCTGCTTTTGGGTGTTTCACAAAGATAATGACAAGGAGAAAGACAAAGACATTTTGGCATAGCCACATTAAGAACACCCTGACAGGGGTGCTGCTTTAAGCAATTATGGTAATAAGATTGCAACAAAGCCAGACAGTTCAATCACACTTGCAAAATGACAGTTTGCCAATACCAACATCAAAATATACTGTGTACACCATCAGAAGCTGCATTCATAAAGAATGAAAACTATTTCAAGAACAGCAAAACAGCCTGTGGATTTAGTGAAAGCAGGTGCAGAAAGGTTCTCTTGACTTTGAAGCTAAAAAACAGCATTCAGGACCATGAGAGAACTTGTTTCTATTTAGTAGCTAACATGAAGATGAGAAAACTTAACTGCAGCAGAAGGGGGTAATGGGGTCCAAAGATCTAGCCAAAAAATATTACAAAGATGACAAGGAAAACTATTATACCACCACACAACTGTCACGATGAGGCCCTGTATCCAAGCTCAAAGCTCTTCCCCTCCATCGAGACGGACAAATTCTTGAGAGGATACAGGGAATAGCTTCTAACTGATCAGCTACACATTAGAAGAGGAGCACAGGACCATGTTAACTGAAGTTTAGAAACAGAGGGAACAAAGACAAGGGATAAGGGGAAGACGACAAAAGCTTACTGCAACAGGCAAAAGGAATCTATTCAGAGAAATAACACCACCAACAATCCCACACAGTTTGAAACTGCATTTAAATTATTACCATCATGCATTTGGCAGCATTTTCCTTCTTTACAAGTAACACAATCAAACTCCCTGCGCTGCCAGGGCACAGCAGGAAGCTGATGCCCAACTCTGCCACCCAGGAGAGCCTCCGAGGAGTCTGCGCTCCCAGCCAAGTGCTCTGAAGCCAACTTGTCACACCAACATCTGAAGGGAGGGAACTTCCATCCTCATACATACATACAATTTTTGCTCCAATGCATAGTACTAAAACTGGTTTCTATGGAGAGAAAGGTTTGCTCTATTAGCTTTAGATTTTCAGGCACTTGCCTTTTCAGAGGAGCTTGGTGGGTGTTTTCTCTGAGTACAGAGAAAAGTTAATGATAAGACCTAACACCTGCTATTTCTTCCATGTTTATAACCAAAATCAAAACTCCTCACCTGGCATTCAATTAGCCATTACAAAACTAAGCACAGAGACTCAAGGTCAAACACTGTCTCCTTTAGCTTTCACTACAGAGAAAAAAAACCCATCCCCCCAGCATTCACCTCAGCAACCTCTCTTACTTCTCATTGTGCTTTATTATCCAAGGTTGAAGCTAAGACCACATTTAGCAGAAGGTTTACAGTAAAACACCACCGTGTGAAGCTTCCAAGTCCACAAGAGATTTCACCACCACCACTTCTTTGTTTGAACTGACTCCTGCTGGGACAGGAATGTTTGGCAGCAGCACAATGTCTTGACTGAGCATATGCCGTCCCGAGGCATCTTCTGCAACACATTGGTGAGCTATCCCAGAAAGCCAACAGTGCACATAACACACAGCATTTTCCCCCAAAAAAGTTGGCCTTGCTGCAGTTTCTAACCATTAGGTTTTCACACACAATTGCTTGTTAAACTGATGGGACGACTGCTCTTTATTTCCTGGTCTCCACAGAAATATTAAGCAAATATAAAATTATTCCTTCACCCGCTGTTAAGCTAAACACATCAAGTCTGTCTAGAACAAATGTTCTCCAGTGCTTCCATCTGTATTATTTTCAAGATTATTTTGTTTGTTACCATTACTTTTCTTGAACTGCAGACATAAATTTTATGTATCCTGGGGACAACTGCAGAGGTGATTCTGGATAGTGATGACAAAACCTCATTTCTCACATTTCCATCTATTCACACAAATGTGAAATTGACCTGTGGGGTCTAACGTTAACAGTTCAGGACAGTCAGTCTCAAAACTCTTAAGAACCATTTTGGAGCCATTCTCATTGCTTGGGAATACATCTATCTTCATAATAGTCCACATTTTAAGTAAAGCCTTCTGCTTAGCGCAGCTGACACTTTTTACACTGTGCTTTGGATCACTTCACACCATTGGGCTAGCTTCCTCATTGATTACTTAGTTCTTTCGTCTTATTTCTTGAGCTCACCAAAAGTGTTCCTGCTCATCATTTTAGCACCCAAACTATGTTCCTTCCTTGATTTTCAAAAACCTCTGTCTTTCAAGATCTCAGCTGTGAAACAAAGAACATTTTGCCTAATTGCTCTTATCAAACTACTTTAAGGACAGCATCCAAGCATTTCTAGTGTGTCCAGAATCCACTCAATTACATAGAGTAGATGCTTGGGGCAATAAATTGAAACAGCACCAATAATCACAGATCATTACATGTTCACGAAGTTGTGATTTTTGAGCCTGAAACATTACTTGACGTTGCAGGAACTACTCAAGACTGTTTCATCTGATCTTCCACTCACCATTTTCTCCTTGTGCTGGCACTAAATCTGTAACAATAAAACCAGGGAGGTCTATACAGCACAAAAAGCTTGTAAGTGTGCAGAGTGCTACTGTGCAAACCTCAACATACAAAGCTTTAGAGGGGGCTAGCAGCTGGGTAGATGCGAAGGCTTTACCTGCAATTTGAGGTGTAACTGAAAGTGTCCAGATCATGGTATCCAGCTGTAAGAAACTTTCTGTGAGCAAGGCAGGATGGACTTCCTTATGCATTATGTTGTTAGGCTTAAAATGACAGCTTTTACACCACCTTGAAGGAATCAAAGCCTACCTAGGTAAGATGCAAGATACACAGCTGCTCTCTCAAACTGGATGCAAAGATATTATGCTTCTCCTTAACTGAAACCCAAAGCCAAAAGTCACAAAATTAGACAAACATGTGGTGAGTATAAGGCAAATGGAATCCCTGATGCATGTCTATGCAAATAGAAGAGAAATCCTCAGAGTTCTGGGAAACACAACTACAAATACAATAGCAGATCTGTGCAAAGCAAAGGCAGCTCACCTTTAAAGTCAACTCCATTTGTAAGAGTAAAGCCACACGAACAGCTGTAGTGTTTCTAAGCCTGTTTTCACATATATGAAACAGAGATTGTAACTGGCTGCAGGAGCCTGTCAACAGACTGTCACCTGGTTTTTTGAAAGACAACTTAATTTAGCTAAATTGTAATCACCAATTCTGGTCCCTAAACATTAGAGGATCCAAAAACCAGCAGAACAGGATTTTCATCCTCTAGTATGTGTAATTAATCAAAATTTTGCTGAAAGTTTTTAAAAGAGAACTTAAGTTTTGACAAGCAATGCCATATCGCCCTTTCAGAACACATCACAGACATATACATTTTTAAACATACAAGCATATAAACACTCCAAATTGTACTTCCTGTCTGCAACTATGATAATTCTGAATCATCTACCAACCAGTGACTGGGAAAACATTCTTTAAAAAGAGCTTTTGTCCTTAAAAATTCCTGATATTCAAATGCTATAAAAATCACTCATCATGCATCATGCAAGTTAAAACTAGCAGCACCAGGGTGCATGCCAAAACAACACTGACATAACACACTGAAGAAAAAGAAGGTTATTAATTTTATGTTTTGCAGTATTTTTTTACAGGAAGAGAATGAATTCCCATCAAGTGACTAGAATTAAAGCCTACAAATAACAAAGTTAGAACAAGGCATTGTAACCCAATACTAAGTAGGAGAAGTTATCTTTGACCTTAACTTCCACGCTTTATTTTGTGGAAACCTTGTACAGAAGAAATACCCCTTTTTTACACCTGCACCACTTACTCTGACAATAGACTTCTCCCCTTTCAAAACCCCAAATCTCTTAAATACACTTGGCAGTCTGAGAACATAACTGCTTGACATACAGGTGTTAGTATTTTGAGAGATGTCTATCTGTTCCCTTGATAAATACCCATGAAGTAAGTCAATGCAGCTTTCAGCCTCCAACACCATCTATTTTTAGGACAGCATGCTCAGACTCTTTCACAACACCCCTCCAAGAGGAGGAAGCCATTGGCAATCTTCTGAGACATTTTCAGATCCTACACAGGGGCCTCTGTCATATTGCTGCACACAGACACAACCACCTGGTGAAAGCCCCAGCCTCTCTGCTCCCCCGTCAGGCAGCTCATCGGCACTGGACTCAACTCCCATGAATAAGACAGAAGCACGTACAGGAAAACATAAATCTACTTTTAACTACAGTAGATTTAACCATGAGAGGATCTATGGATTTTAACTCTTGTATCAACAACCACTCATTAATAACACTTTAATGTTGGTTAAGTATGGAAACAGATTTTTGTACTTGGACTTCAGGTGACAGTATTTACTCAAAAAGACCCTGTGCAGTTCTTATTCCCCATCCTGCAGAGCTTTCTCCAATAAAAACACCCGCTTGCCACATCTGGATGTCCACCCAGGTGCATGTCTGGCATTTCTAACATTAAATGAGATTGCTTTAATTAAATGAAACAAAATCCATGCTCAGAGAATGGATTTTCAGACACCACCACAGTGCTGAACTTTAGGTCAGAATTCAATAGTGATATATATTCCCAAATCAACTTTAATCCAGCTCACTCAAGCACTGACAGAAGTGCCAGGGTCAAGAGTGCATAAGCTGTACCAGAGGCTTTGGATAGGTAGGCGAACCACGTCATGCTCCCAACAACCTTACCTCTTGTATGCAATTAAGCAAGCTCAGAATGCACATCCCACACATCACATCAGTGTGACTGACACCATACACATAGTTACTACACACTCAGCTGGAATTCTCCCCAGTTTAAGCCCAAGGAAGTCAGAGGGAAGTGGTAATAACGGCAAAAGATATCCAAAATTTTTTGAACTCCCAATGGTTCAGCTGCACACCAGCATTCTACTGGTGTCCTGCCCCACCTACCTGCTGCCAGAAGTACGCTCCCCAAATGCTGAAAAAGCAGAACCTTATCAATTTCAAATGTACAAGTTAATTCCTCTCCCTACTTCCTCCATAACAAAACACAGCATCTCACCCCAACAGATATTATACAAGTTCAAGGGGATAAAACAAGGCAATTGTAAACTGCATCTGTAATCTCAAGCAGAACTGTGAGTATGCAAGTAGAGGGAAAAAATCTGTTGGTATTTTAGTTTAACCTAAATCCTTAAAGCTGTCAATCACTTCCCTAAAATTTTTTCATGGAAGGAGAAGAGATTTCCCGACCAGCAACAAATACACAGAGGAGTAACATTTTTACACAGTCAAGCCTGTTTTGTCTATTTGTTCTTTTGTAGTCATTAAAGGGTATTATTTTAGTGTGACCCCTAACCCACGCTGCTGAGTACGTACGAGCTCTCACTACATTATAGCCCTCAACTCAGATCCTCAAACTCCTCTTTTTTTTTTAAAGAAGCTTTCTCTGAAGATGACCATACAGCTACAACACAATCCCAGTTCACATATACCAGTAAAAATGTTTGAAACACCTTTTCATAGTTACTTGAAACCAAGACATCGTGAAACACCCTGAAAAGCTCTGCATCCTAAATGAATATTGAAGTTGGAAAAGTGCCCTTGGAGGAGGTATTTTTTAAAATGGTATTTCACGACTAAGCCCAAAGCTTTGCAACTAGACATTACAGTACCAAGTAAAATCACCTTTATTTTTGAGAATATTCTGTGACTTCTGGATTATTTTACAAAGGCAATGGCAGCAGATGCCTTCTTAATACTGCATTAACTGTTTCAAAGAACATCTGTGATCATTAACACAGTTTTTCCGCACTGTTAATACAGTGTGCTCTTTCAAAAAGCCAAGATTTACCATTCCCCAAGTTCTCAGAGCTTATCACACACAGTTGTAATCACAGGTGATTACAATCTGTAGATCAATGAGTACCTCCAAAAGATAAGTGGAATCTTAAAAATGCTGCACTTCAAACTGAAAATTTGCAGGAGTTCACAAAATAAAAAGCTAAGTAGTTGTCAGCTAAAAAAACCCCACACTTTAAGAAACGCAGTTAGTTTCCCATGCAAGATCACTGAAGTTAAAAAGCATTTTATCATAGTTTTCCTACATAAAACACATCCAAAAGGTGACCCTATCAACTGTAGTGGGAAGCCTTGCCATACGTTCTCTTCTATTAAATAGTTTGTCAGAGGCTGAAAAGCGAGTATTTTCAGACATAATAAAAATTCTTTCCATTTTCAAAACTGCCACAACCTGCTGTCACTCTTACAAGAGCTGTCTCTAATGAGCAAGTCCTGCACGCTTTGCCTCAGAGCAATTCAGATCACTGTACCTGTTTGGAGCCATGCCTTGCCTGTACCTGCACACCTTCTCATATGCCTAAGACTGGAATCACAACAGCCACCACACTTTCTGCTTGCCTGAAGCACAAGATTCCAACAAGATCAAGAAGCATCACTGCTTTTTAGCATTTCTTTGCAATCCCAGTGACACAGGTGTCTGCAGTCTTTCTGTTAAGAACTCCAGGGACATCTTCCAGAGATGCAAGGAAGGAAGGGAAGAAAAAAACCCAAAACAAACCACACCCAAAACAACACTCCTGTGCTGCTACAGCAGGCAGCTCCTCCTGCCACTCACAAAAGCTACTCCAGGGTGAAAATTTGCGAACAGGACATGGCTGTTCATCTTAACATTCAATTACATTCAAGGATGCCTGTTCCATTTCAAGGGCACCTTAGGGGAGAGGAACTTCAAATTCCAAAGGAAGAGCTAGAAAGCACAGCACCAGCTGCTAACATTGCTGGCGCTGCAAACTTCCAAGAGACAGGGTACCTGTTTAGCTGACCCAGATGGCAGACTGTTACAGCAGTACCTGACAAGCGCTTGTGAGCAGCTTCACCAGTTGTGAGCACATGAACTTAAGGAGACCAGTGATGTTACACTGCTTTTACTCAGAGGAAGTATTCAACTTAAAAACTTTAAAGTGTACATTAAATTGGTTCTACCTGCTAGAGGGAGAGGAACAAATTGGTAGCCACCGGAAGAAGCAACACTTTTTACATCTTTCCTTTGCTTCGGAGATTTGCAGGCAGGCTGTCAGTAGCTCCTGTACTCAGAGTGAATACAGAGAGTAATGGCACTACCTTGGCATCAGAGAGGTTAGTGTTCTGTTCAGGTACAACAACCAAACAGTGGCTTTGCCTTCATGAGCCAGAACAAGCTACAACCCATCAGTTAAGGAAAAAAAAAAACAAACAAAAATAAAACACCAAAACCTTAAACCCAAAAGTACTTTATAGACTGAAAAGAGCACAGCAGCCCAATGAGCAAAAAGAATCTGCAGTCGCTCCTTATCTTCTGAACTCACTGCCAAAATGCAGGGAAGGGAAGGCATGGACCCAACACACATCAACTGAAAAGACTCTGGATATACCATAGTTAGAATACAGGTGGTTACAGTCTGGTTATGAAGAACAACAAGATCAAGAGACCTCTAATTTTTAAATAGTAACACCCCCCACCCCTCCATTTAAATATCAAGCCTGAGCAAAGGAAAAGAGGTAAATTCCTTCCTGCACTGAAGGTGCACATCAGTAGCAAAGGGAGAGGACATTTCATTTGTACAGTTACATGAGAGCGGGTGGAAGGGGACACATGCAAGCAGGAGGGTAAATTTGGAATAACCAAACAGCATGAAAGCTAGCACATAAAGATTCCTCTAGCAATGCTGAGCAACTGTAAATCCCTCTAAATGCTCTGTTCCACTTAAAATTAGGCTTCTTTGACAGAGCATAAACTAGGGAATTTGTAGTACAAGTTTCCCCAGTTAGCTGCAGATCCCAGTATTAAAGTTACGAGAAATAATCACAGGGCAGCACTATGTTCTGGCGTAGTCTACTATGCAGACAGGAAATTTTAATTTGAAAAAGCAAGTTAAGTACACTCCCCAGCTAAGAGAAAATAGAATATATACATTATTAAGACAGAGACTGAAACATCTGAACCATTTAATAAATTTGCACTAAACCCCCCAAATAGTCTAGGACTTAAGTGTAACAGAAGCCAAAACACAAGGATATAGAAATGCACAATCAGGATTCCCAAACATCAAATGCTACCACGTACTTGCAAAATAGAAATGACAAAAGAACCTGATCTTTTAAGATGTTAGTCCAACTTAATCCAGAAATACAGTTATTCAATTATAACCTGAAAACAAGCATTTGTTCATTTCACCATTCACATGCCAAAAATATGACACCCAGTCATTTAAAAACTATTTCCACTTCTTGGAAGATTACTGTCAGTCTCTAAAGCCTAATATCAAACCTGAGTCCATAAGAAATAAAAACATGCACTTTCCCCCCTGGTTAACACTGCAAGAACACACAACTTTTGCAAGTGATGCTCGTACAAGCACACAACACCTGGCATCAGTTGCCTTAAATGCACCAATACTAAATATGAAATCAAAATTTGAACCTGTAGCAGCAGAAGGTTCTTGAGTTCTGACAGCGACAAAGGAAGACTCCGGGTCTTCAACTTTTTGTTCCTGTAAACTGGCATCTGTACTGAGTGCTGTGCTATGTGATGTGTTTCCAGGAGATCCTTGTTCACCAAAACTTTGGTCAGATTCAACAGGAATTTCTAACTGGACTAGAGCAGAGGAAAAAAATTTTTATTGAGCAAGATGTGCACAGAAGCATATTCCAGAACACTGATATGTGTGTTCATCACATTACAGTGAAGACAAAGACTCATCCATGCTCAGACTGCTAACTGTTGCATTAACACAAAATTAATTTTTTTCACAACACAGCTACGTGTAGCAACCCTTTAAATTTTAGAGCTGCTTAGAAACACACAGGCTGCTAACTGCTAACAGCCTAAAATGGGACAGGCCTCCTTGAATGTAAGAGCTCCCCCTGAAAGGGAAAGGCAGTACAGCATAGGGCAGAAAAAGGGAGAATTATCTCCACCCAGTCTAAGACTAAAAGCACCCCATTCGGTGTTTTCAGTTTTCAGCTAGAGGATTAAACTGTAAATTTAGCATTTGAGTTACTTCTTCAATCTAAAAGCGTTAAAACTTTGTAATTACCTCATTTTCACAAGCATAAGCTGCATCCCTTTAAAAAAAAATAATGAAAGAACCCAACCACATTTCCTTTAAGTTATTTCACAACCTATGGAGCTCTCCTTTTGCAAAGCCAGTTATCCCAGCCAGTTATCCCTCTACTGGAAAAGCTCCCACCGTGCAAGGGAAGTGCTAGGGTTACTGACAGGGAAACAAAAGCAAAAGGCAATCAGGGCAGCAGAGACACACAAACTTTCCTTGAGTTTTCTCTGCACTGATGATGACATCAGGTTTTATTTGCAGATATAGAGTCTGCAGGTTATGGAAGGGAGAATACAGTGCTTGCAACAAGAAGATGCCTGCCATGCCACCACAAACCCAGAGTATACCAGGAAGCTCCTTACCCTTCTCCAATTCCTTTTGGTTAGATACAGCATCTTTCAAAGGCTGAATTTCCGTTGAAGCTGTGACATGATCTGTATTTAAAATCTCATGGCTAATACTAGATGAGAGTCTTGAAGATCGTCTCCTGATCTGATCTCTTTCAGTATTATCTGAAGAGTTCTTCAATGTCTCCTGAGCTGGAACAGACAAATTTAATGGTACCATGCAGTTACAGGATTACTAGTAGCTCACAAGCAAACTTTAAAGACCTCCCCTCCCAGTGACAGTTTGAGAGTGTTTTTTAAGGACTGAGGTTAATAGCAAAAGCCCTGGTGATCTACCATCATATTAACAGTTATAAATAAGTACAAAAATTGAACAAAAGCCTATCTTTTAAGTGTCTCAACTTTATCTTTTAGTAACAGATTTAAAGTAAGAATACTGATCAATACGTTACTGGTAAAACATTGCTTTAAAACAGCAACCATCCCACAGACATAAGTGATACCAGAAGTTAGACGAGACAACTCAGACACACAAACAACTTTGACCCTAGGCTAGATAACATATGCACACTGAAGTTTTAACACTTTGTGGTCCTAAGGAAGGGAAAGACAGCCTTCTTCAGATCTTCATGTCCTTGTTCATACTACAGAGAATATAATTTTCTTTCCTCATCAACACGCTCAAGTTCTTCAACATCACTACACAGTATACTAAGATAAAGTAGAAGCTATTAGACAGCAGTAACATGAATATTCATCTATCATTAAAGTTTCTTTGCTAAACAATGTGGTAAATCCTCCATCTAGTAACTAAAGTGACTCTATAAAAAGAAAAAGGCTTTTATAACCTTCTACATATTGGAGGCAATATAATCACTGCCTCCCCTATGTCTATGAACTTCTGCATCAAGACTCACAGCTTGTAGCTCCTTTATCCAAACCCTGCTTCCAA
This sequence comes from Egretta garzetta, assembly GCF_000687185.1. Classification (NCBI taxonomy): domain Eukaryota; kingdom Metazoa; phylum Chordata; class Aves; order Pelecaniformes; family Ardeidae; genus Egretta; species Egretta garzetta. The sequence continues at coordinate 1,030,912 of NW_009258293.1, forward strand.
GATTTAGGAGGGAATTTCAACATGATGTTGCTGCATATGAATGGCCAATTTAAGGAAAACAGGTGCTGCATTTCAGCCATTACATGGATCACAGTTCAAGGTTAATACTACAGACTTTTTTTCCCTCTCCACTTAAGCTTCAAGAACTTACATGTACAAATACTGTGAGAATTGAATACCAAAAAAATACTCACACAAGTTCTTTTCAATCCTGGAACGCTTTGATGGAACTTCACCTCCTTTAGGTATTTTCCGATGCCTTAACTCCAAAGTTATGGGCTGCAGCGTCTGAGAACTTGGCTCTACATATTTAGATAGAGAACAAAAATTGCCTGGATATGAAGCTGCCATGCTTTTTAAAATATAAATTCCCAAGCCTCACAACCTAAAATACTGGACTTGCATAAATACAGTTTCACCTGGCTTTCCAAAGCCTACATATTAGCATTTAATCCTACTGCAGACTACTTGCCTAAATCTAATCTCTGACCAATCCACTGAAGCTCCAAACCTGACTAACAAGTATGCTCTCAGCTGTCCTAACCAAGCCTGAACAAAGATGAGTTTAAAAATTCTTAAAAGTTTCTAGAGACTTAGGCTGTGAAAGAGCAAGATACTTTTTGTTCCTTTAATTAAGGTTAGAGGGGTTCTGATGTATGGCCTAAACATTTAAGTTTAGCTACATACCTGTTGGGGGTGCTATTGGCGGTCTTCCACGTTTTCGTTTTGTTTCTTTTGCGTTTTCCTGTGGACTCTTCACATTGTCGTTCTCGGGCTTCTTCTCAATTTGTGTATCTACTGAATATTCCATATCATTCTCTGATATATTCTCTTTATCTTCTTTTCCATTCTTAGATATATTCTTTTCTGAGACCTTGCCTTTTTCCAAGATGACTATCAATTTTCCTTCTTTATCAGGTTGCTTAACTCTTTTATCAGTCTTTAATGTCTTTTCATCCTTGTCTTTCTTTGCATTACCTGTTGCTTTCCTCTGTTCTTTAAATTTCTCCCGCTTTTCAGGAGATGACGGAATCTCATTACCTCTCTCCTTAGGCTTAGCATTACCCGCAATATTCTAGAATAAAGAAAATGACATATGAAAATAGTGCAATCTGAAAGTCCTCCCTGGCTCTGTATATAGCAGACTTGCATCCTTGTCCAATTTTTCAAAGGATAAAAGCATATACTCTATTACAACCCACAGATTAAAACTGAGAGGCACTTGAAGCTGCATGGGTCTTGAACAGTTCAAAAGGACAGTGCAACAGATTCGCTCTTTTCACAGCTCAATGGCATAAGAGATTTGCTGTTTCTTCGTTCTCATGTACAGGTTAGGTCCATAACAGCATGCACAGTACTACTAAAAGCCTACTTGGGACACCAAAAAATAAGAGTGGGAATCAAGAGCACAGAAAAGGGCAATCACTTGGATGCAAAAACTGTCTTCCTTTCACAAAAGTCTCTCGTTCAAAACAGACTAGTATTTAGCTTGTAGTTATCACTGCTACTGAAACATGCCAAGTAAGAGTCACATAAAGCAAATGCAACCACCAACTTCATCACATGATGTTAAAATTTACACATTTAAATTTAAAAACAAACCTTTCAACTCTGTCCTTCCATGATTTGCATTCAGCGTGAGAGGACATGAAAACCCTTAATAGTTCCTGGCCAGCAAGCTACCGATACAATATTCAACTGTAATCTCATTTCTCCATAGTCCTTGTATAACGCCACCAAGCCAGGAAGAACACCCCTGTATCAACAGGTCTCTGCTACTCAATGTCTGTTCTGTTGTGTGATCAGTTTCATATTAACACCGCCTGGGGGCTATGCTGGTTTTGGTTTTTTCCCCTTCCGATGATCCTGCTACAGGCTGTCCCAGAAATCCCCTGCTCTGATAAACAGAAGCCTTCTAACTTCGTGCCTGGATTAATAATTTATGTTTGGTTGGGTGTCAACACCACCTTTAGTTGAACTAACTTCCCTCCTCTTGTTGCCCATTAACTTGAAGAATTAAAGAGCAACCATATTCCTTTCCAGCCGTAGTTCTACAAGGCACAAGAAGCTTAAACTTTGAACAAGGATCAGAGGACAAGAAAGGCTAAATACCTCTTGATACCTCTTTGGGGCAAGAAAGCGGAACAGATGATTTCAGTTATACCAAATTCTGAGAATACACAAGACTCCTTATCTCCTCATACATCTTACCTCTTCCCACGCCAATTTTACTGCCTGTATGTGGCTTACATGAACCAATACCTTTTAAGGATGCCATTTTCAGACCGCAGTCCTAAGAAATAATCTTGATACAATGAAGTGGTGGCTGTGCAATCTGCTCCATCCTCTCTGATATTATTTCAGCCATACTTAGCAGAGAGGTGATAGAAAAAAAAAATCACTTTTTGAAAATGTGAGATCAAATTGTTGTATATTTAATGAACACAGCTAGGCAAAGGGCAAAGGTGTCTGAGCACCGCTTTTACTAGACATCATAAAAATCTGTCTTCTGTAAATTCCTTAAATGCCATAGCTATGGGAGAAGTTTCAGTAGAACATTAAGAAAAAACCCTCAAAAAACAACCCTCAGACATTAAGTTTCATCAGTTGTGCTGCTCATAGAAGCATCTGATTTGAACTAAGTGTGTGGTACTGGAACACAAATGAGCCACCTTAATCAAATTATTCATAAACACAGTATGTCTGAAATACCTCCTGATGCTTCTGACCTCTTAAAAGCTGTGTGTCCTTGTGTAAGTACATTCACACTGTGCAGGTCATTAGCATTTTACCATAGTTGTTCAATATAGCACTTTACATCCTCTACATAGGGGGAGAGTAACACTGTCATTAAAGAAAACATGACCAGCTTACATTGCTCCCTTCAGAAATCAGGTATTTTCTGGACTGGCCTTTTCCCTCCTTTTTTCCCCTTCTCCTCCCCTCCCTTCCCCCCCCCTTGTTTTTTGTTTAAGAACAGCTAAGATATGAGCCACGTGTGTCTTCATAGCTACAGCCTCTCCCTGCTGGAGAACAGTAAACAACACACTTTCCTTCCACTGACAGCAAGCTGCTACATTAGTGCTGTATCTGCACCCACACCTTAACTAACTTACTGAAGAGCTCAAGATTCAGTTACGAATGTGTCTCAAGTATTTTTTAAACTTTACTTCTGATTGTGTAAATAGAGCTCATTAGGAAATTCTCCCCTTATGCTTTTTTATGCTAAAGGACAGAACAAAATGTTCTAGCATAACTTATCTCTTGGGTTAAGAGAAATCCTCCCAGCCAGCACTTAAAGGGAGAAGACTACTTAAACTCCTTTCAAAACCTACCCAAAGCTACGTGGAAACATGAAAATCCCTAGAGGAGAGAGGAGAAAATATTTTGCCTTTCTTATGCAGAATATTTCTTAAGAACGTTCAACTTCATGTATTTAAGGCTAAATATGGTAGAAATATTTCTCATGGCAATGAAAATTCTTCAGGTAGTTCCCTTGTGAGTGTAAGTCAACCCTCAACCTGGCACAATTATTGCCATTTGAAAGCTATTAAGAGCACTTTGTGGCAAATCTGAAATAGTTTCCCCTTCCAGCCTGGCAGATACACCAATCTGGAGACCCCCAAGGAATGGCATGCCTCTTCACAACAATGACAGATTTAATTTGTATCCATTAATATTCATTACTGGAATCTGTATTTGAGACTTGTGTTGGCAGGAGGGACTCAATTTCTTTGTTCAAACTTGAAATTCCAGAAAACTAAAAGCAGAAGGCATGACTAAAAGCACAGGCCACAGCTACCACAAGGAATGTGCAGCAAGATCTCAAAACCATTCCTGTAATGAAAATTATCCTGAAGCAGGTACTCAAGAAGTTTTAACCAAGTTACACAGGACTAGAACTTGCTGGCCTTTCCTACAAAGCGCCCACATATGAAAACTGTATGAAGCAGCACTTCTCCCTTCTCACTATCAGCATTTTAGAATGGCTCCCTACTACTTTCCATCACAAGGTTGAACCCACAGCACTGAGCAGGTGAAGGGTTGGCAGAATAGCCAAATCATAGAAGCAGAACATGGTTTAATAAAAAAGCTTATCTTCTCAATGTTGTGAGGTGGAAGATTACTAGGCAACTTCCTTAAAAGTCTCAAGACAATCAAGTAGTTACTTTGGGAAAGAAGTTTCTGTCCACTCCACAGTTCCCATTCCTTAATTTTTAAGATACATGTATTTAGACTTACCTCAAACAGGTAGAACAACCAAAGCATGTTTCAATAACCTACCACTATCTTCAATATGTACATACTGAATCTTCCAAGAAGTGCACTCATGAGAACATGAACCTGGCAACTTTGCCAATCATACCACGAAGATTTGCATAACCTTTTCATTTTAATGGATTTTATTTCAGTTGTAATGTATGTTAGCAAGAGAAACATTTCATTCACTTCATCAGATCTAGCCACCTGAACTCTTAATTCTAGAATACACTAGTAGCACAAACACAATACTCACCTGATCTTTGGAAAAAGCTTTGACATGAATGTTTTTGACAGTCTGAACTACACCATCATAAAACTTCACAGTGTATGTACCTAGAATTTGAAAACAAAGCATAAGAGTTCAAAGATCAGAAGTTATTTGACAGAGCATCTACTAACAGCTCCAATACGCTAGCTGCATATTTAGCTCTTGATAAAAGCTGCCTTATCTGTGGTGTTAGAAACTTGAACAGCCAGGTAAGGGAGAAACAGTGAAGTTACCAAAAATAGTTATGGTAAGCATAAAGGTACATGTCTAAGCTTAGAGTTGTTTCTTAGATATACTTCCCTCACAAAACCCAAAATGTTTTTGGTGGAATACTCCAATAGATAATTACACAGACTTTTTCTCCTTGATCTTACAACATATAGTCAATCTAAAGAAAGCACAGCGCAAGAACAAGCCCTTCATGGTTACTTACTGATACTCAAAAAGGAAAAGCATGGCTGTGCTCCACACCCCCCACACCCCCATTTATAAAGGGTTTTTGCAGCTCTGACACTAGTTTTACTGCTGTTACAGACATCTCTTGACAATAAACTTAAGAAACAACAGCTTTTCCCAAACATATACTTAAAGCAATTACAGACTGGCTATCTAGCAGAAAGTTCTTTTATCTCATGAAAAGCATAAGAGAGGTTAGGTTAAAGTTGATGGCAGACTAAAACGTGTAATTGAAAATAAAACTTGTCACAGTTGTTTTCCATCTGCTGTACTCTCTCTTCACCTAAGCAAAAAGTTAGAATACAACTAGAAATGCATTACTAACAAGAGTGACAAAACCAAAAGTGACTCCTTACCGTCTTTGTTAACAGAAGTAACTTTGGCTGGATAGAAGCGACAGTCAGACCAGCACGCCAATACCTGATCATTTATATGAAATCCCTACAAGACAGTAGTTAAAAGTGTTTTCATCTTCATTAAAAAAGTGATTAGTTTTCCAATATTAAAAACAAGTCATAAAACTTATACAGCAGGCAACACCGCAACACAAGCATTTTAATGGTCATAAATCATACAACTGCACCTTAAAACTTATGTACTCAAATGTCCTCGATTTTCTACTTACTGCACAACCTTCTTCCTCATGTAATCCTTCTTTTCTTAACTGTATCTTCTCTAAGGGACGCAAATAAGGACTGTCCCAACAAAACCATTCATCATATCTATGGTTCCAGCGTTTGAAATGGATAAGTACTTTTCCTTCTTCATAGTCAATTTCTTCGATGTGAGCTGGATACCTGGTCAAAAGGTAGATTAAGATAATTCAGTTAAAAATAAGGTAAGCTATCTCAGACATTTATCTACAGTATAAAACATTACACAGATGTGCCCTTCTGCATGATCAAAGCAAAATATCTAAAGATCTGCTTGATCAGGTGTGACAGGAGCAGCATTACTATACCCAATAACCTTTCATTTCTACAGTCTTAATATTATTTAATGTATCACTTGTATAAGCAATAAAGACACTACAAAATGAGTAAGAGCTCAGCACAGAACGAACCCCAAAACTGAACAGCAAAGGCAAGCACTGGCTGCAGGAAGAGGAGACAACTAAGGAGTCCTTAGTCCAGGGTGGGGAAAAAACATAACTGGACATTAAGAAGGCAAGAAAAACCTTCCTTACACCTAGAAATTTCACATATACACAAAAATGATAGCTTCTGCTTCCCCCTAACAAGAGTAACACTTGGAGGTCAATACACTCACTTCTCAGAGATCTCCATCAACAGGCATTATAAATCATCTTCCCAGTGTAACGGCAAAAGTCTAGCAGGCATGCTAAACCTAATTTAAGTTTTAGATTCTCAAAGCTAAATTTCATCTGCAAAGTCCTGGGACTTTTAAATAAAAAGCTCTCAGTACATTAGAAGCACAGGTATCTGAGAACAGTCAAATCCAGTTGTTCCTAATCAGGAAGACCTTATAAACTATACATTTCTTTAATTGCATTGGTAATTTGTAACTTCAGTAAGCATATCAGAAACATAGCATATTTCACTGTCCCAAATGAAGATAGCATCCCAAGTATTGATGTCTTCCCCTCCACAATAACAGCGCCAGGAGAAAATCTTTACTTGTCGGTGTTCTCAGTTATTTGTGGAAGAAAGGCAAGGCTCCACTGAATTCTTTAAAAAAGGGCTGAAGTAAACCAAACCAAACCACAAACCAAATCCACAAATATTCTTTACCTGATAAATCACACTTTGAAAGACAGAACAAGGGGTAGAAAGAAAGGGCACGTTGAAAGGATAAAGCCTGATGCTAAAAATAAAACCCAGACACATCAGAATTAAAACTTAAGTGAAACAGACCCATTCTACAATCATACACAAATGAAAAGCTACCTACAACTGAAATTCTTCAGCAGATGAGAGCCACATCCACTCATGACTTGTTCAAAGAGAGCTACAAGTAGGCCAATGCTAGAGACTCCACTGCAACCACAGACTAAGGCCCTGCCTAACACTCAGTGCCATGCGCCTCAAGCTATGCCATTAGTTCATCCCAATATATTATCAAAACACATTCAGCAAAGGCTGTGGAGGAGAAGACGACAAATGGGAGACACTTACGACAGGGACACCTCTAACTGGTTACCAGGTTCCTTCGTGTGACAGTCAATATATTTCATATTTAGGTAACCTCAAGCACTGCCCTGCATATATAACAACATTGTTTCATAGAACTTGGTTTCAGCTGGGATAGAGTTAATTTTCTTCACAGTAGCTAGCATAGTGCTGTGTTTTGGATTTAGTACTACAAAAATGTTGATAACACACTGATGTTTTTAGTTGTTGCCAAGTAGTGCTCAGACTACTCAAGGACTTTTTGAGCTTCTCCTGCTCGGCCAGGTGCATAACAAGCCGGGAGTACAGCACAGCTAGGACAG
>NW_009258293.1:1041772-1042455 GCF_000687185.1 Egretta garzetta
ACTCCCCTCCTGTACAGACCAGTATCTCAGCCATTAGAAGTAAGCGCCCTTCTGCTCAAGGAAAAGAATATTGAGGGTACACACCACGGGGCACTCTATGGTTTTACCTGCGTGACCATGGAGAGGACATGAGGAAATGGGATGGAAAACCTACCTCGACCCTAGAGTCACGAGTACGCGAGTCGCAAAGAAAAACAAACACAAAAGGGGGCTCTTCCAGGAAACTTGTTGCTCCAATTTCCAGAGACTGGGTAGATTATAGTTTTTTCAGACACAATAGAAGGGCTGATCTTAATTCTGATTGTGATGAAGGAACTTCTGACTCATACATACAAACCATGAGCAACAGTGACCAGGATTAGAGGGGCCCTGCCTCCAACCAGGTGGAAGAAAGGGACAACAGGGTTTACTGGACTGTGTGGATTCAATGGCCTGGCACATCACACCCACAGAAGTATAGAGCTCTAGTAGACACCGGTATAGCATGTACTATAATGCTATCAAGCTATATGAATCCATCTGTATTTCTGGAGTGACAGTGGGATCTCAAGAGCTGACTGTATTGGAGGCCAAAGTGAGCCTAACTGGGAATGAGTGGCAAAAGCACCGCATTGTGACTGGCCCAGATGCTCCGTGCATCCTTGGCATAGACTACCTCAGGAGAGGGTATTTCAAGGACCCAA
>NW_009258293.1:1046502-1064736 GCF_000687185.1 Egretta garzetta
CTCCTGCCTCAGGTAAAGGCAAACCCATCTGTGGGATTGCTTTTGCTCAAGGACCTGGCTCCACTTGGTGGGTGATGCAAAAGGATGGGGAAGTCCGATGTGTACCTCAAAGGGATTTGATTTCGGGTGAAAACAGTCAATGAACTGAATTGTATAGTGTTAATTGCTGTATAATGTGTGTCATCATTTTTACTATTGCTGTATATCCTATCAATGGTATAACAGTAAGAATTGCCCAGATTAAGAAGAATGAATGTTGAAGAAACTGAGGAAGTGCAGTGAATGGAACCAGAACTGACTTCAGCATGCAACAACCCAACACCAGACTCCAACTCCTGCCCTGGAAGACTGTTACGACAGATGGAGCCCAAAACCATGGGCTAAATGAACCCAAATGACATTTTAGAAGGATGGTCCATAGACTAAGGGAATGCTATCTGCGTATATATTTAAAAAAAAAAAAGGGAAGGTGGGGGTGATTAACTGGAATGTATTGTAAGGGTAGGACATAAGTATGACGTAAATGGTATAGAATAAGGGGTGGATAATGTCCTGGTTTCGGCTGGGATAGAGTTAATTTTCTTCACAGAAGCTAGCATAGTACTGTGTTTTGGATTTAGTACTACAAGAATGTTGATAACACACTGATGTTTTTAGTTGTTGCCAAGTAGTGCTGGGCATCGGTTGGCGGTTGGTGAGCAAGTGCATTGCGTATCATACGTTTTGTATATTCTGTTACCATTCTCATTATCACTATTATTATTATTTTCTCTTATTAAACTGTCTTTATCTCAGCCCTCAGCTCTAACCTTTTTTTTTCCTTCCCGATTCTCTCCCCCATCCCACTGAGGGAGGGAGGAGTGAGCGAGCAGCTGCGTGGTGCTTAGTTGCCAGCCGGGTTAAACCACAATAGTTTATTCTTAGATATCTCAGTAACTACCTATCACTCAGTTCAGGTAACAACAAAAATCAGTATCCAGCTCCCTGCAAAGTGCAGCAAAAATGCGAGTAGGAATTCCCAGGTCCTCTCAACAAGAGACTAGCCAGAGGATGCTCTTGCCATCAGGACTGCAATGGGCTTAGGGCTTGTCCAGATTCTCAAAGATAAAGCAGGAAGCTGATAAAAAAATGACAGCTCAACATTAAGCTAACTGTCCAGTCCATGCAGATAACCATCTCTGGTAAACACACTCTATCCACTAATTCTCTCCCACTGGGGAGAGACAAGCCCAACCAACAAGAACCATTTAACACTATAAAGCAAGAACTGTTCCCTGCTTCATACCCAGTAAAAGGAGAAACTTCACCCACCAGAAGAACCGTCATCACAGAACCACGCACCAGTATCATCTGCACCTGTCCCACCTCACCTTCTAAAGACTCCCTGATGGGGGAAGAGACACTGATTTATCATCAGGAACAGCTAAAACATACCTGACAACAAGACCGAATTTCAGCCTGGTTGAAAGCCAGCATGGAGTGCTCAGCCAGCTCCTGGATAACATGCTACAAATCTTTTTCTGAAGAAATCAACATCACCAAACATATGTTCAGTGCTCTCAACTGGAACAGTAAACCTATCAGAAGTTGTGCTAGATCTATCCACAAACTTTGACAGCCCCCTCCCTGATACCACCTTCCTTTCAGATGGAAACCAGCACTGGCAACTTCACACGGTTCATAGGTTCTAAAGAGCCCTGAGCACCACACATTGACAATGCAAGCTTCCTTCCTCCATCATTTGTCCCCTAGCCTTCAAAGCGCTGAGCAAGCACACCACATCAGGAGGCACAAGTCCTCACAGATCTATACAGAAGAGAAGTAATACAGCATATCCATACACATGGATCGAAAAGCCTGTGAACATGCCAAGAGGTAGAGGTAACTTAAATTCAGACATGTTGATCAAGAAAACATACTATGGGAGGATACACAACATGAAAGGCCAATAGCTGAAGCTTGGCTAAGACCAGGGGTGGGAGGGGGCAGGAAGGGTACAACTGCCATGTGTCCTGGGATGGTCCAACATATCCTCCCCCAAACCACAACGGAAACATTTAGCCGACTCCATGGGTTTTCAAGACAACTAATTGATCCTGGCTAAGAAATTCCCACCTGGTACTGATTTGAATATTTATCTAACACTGCAAAAAAATCAAGCTAAAATCAGATGCAATCTCTTGCAATATATTGGGAGGCCTAAACAAGTAGTTTTCCAGCTCAATTCAAAAGGAATGACGAGCGTGTACCTTTCAAGGCCTTATGCACTGGCTAAACAATAAGGGAAAACCTCCAGATGCCCAAACTGCTGGCATTAGTTTAAATAAGAACCCAAGTGACAATCAAAAGCTGAAACTCTCACCAGACAGGGGTTAGCAATGACTGACAACTTCAGTCCACTGCTGTGAAAATGGGTTTACTGCAGGCAAAAGTGTGAAACCATCCTCTTCTGTGAAGACGTAAATACCTGGACATTCAGAATCAGGGTGCTGACTGAAGGAGTTCCTATCTCTTCTCCTTCCCTATATACAAAAATGGAAATTGCTGTAACCCCCATCTCTCTCAGAGCCAGGAAGGGACAAGCTTACTGCAGTTAGAGCAATGCTGAAAAGCAAGGAAGCATCTGGGAGAACCCAAACTATGAAGGGCAACAGCTATGGGGTTTCATCTTTTCAGTACTGAGGCGAAGTCCTGACAGCATGAGCAAGTAAACTCATGGGACTGACAATCTCTACCTTAACAGGGTAACACTACTAATCTTGCTCTCTATACTCAAGAGTCTCAACCAGGATCAAAAGTCTCTTCATATCCATTTTACTTGTACAACAGACAGAAGAACATAAAGAGGTGTCATTACAATAAGGTAACACATAAGGTGTCATAATTTGCCTACTGCAGGCATCCAGAGCAGAGTCTTCCTCTTCTATGGATGTCTGCAGCTAGCCAGCACTGAAGAGTTTAAATGATACAATGCAAAAAGTTTCAAGAACTCAATTCAGCTGGGACAGTGTGTGCATGTATATCATTACAGCTGGCCTCCCTGGGATCTCTCAATTTAGGACTACACTACTGGAGCAGTCCCACTACTCCATCCTCTGAACTCCAGCACCAAGAAACCTTTCAGCATGCATGGAGGCACTGCCTGATGGCCAGAGCTCTCCCCCTTTAGTGCCCTGAGGTCAACAATGTCAAAAGCCTCTCATGACAGCTTTGATGCATCAATCAAACCCTAAGAACCAAGCCAAGTACCCAAAGTACGCACTGTATTCCCCACAGTTTGAGTCTAGGGGGCAACAGACAACTGCACCAGGAATTGAAGTGCACTCCAAATACATTATGATTCCAGATACAAAGCAACCTTCAGTATGAGCTCCAAAGACACAAAATTCACTTTGCACTTTGGCAAGGAGCAGACTCTGTATTGACTACTCTTCTGGCATACACAAATTATTTTCTTCTTCGGTAGGGTTGGCATCACATCCAAACACCCTCAAAGTCCTGAACTAGCATTTCAGCGCACAAGCCACTGCCGTGAAGGGCAGTAAATGGGGCTCTGAGACAAAATACTTTCCAAAGCACTACTGCCATTTGAGAAGCAATACTGGCCCATGAATTGACTGCTGTGTTTGGTGCTGAACACAGAAATCAAAGCCAGCCCTCCAATCAAACAAGAGACTTCTGCCTATGTTTAAGTGCCAACATAGCAACAAAAGTACACACAGGAAAAGCTTAGACCTTTGAAGGTCTAGCACTGGGAAAAGCAAGTATCAAATGAAAAGGTTTGTATCCACGTAAAAGGAGTGCATTGTAACCACACCACAGAGCGGTCCTGTTCACACAGCAGCAAGGTGAAAGTAGCAGGGGAAAAAAGTAGTCTGCTGTCCTCTGCAAATCCACACCTGGGGAGGTATGCAGCCTGTCACCACTGACATTGCTAAGAGAAAGGAAGCCCCCAGCTCAGTCAAATTTTGGTTCACAAACCCTGAAAACAGAAGTACACACTGGTCAAGGGAACATGGACTTTCTGACCCAGGTTTCAAAAGCTTAGCAAGCAAAAGAAAACTTTCAGAACTGGAGAGTCAATAACTAAGTTGTGAGATCAAAGAGTTGCAAAACACTGGGCCATAAGACAGGTCATTTTTTTAAAAAAAAACCAAACAACATGACTTGGTTTTGGACACACAGCATATCCAAAATTCAGACTTAAGCCAAGGGGTATGTGGAAAGCATAGTAGGTGTTTAATTTCCCCCAAAAAGTTTTCCAATGTAAGAGCTGTGTACTCCCATACTTTGAGACAGTGTTGTCAGAACAAGTCACAAGGATAATAGCTATGGACACAAGTTATTAGCCTTACTCAAACACAGTCTATACTAAACTGCATCTTTAATAAGCCTACATTACAGAAAGGCTAAGAAATCTCAGTTTTGTAGGCATGACTATTTTCTTGCTGTATGAACAATGCTCAAGAATACAAAAGATGCATGCAGATTGATATCAAAAGTCCTATCTACACAACTCTTGGTGACACAGGAAAACCAAGAAAACATGCAAGTATGATTTAATGTTTGTACTTCATGTTCCTTCCATAAGGAGCTATGCTTACTCATTTTCACAATTCCAATCCCCTTGTACCCGGAAAGTAGAGAAATATTCTGCAAGCAACCAGGATGTTTTGGAACAAGTCCCCCGTGTCTAAGGCAGTGCTCCATCCTTCTGGGACAATCAGGTGGTTTTCAACACTGACTTCTGCACACACAACCTACTGGCAGGTTCCAGAGCCTGAAGTAGAATCATGTCTAACCCACATAGACTCTTAAATAAAAGTCAACTATAGCTAACTCCAGGAGAGAGAAGATACCATAAGGAACTAACAAAATCCAGTTAATTCCTGTATTGAAGAAGTCTTTGTCTCCAGCAATTTTCATTGTATGTGTCATTCACTGAGCATTATTAAATGCTAATCCTTGAGTGGACTTCTAAAACAAACAGGAGTTAGAAAGCTCAGAGTTAGCCCAAGTAACTTCTAGGCCCTTTTTCCCCTTCCTACTGCAGTGGTTAGTCAAGAAAAGTGTTCTTCCTCACAACTGAAATCTGCGAGACAGGCTCCAGCACAGGCAGTGTGGAACATGTTTCCCCAGCCAGTTCTTTAATTCTAAAGCTGACCACCCCCACACAAACACAGGCCATAACAATTTCAACCAGGCTTTAAAGCCTATGAATTCACAACAACAACGGGAAAGGAAGTAGCAAGGAACTACCTTGGGTATTCTGCACTGCAAAGGATTTCTCTCTCCACAATGTCTGCTCTGCAGTCTGTGTGTAGCACAGAATTCACCACAGGAGTTCAGAGTACCAGAATCTGAAGTCCCACCAGATTTATGCAAAGTCCCATTTCCCAGACACCGAGAGCACCAATACACTTTTTAAGGGCCAACACAACATATCAGCATCTATCACCCATCTCAACCACTGGTATATAAACTTTTATAAATTAACTACTTTCCTACAAACCAATGTCCAGGACTCTAAATATTGTACTAATACAAAATGTTTAAGATATTAAAGACTTAGAGTTAATATAATATGAATGGTTTTAAAAAATACCAGTTTTTTAATCTGTCACGGGCTTCCAACTGGGCTCCCACCTCAAAGTTGATCCCTCTTCTATTCGGAGGATGTTTTGTCATTTTGTAATATCAACACTGCTGATTTTATTCCCCTGAAAAATGCAATTAAATATCAATCACTAATCAAGACATACACAAAATAAGCTTATGCACCATAATCCCCCAAAGCTACATGTTAAGGGACCTCTTTGGTTTTTGTTTGCAGGAAGTCATGGGGGCAGTTATCCCTTAAGCAAGGGTTCCCAATGGACAGTGTGTGGAATCATTCAAAAAACGTTCAAAAAACTGTAGCTACTGGACCACGAGAGACTGAAGCTCAACCTCTGTCCATCGGTCCAAATTCCAGGTCAATTAAGAACTCCGCAACCCAATGTATATTCACAACTGAGATGGCATTTTGTGATACTCTCGCCCCCCTCCCAGTTTTGATGAAAACAAGGAATCCAGTAAACAGGAAGTGGGCAAAACCAAACACATTAACAATCTTTCAACAGCTACCATGTTAGTGGAAACACTCAAGAACACTATGCCACCTCATCACTACAAGTGCAATGGAGTTCAAAGACATTAGAAATACGTAGTTTCTTTAACCAGTTTTAGAAGACTGTCTATACTGCTTGCACATTTGCATTGCTTTCTTCCCATTCCTCCATTTTAACCAGAAAATAAAAATAGTCTTCATTAAGACATTTTTCCAACACATAATATAAAAGTTTACAAAATCTTGCCAAAGTAGTTTCTCTCAAGGTACATTTAGTGGAAAGCCTGATCAAGACCTATTTTCCCCAAAATTTTTGTCAGTCATTTCCCACAATTATACAGTACAAATTATGATCTGTTCCTGTGCTCTTCAAGCTCACAAGAACCAAAAATACAAATAACTTTTATTCAATACTAGTCTCACACAGCAAGAATATGGAGACGTACTAACAGAAATAAGCAGCAGCTTCCTGGTTTACACACTGCATAAACAGCAATGGTATCAACTGAGCTGCATCTATAAAAGGATCAACATTATTTTATGAAGAACTACTCTTAAGTTCAAGTGTGGTTCAGAAATCAAAGATCTTTAGGGAAGTCACAAAGCTTCTATTGCAGGGAAAAAGCTACTCCATCAACACACTTTTTAAACCAGGCCATTTGCCAGGGGCTGGCCATGGAGGCACCCCTACCACCTCGAGTAGCATAACCACATTGCAAAGAAACTTCTCTACCAGAAGATGATCTGCTGTCTTCCTCTAAAGCACTACTTTTAGCCTTATCTTCACTACTGTTAAAGCAGCCTGCAGTGGTATGGGGGAAAAAATGGTATTGCGTGTAAGCTCAATACACAACACTGATTCACACCAAAGGAAAGAAAAAGAAAAAAACCCAAAACCCCCAAACAGTTTAGCCACCTAGGAACTGAGAAACACTGCAAGTTACTTTTCTAGAGCATCTGATAACAAACTGAGTTCACCCAGCATGGACCTGAATCAGTCCAGGAATGGCTGTCTTGTAATACAACTAAAGATTGTGGTGGGGGGATTTACCTACCACCTCCATAACTTTTACCTGGGAAAGGAGAGGGGGAAGGAAATTAAAGGAAAGATAGGATGGTTTAAGTTTTACATTCTGAAGAAAAATAAACAGTAAGAATTAAGAAAAACACCCCTGGAAATCCAAGAAGCAAATGCAAAGCTACATGTTCTTTTTTAAACAGTTTATCCATCCATACCTCAACCATCCACTATTTTTTCTGCAGATTTACATAATTATAATACCACTTTCTCGCACTAGCAATAGAATTCCATGCCTCCGAATGTGGAACAGGCACACATTTTGCTTAACACCTGTAGAAGAAGTTACAGCTGTATGACAACTCTTGCCCTAGTAAACTTGGTTTTCCTTTCACTAAGTTGGGACAGGCAAAGACAAGGTACTCCTGAAGTACTGCAAGTACATTACTGAAGCTCTCTGCAGTGGTCCCCTTCAGTAATAGCTGCAATCCTGAAGAACAGGAGTCATTTCATCTCACCTACATGAGGCTGGAAGAAGAACACACATCTCCAGTAACAGGATCTCATACAATCGGGCTTCTATAAACAAACATCAGTTTTGGTGAGGAAGGCCTTACTATAGTTTCAGTCAAATATTAAAAAACTTATGAGTATCACAACTAAAGGGAAATCTGAAAAAACAGCAGAAGCCATTTAACCATATTTACAGAGGCTGCAGATTCTGTGAGAAGTCTGAACTCTGTCCACTTTGCAGCCAGAGTCAGCTGAACACCAGCATTTGTCAGAGCACACATGTACTGCATCTCACCAACTTGGCCAAGCTTGCTACAAGGCAGCTGATCAGGAAGTTGAAAGAGAGGAGAAATTGTACAGCAAAGATCTATCACTGCCCCCTCCCCCAAAGTCTTACTTCCCTCCCAAGTTATGAAACTTGGGCTGCTTTGGGTTCTCCCTCACATCCCGCAACTGGATTTAACTGGATCCAGCAGTGCCTATCTCAGCACACCTTACAAAGCAGGGTTTTTCCAGGAACAACTTCCTCAAGTAGCCTCATACTTGGTAGACATTACACGAGATAAATTACTCAGTAGAGGATCTGAACAATTTTGCCCTGAAACAGAGTCTCCGAGCAAGACTGAAACCATACCATAGGGCCTTCCCTGGGAGCCATCACGTAGGTCTTCACAAACAAGACCAACAAGCAACACTCAAGCCCATCCACGTTTCACCAGCATGGCCTTAACTGTATGGAGAACTTCATTTCTCAGAAAGAAAGCACTGAATACAGGGGCCTGCCTCTGCTTCGAGATTCTGTATTTCAGCCTCTGACCTCTCCTGCAAGGACTACTTAGAAACCTCTAACTATGTCAAAAGAGACTGTTAACAACCAACCCCAGACTAATCAGAGACACTCATAGCTACAATCTGCAAAGAACACTTCACCAGAACATCTCTTCTAGAATTTTCTTCAGCACAAAACAATTTTGTACTAACTCAGTAACTAAGCCAGGATATGAGCAAGCTTTTCACTTTGGTAGCTCTGGGAATCCTTTTTTCTCAAGTGCTCCAGACCACCATTAAAACAAAGGGTCATCACTAGGCCTATCCCCAAAGCTTTTCTCCAAAACTTCCTAATCCACTATGAGGATTAGACCTGCTTCAGTAACAAATACTCCAGGATTTAGACAAGTCACTACTTCCAACAAGACATTTCTAAATCTACATCACTGAAGGCACATATTTCTGTTTAAAAGGGACAGCCTTTTCTTCCCCATAAAAGTCACTATGAGGTAATGTATCCTTTAAAGACTATTCAACTAATCAAATCCTTACAGGTAATGATCAGGAAGGCACATTTACATCAGGGGAGTGCAAAGGAGAATATGCTTACATTAATATCGATCCCTTCAGGGATCATGATTTTTGTCTTTTAAAACAAGCTTTCTGCTCTGCTAACAGTGCGGGTCCCATATACCCACACCTGTACCACCTGGAAACTGGAGAAATCTTTCTATATCATCATATAGAGCAAAACCAAGCAGTTACGGCAAACTTTCTCTTTCATTGATAACAGCCTCTGTTGGTTTCTCTCTGGAAACCGCAGGATTGCTGCTGCCTTTTTCAAAAACCTTACCTACCTTTACAAACACTGTTTTCCAAACCACTGGTAAGTACTATTAAACCATTCCCTATGTACTACCATGCCAAAACCCCTGTCTTTAAAACAGTCCCACTTCTAAGCAGTACTGACTCTGTCCAGTACTTCAAAAGCAGTTCAGAAGAAAGGCAATTTACTCCCACAATTCAGCCTCTCATTAACTTCATTCTTTAGTGTATCTGTGCCAAACCCAGGGATACCCCCCCCTTCCATCAGAGCACACTAGAGAAAAAAGGAGGAATTCCACAAAAAAAACGTAGCTCTCTGGCTTGATAAAGGAGCATGGTGAACTTTGACAGCTTGCATAAATACAAGTTTTCAACGCAAAATAGTAGTAAGTTTTATTCTGAATGGTAAGCTTGGTGTCCAATTCCTATGAGGCATTCCACACCACTGGTGATTCAGTAGGACTACATGGTAGGTAGGACAGGGAGTGGGTTAATAAAAAGCACTTCCAAAACCAGGGAGAAAAGCAACTAGCAAGAAAGTGTCCTGTGTTCACTGGAGATGCAGCCCATGTGTAACTGAACTGGGATACTAAAGGCAGCTCCAAGATTTGGAATGCAGTTCCTACACAAGCAACTGGGCACAAGCTTGTTTTGTTTCCTTCAGGTATAGCAGTATAAACAGTTTCTATGCCAGAACAGGTTTACAGTCAATTCCACAAAGTCTAAGGTGACTCTGTCATTCACTCCAGCACCAGACGGTGTTCCAAAACTGCTGGCACATCTGTGTACCTATTCTGAAATTGCCAAGGACTAAGTCCAATCATGTTTTGCACATAAGGTTTTTATTGCTCTGCAATAGTTATTTTTGACCTTTTACTTATACCATCTGCATACGGGATACCAAGCCTTGCATCTTCATCAGCGATAAAATGATGAAAGCCTCACCCAGTTCACCCCCTACAATATGCATGCCCCCATCAGGAATGGTCAATCCAGAGAAGTCCATGGTCCCCACCACAATCGGAAGACCTTGCAAGTGGATGACCACAGCCATGCTGTGCTGAAGCCACACACCTGCAGATGAGAAAAGGTAATGGCTATATCAGACTGCAAAACAGTATTTACAGACACCATTTATATTATACAGTCCTAATGGCATCTTATGAAGACTAGGTACAAGTCTCACAAACATTTAAACACCACTTTTAAAAATTGTTTTGACACTGACTTGGGAAGCTGATTGTAACAGACTTACTGCTTTCAGACAATAAAGTCTGCCTACCACGTTTTGCCTACAGCAGCACAGCTACCATGAGGTACACTGTATTTTACCCTAGATATAAAACCAGAAATAAACCCTCACACCTGTTTACACATTAACCCAGACACAGTTTCTGTACTAGCTATTCATCTAAGGACCCCTATGGTCCTGCCTTATGCTTTGTTTCTACATTCCACTTCATAGCAAGTTTTAGGACAGAAACCTAAGTTTCAGATGTCCTTAGCACTGGTATTTCAAAACACAACGCCTTGGATCTTCAGGCAAGTTTTGGTGAGTTTGGGGGTTTTTTTGGGGAGTGGGGGGTGGTAGGAGGTGGTGGTGTAGGTTGGTGGTTTTTTAACACAACAGGAGCAGAAACAGAAAAGCTTCCAACTGGACATGAAGACCACTAGACATTTCAACAAATTCCAAGGAATCACCTCCTTTTTTATATCCAAAAGACACATTTCAAACAAGACACTAGACTACACGCAGTTCTTATTTATACCATGTAGGATCCTCAACTAGATCTTACCCAGCACTCACTCCTCACTTTAAAAGTTCCCCAGATTCAATCAACAACTACTACACAAGCAAACTCTTTGACTGAGCAACACAACACTGAAACTGGACCCTGAACTGATACCTACAACTTCCGTAACAAGAATGCCATGCAGCTAATTCCTCAACACTGAAACAGTCCCTCAAAGCTAAGACTTAGTATTTTATTTCAGACTCCTATTTTTCCTCTAGTTTATACAAGTAGACTAACAAAAGTGACAGCAGTAAAAATCTACATTTGCTTCAGGCAGAAACCAAGACTTACTCAAAGTACTCGGAGACAAAAGTGAAAAGTTGTCAGCAAATATAAGTTACCTTTCCCTAGATCAAGAACCTCATACTCTCCCTAAGATTACAGGACATCGCAAATGTTTTCATCCTCTCAACAACATCCCATGGAACTGTACTGTTAATTCAAATTAGCAGTGAGACGTCTGGACAGACTAATACAGAAGCAGAAATTACAAACATAGGCAATTCAACAGACAGAAAAATATTTTTCTATAATAAAATCCATTTGAATTACCAAGTGCAATTAAAGAAATAAATAGTCATTACTGAATTACTCTTTTCAACTATTTGATCATATCTCATTTAGCTGTTCTAGTTTCCCGTCTTTTTTCCTGTAACACACTAAAGGTAAAAGACACTCTTAAGCACTGAACAAGCAAAAATATTTCAGAAAAGGTTTAAGCCACATGAAATAAAGTAGGTTTTTCCTAAATGAAATGACATTCAAGAAAAATAGACTTTAGTGAAACTGCACTTTCCTCCCAATGAAAGCGTGCAGTCTTTAAGAATATAAAGATTTAATATAAAGAAGTATTATCCACAGTGCCTCTGCAACAATTAAGAAAAACCTGAATTTTAAAGCAAAACTTCAAAAAGCTTAAAGAAAAGCTACAATTAACAAAACCAAGGATCCATGCTTATACTCACCAAGAAACTCGTTGCTTATATGGCTGCAAACATTCCAAACACTGTTGTGCAACTATAGGGAAGGAAAAATAGGTCATGTGAATTCTGAAACTAGAAGTAGTTTAGATTTAAAAAAAAAAAAAAAAAAAAAAAAAAGAGTAGTATTTTCTCTACTGCCAATGATATCCCAATCATACAACAGCACCTCTAGAACATCAATTTAATCTGAAAATATTTCAGTACAGGAGGTCATCAGGCTGCTGTGATCCACATTTGAGAGAAACTTAAGAGATCCTTACAGACACTCCCTCTGCATATCCACATCCGATTTCTCCATCATTTATTTATCCTTTGCCAAACAGAAGCCACCAGCAACTTTAACATTACTGCTACTTTAGTACACCAGGTATTTCAGAATAACCCCTCTAACTAAGCAAGTGGACAGTGTAACTACCAAACGCTGCATACGCAAGTAACTCAAAATCCAACATACTGTCTGCAGACATTTAAAGAACAGATCACCGACATGTTAAATCCACCCTATGGGCCAAGTTGCACTTAAAGGAAATTACAGGCTACAGTTAGTTTTATCCCCATCTCTTCCCATGGATTGCCAAATAGGAAAACAAGAGTCCTTACTGTTGGGTGTCCCTGCCCTCCTTTTTTTTTTTTTTGCTCCCCCCGCCTTTCTCCGTTATTCCAAGTTGCAGAAATTCTTAACTGCTCTCCCCACTTCATCTAACCACTATCTGGCAGATAAGACTTTTAAGCAAACGTATCTGAAACATTCAAAGATACTTAAATGCAACCGATCTGCCCCAAATCTAACACACTTTTCCTCTCAGGAGTTTAATAAGAGCTACTATTGAGAACCCCTTCCAAATATCACTGCATCAATTACACTCCTATCACCCAGTCTTTAACTCTTAGGACAGCAGCTAAAAAGAGAAAGCTTCAATTCTGAAATACCAAGCATGAGAAGCAGCCCATAAACAAAACCAAACCTGCCATATCTGAGTCAAAGGCTCAAAACGCCTGAGTGTTCTGGATTTGGAAGTACGTCAAAATTCTTTTGCAAAACAATTACAGCAGACTGGGATTCACACATCTTAAGTCATCACTTCTGATGTAACATACAATTCATACTCATATTGGTGGATTTCTGCTGCAATACCATAGCGGTTACAAGCTCTAAAAAGTCAACTTTCAGTACAAGTTATTTAAAAAAAAAAAAAATCTAACCAAAACCCTAGGTCAGATGCAATCCTTCAACAAGCACAAATTAAATATATACTCTTATTTAACTCTTATTTTGGCTTTTCAAGATATCATCATGGTAAGACTGATGCTTTCCCAATATTTAAAAATATCTTTTTAACTATTCAGCAACACAGGAAAAAAAAAATCCTTCTTGCATTTAGAAGTAATTCCAATTGCCATGAAAAAAGCAGACTAACAAATGGGGAGGGGAGGAAATTACATGAAACACTTCTTTCATTGAAAAAGGTTCTAGCAACTTAAAACTCTAAACGTATCTATGGCTTTAGATCTTCTTAGTTAAGAAAGAATAAATTTAGTGTGAAGGATATTTTAAGGTGGAAATTAATATATCAGACAGCAAGAATTCTCTCAAAGAAATTAAGAGTTCAAATGTTGAACAACTGAAGGACCTGCAAGCTGCGGTGTTTCTTATGGAAGTACAATCTCCCAGTGATGAGAGCTCACTGCCTCAACCCATGCATCTCTAGCCACATGAACAAACATGAGCCAAGCTGACCAAATGCAGGCCTCTCCTGCCTACGAAGACAGGCTCAGTTGGATAAACTATATTTGGTCATACAAGAAATAAACTAAAATAGTTTATCCAGAACAGTTTCTTCATCCAAAAATCCAATTAATGTCAATACATGCAAGGCTTCTCCGGACTGCAGGAGGAGTGGCAGAAACAAGCTGCAGCCATTAGAATTGTTCTGAGAAGCCTAATTTAGCCCACAGATTGGGCACCACAATGCAATTTCTCCCGTGTTTCTACCTGAATTGAAGCTGTATAAAAACCACTTCATGATGCTGAATGTAACTGTCCTGAAAAAGACGCTTTCGCCTCGTCCAATGGGGACCTATAGGCTCACAGTGCCTTTGTCAAATAAAAATGAAGTCAGGAAAAGGAAAAAAGGGGACTGATTCTCAGAGCCATTCTATACTCCCTCAGAAGCAAAAATAACAAAGACCCACAGAACTTCTTAGACAAACTTACAGTGGGACTATATTTAGCTATTCGTTTAGGGTGGTGTTGCAGGTTGAACCTATTCAACAACCCTGGGCAAGGTGCTAACTGTTGGAGAGTGGCCTTGCACGACAGATAAGGAAAGGAACCACACGTGGGCTCAAAAACTCATATGACAATTTGACAATTTTGCAAAGAGAACAGATTTCTTCTTGAAAGAACGTACCTTTAAGAGATACGCAGGGTCCAAGAACGTGACTTCCATTTGCCTACATATTGTCTGCTTGGTTACAACACCTAGATTACTGAGTCTAACACCATTTTGCACTCAATGCCAATGTTTTTAAGTCAGTACAAACATTTAAGCGACGCTGAAGTATGACCTACATCCCTTCTGAAAGCACTACCTTGGTATTCTCAAGAAGTCCACATCTGAAATAGAAATGTAATACTTAAGGCTATGTGTTGGTCGGCAAGCTGATCAATTAATTCCTCAGTTTTGACCAGATGTCCTGCCCACAGCTTTGAGGTTGCTCTAGCAGCACACTATACACTTACAGCAGATTGTTGAACTTAAGATTGTTCTTATCAGTGAGCATCAACACGTATTTTAGCTATCAGAGGAAAAGATAATGACCAAAAATGGAAGGAAAGCAAAAAAAAGTAGGAAAGAAAAAAAACCTATCTGGTAACAACAGTACCTGCAGCAGTAATTGAACTTGGACTTCTGACTCTTAGAAGAAATCTACCTGTAAAAACATCCATAAAAAAAATAAAATTGAGAAACATTTTTCAGAGATAATTTATAGTACCTGCAATATTGGCCACTGAAAATCCCATAGGGCACTACTTCCAGCCAGTCAGTATATAGTGTTCTGACACTTAGACGTGGCATTCTCCATTCCATTATTCAGCTGCTTCCTGACTGGACAGGACCAAACCTGCCCTACTGGTTGATAAAGAAGAGGATATTTTCATACAGTCAAATAAAGGAAAATCTTGCAAGTTACACTCCCACGAGCTTTGATGAAAAATTAGGTCTTCATTTAAGATAACGCATTAAGCACACAAATCATCTGTGTATGTGCCACACTGCAAGAAGGATGCAACTCCCCTGTTTTATTACAAGAAGGAAAGAAAGGGGTGAACTTCAAGGCTGCTTGTAGACTTGTCCCCCAGCTCAGAGATGAAAGGACAGCAGTAAAACCAAAACAAACAAGCAAAAAAAAAATTAAAAAATCAGTGCATGTTTTTGCAAGACAATGATGACTGCAATACTGAGAAGACAGAGCTGCAATCTAGGCAAAGGACTGATACAAATACAGGGGATCACATAACAAAAAAGCCATTAGCAACTTGCATTATAGTGAAGCAGCAATTAAAGTCTGGTGTACTTGGGACCTCCACTATGCTAACAGAAACCTTTAAGCCCTCAGCTTTAAGACTAACTAAAAACTCTAACTCAAACCCTACCAATGGCACCGTCTTTGTGCCACAGGTCTAGGCTAAAGATGCTCAGTTCTGCACCTGGAGTACTAGAGATGCTCAAGATTGTTTCCTGACGCAAGCACTCTGTGGAACAGGAGGATAGTCTCCATTTCCTTGTGAAAGAAGTACCGAGTGTCTTAAGTAGCAGAAAAAGAAGTCCATTTTTAAACTAGTATTTTAACATCAGCAACAAGATCAGGAAAGCTCTTCAGTGCTAACTTCATACTGAAACAACCCCCATCCCACCCACACTAAGCAGTAGAGCTTCCCCTCTTTCTTTTAATACAGGGTACCTAGCTAAAGACACAGATGTACAGTTTTAACTCTTTTTAACCAATTTCACAGACCCACCTGAAAAAAAAAAAAAAAAAAAAAAAAAGGCAGACTGCAGCTGGCTATACTGAAACCAGCAGGCTGGCCGAAAGTTCCCGAGCCCAGTAAAACCAGACAAAGGCACGTCAACAAACTAACAAGCCTCAAAAAGAAATAATTATATTCCAACATACATTATTTTCAGCCACACACATCTGCAGTCAGTCAGCAGGGACACATTATATACTTGTATGCACTTGAACACTTAAGTCTGGTGTTTGCATCTAAAAAAAAAAAAAACCAAACAAACAAACCCAAAACCAAAAAAAAACCCCAAAAAGCCAACGTTCCAACAGGTTTTTTTGAAGTGTATAGGTGATGTAGCTATTGGCATTTTGACAGCAAGGACAAACCAAGAGCTCCAAGTCACTATTTCTTACCTGAAAAAAAGTCTTTTCCTACAGGAAGCACAAGAAGTCAAAATAAACCTGTAGGCAAGCAAGAAACAGAAGTATGAAGATGGTAATGAATAAACTGAAGCAAAAAAGAAAGGAGTAGACTTGGTCAACTGTTGAATGAGCTGTTACAAGCACTTCACAAGACTTCTCAATGTGATGCACAATTAAGTCCAAAGTACAGGCAACCATCAAGAATGATGTTTAAACACTGATGAAAACCACTTGTAGGGCTGAACAATAAGCGTCCCCCCCAGTGTATGTTCTTTAGCTCAGCTCACAATGCTGTTGCACAAGTGCTCACATCTGCGCAGGACAGTGCCATATGGGCAGAAACGAGGAGACAAGTGACAGGACAGCTTTCCTACAGCAACAGCATCAGCTCCTGTAGAGGTCCAACAAATTACAGCCACAGGCAATACCTAGCTTCTAGAAATGCAGTTATAAATAAAATATGCAGTTACAGAGAATTTATCATCCCCTACCATTAAATTCGGGATTGCACTCTCCTTTCGTGACTGAGGGGAAGAATTTAGGTCAATATCATTGCTTAGGTTATCCAGGAACTACAAGAGCAAAAGAAAGCGCTTCAGAGAACTTTTCCAATTAAAGGTAATAATTAATTACATGCTTCTTACACTTCAGTCAAGGCAGCACTGTTATGAGCAATTACTATTCTAGTCTCATTCCCAACTTGACCTTAATTAATTACTCCGAATTACAGGCAAGCAGATTTTACTCTCAGAATGCTCAAGTAAAATTTTATTTCCATTCAGGAGACATCAACTAAGTTATCAGCAAGAACATAAAGTGAGCTCTTGCATAAGCTGACTTAGGTCAAATAATGAGTATTCATCTAAGCCACCTTCAATTCCAGAACTACTAAAAAAGTCACCCAAAAATTTAAAAGAGAGTTATACTACAAGTGAAGTTTGTTGCAAGTCTTCTCACTTGGCTTTTTTTGGAAACTGGTCCTGAGAAAGGATCCTTGCTCATTATAGAAAATTAAATTAACCCAGGTCAAAAGCATTTCTGTTAGAGAGATGCCCAGTTACAAGTTTCTGTACAGACACCTACAGAAGGTTACTTCAAGTCATTAGCATTGTATTTAACATTTGGTTTTAACCCCCTACTGCATACAATACCCAATTCTGTACACAAGAAGACGACGTTTATATTATCCAGCTTGGACTCAGCAACATTCAAATATCCCTCCTGATCTATTTTCAAGTGTTTAGGCTAGAAACAAGAGCCTGGGATCACAGAAACATAGCTGGTACCAAGAAGATTTTCAGTAAGTAAAGGAGATATAACTCCCAAAATTCTACTGACAACCTGCTTCAGATTAACCAAGCCCTGCTACAGCTACAGTTTGCAAGCACATGCCAAGCAAACTGGTACAATAATCCATTTCAGTAGCAATAAGCTGTATCTGAACCTAGGCCTATCAGGAGAAAGAACATGGTGCCTCCCAATTCTATCCATTAAACGGGTCTGACATGAAGCAGCTTTCAGGTCAGCACAAGGATCCACTGTTACTTCTGTTCCTTAAGAACATTTTGAAGGGCCAAAATGCAGCGGGACGGAGATGTGCTCGAGGCTTGGCGGGACACAAGGCGGCCAGAAGCCTCCAGCTGACAGAACGCTCTACGGAAACCAACCCCGGCCGCGGTGACACTGTGCAGGGTAGGTACCTGCCCTACGCGAGGTGCCTCCCCGCTTCGCCCCCGGCTCCGCGCCGCTTCCTCCCGCGCCCAAGGGGCGAGGCGCCGACAACGGGAC
>NW_009258293.1:1065529-1076348 GCF_000687185.1 Egretta garzetta
CCGGCGGGTGCGTCCCGTTACCTCCCCATGGAGCGTGCCTGGAAGAAACCCCCAGTGCAGTGTCACGCTGCGGGCGGGAGCGTTTCCGGGGGCGCGGGGCCGTACGAGGGTGAAACGTGGGCAGAACAAAGTGGTCCGACACCCTCGGTCCTCGCGAGGGCGGGCGGCTGGACGCGGCCCCCTTCGCTGATATCCTGGGGAGCCCAGACCTGGACCCAGCACCGCAGGTAGGGCATTACCAGTGCCAAACGGAGGGGGGGCGTTAACGCCCCCCGCCCGGCTAGGCTGTCTGCCCTGTGGTAGAGCCAGAGAACCGGATGTTCGCCTGTAGGTACCTAACCGTACAGCAGCAAATAAATTTGTTTGTTTGTTTGTTTTATACCAGGTTAAAGCCAAAACTAGACTGACCCAGAAGAGCAAAAATCTCCACAGGCTGAAGTCCTTGATGTCGATTATTACAGCATTTGTCACTGTCGGTGGATCAACTCTTCTGGTTCAAGTGGTTTTCCTGGGATAATCCGTCGGTTTCTGCTCAGAGGCCACAGACAAGCAGACGATTCTTGCCCGCTGGGTTTTGGGATCAAAAGAGTAACTGCTGTGGCCAAGGTGTCTGCGGGAGCAGGGCTGGGGCTGCGGGTGCAGCCAGGCTCCGGAGGAGAGCGTGGCAGGGCCCCGAGATCGGCCTCAGCCCAGTGCATGAGCAGCGCAGGACCCGGGGAGCACAAAGGATGGTGTAAAGCAGAGCGGTCCCCACGGCCATACAGCAGCTTGTGTGCTAATGCTTCTCTGAGAGAGCCTGTGAGCTGTGCGCTGGGAATTTGTGGAAGGAGAGTGGCTTGCTAAAAATACCACAAGAGGAAAAAAAAAGTGGCAAAAAAATGTAGTTATCAGTGTGGATTTATTTTCTAACCTGGAAATCCCACATGGGGTTTTAACATTGCAGGTTTCTAGAAGGAAGAAAAAAAAATGCAGAAAGAATTAAAATAGAAAGCACCTAAAAAAAAACAACTCCAAAGGTTTGAGGGAAATAGTTTAGCTTGTTTTTTTTACCAAAACATCAGTATAGTGAGCATATTTCATTCAGGACTTTTCATCATTTTAAAAAAAAACCCCAGAATCGTAGCACGCCCACCATGAGAAGGCGCACATCAGAAACTGCTTCCTTCTCCACAGAAATAGGGCTTTCTACATCCCACTGGTTCTGAGATCTTGTTCTGCTGTTCCTACAGAGAGCACATGGCTTTTGGCAGCCCAGGGATGCGTCTATGCCGATCCGTGAGCGGTTTCTCCTTCGGCACTGCTCGGGATGCCAGCTTCAGTAGTTGATGTGAGCAGCCACGATTAATGTTACAGAAAACCCTCAGGTGTTAGATGTACCTGCCTGTATTGGCTGGATACAGCAGCTTGTGTGCTAATGCTTCTCTGAGAGAGCCTGTGAGCTGTGCGCTGGGAATTTGTGGAAGGAGAGTGGCTTGCTAAAAATACCACAAGAGGAAAAAAAAAGTGGCAAAAAAATGTAGTTATCAGTGTGGATTTATTTTCTAACCTGGAAATCCCACATGGGGTTTTAACATTGCAGGTTTCTAGAAGGAAGAAAAAAAAATGCAGAAAGAATTAAAATAGAAAGCACCTAAAAAAAAACAACTCCAAAGGTTTGAGGGAAATAGTTTAGCTTGTTTTTTTTACCAAAACATCAGTATAGTGAGCATATTTCATTCAGGACTTTTCATCATTTTAAAAAAAAACCCCAGAATCGTAGCACGCCCACCATGAGAAGGCGCACATCAGAAACTGCTTCCTTCTCCACAGAAATAGGGCTTTCTACATCCCACTGGTTCTGAGATCTTGTTCTGCTGTTCCTACAGAGAGCACATGGCTTTTGGCAGCCCAGGGATGCGTCTATGCCGATCCGTGAGCGGTTTCTCCTTCGGCACTGCTCGGGATGCCAGCTTCAGTAGTTGATGTGAGCAGCCACGATTAATGTTACAGAAAACCCTCAGGTGTTAGATGTACCTGCCTGTATTGGCTGGCCACAGAACAGCAGCCCTTCACAGGGGTCAGCGCTGCTCCCGCGCTGGCAGCCACCATAAACACCAGGGCTGCCTCTGCCTGTTCTCTGCCGTGTCTCAGATGGATCCTGGCCCCCTCCATGAGTTTCTGCTTGCATCAGCTGAGATCCAGTGTTTCCCCATGCATCAAGGAAACCAATAAAAGCACCTGTGGAGAAATTAAGCTTTGCAGCCCAGGAAGGGTCTGTCTGCCTTCTCTGGAAAGCAATTGTGGTCTCACATGCAAAGCTGTTATTTATGAACCCCCCGGGTCGCTGTTGGGGAGTGGCAGGAGTGGATGCTGTGCGGGGGCAGGGGAGCTGGAGCCGAGCTGGCAGCGGGACAGGCAGGGCACTGCCATGACCAGCGCAGTACAGGCCAGCGGTAAACAGGAGCAGAGCAGGTCCCGTGACAGTGACCAGATGAGCATGTGAGTCCTGCAGCGAAGAGGCAGCTCTGCGGCCAAGGGAGGATGTCAGTCTGTGTGTTGGGGTCAGGGTCCAGATCAGCACGGGAATGGCTTGCCTGGCTCACGCAGAGACCAAGGGTAAGGGTCTGTGATGAGGCGAGCTCTACAGCTGTGCTACCAAAGAGCTGGCCTCGAGTGCAGGCAGCCACACTGCTGGCACTTCTCTTGACTGCTGGAGAGCCGAGCTTGTTGGCCGGCCTCCCTGTGACTCAACAGAGAAGATCAGGCACATGGCAAGGGCAACGCACCCAGCCAGCCTTCCGCCTCTGCTTCAGCACCAGAGGAACCACGCTCAGAAAACACATTGTGCGTTGACTATAAAAGGAGGCCAGACCAGCTCCAGCGAGCGGTCTGCGAGGCCAGCCCCGGCTCTTGACTGCAGCAATCCCCCCAGGAGACATTCCCCTCCTCCCTGATGGGCCACCCAAGGGACCACCGTGGCAGTTGCAAAGGGGTGGCTCTGTGCCCACAGGGGTTTTACCATGGCCTGCACAAGGCCTCTGCCAGCCAGCAGCAGGGCGCCCCCGGCTGCCCCCGCGCAGCCCACGCGGGGTCACTGCAGCCTGCTCAGCTGCAGAAGCCGACTGCTCTGCTGCCAGGAGAGGTGGCATGTTGTGCAGGTCGTCAGCTCTGGTGGGGATTAGATGAGGGCCAGCACAGGCCAGGGGAGTTTACAGACTCATTTGGGCACAGTCCCTGCCCTCTGCACCAAAGCACATGCTGCTGTCCAGGGATGAGTTTTTTGTGTTCAGCTCTCCCCACCACGCCTCATCCTGCTCGTACCTGCTCTCATTGGAGCACTGCTGGAGCTCCCCACAGGGCTGGCTGACCACCAGGCCTGGCTCCAAGGTGCACATAAGGGTGGGAGATGAGGGGCTCGCCACATCAGCATGCCTTGCTCACAACAGCACTTCACGTCTGGGCAGTTTATACATCAAGGCAGTTTCTCACCCCTTCTTTGTTGGCCAGAGCATCCACAGAAGCTGGGAACAGGCTGCAGGTCTCCAGGGAAGGATGTCCGCCCTCAGCCTGTGCCCTTGGTCAGGGCAGGCGCAGCCTCATCCGTGGAGCAGCATGGGAGACACATGCAAAGAAGTGGGCGCTTCTGCATCAATGCACGTAGACACCTACCCCCACCGCTGATTCAACTGGGAGTGGAAGGGAGGCTGTAGCCCCCCTTCATCTCCTCATCCTCTTTGGGGCTGTCCACCTGCAGGCAATAGAGACCCTGCTCTATAGGCCCTTCTGTGGTCCCTGGAGCTACAGGGTCTGGCTCTCCTGCGCTCTTCTGAACGTTCATCCTGCGCCGAGGGTGGGGAGGTAGCATGCGCCGCAGGGACGCCCCAGCCCAGTATCTGGGTACTCTTTGCAATTGCAGCACCTTCATCTTCGCCAGCAGGCACCAAGACCAGGCCATTTCAGGGGAAGTTGTAAACAATCCAATAGCTCACTGCCCTCTTCAGGGAGGGCCTCACTCCTCCTCACCCCCTGCCCTCCACATCCCCCCACAACCACCCGCTCTCCCTTGTTGCTTGTGATCAGAAGCACCAGACCTGGCACAGACAGAAGAAATGGGACTACAAGCGGAGACGAGCTGATATAAGCCACGAGTTCTCCTTCGGGAGAAGTAGTAGCTTGTCAAGACCAGGCTTGGTCTTGGGCTTCTGAATGCCCTCATGGATTTGGGCCTTGAATCCTGTCAGCACCCAAGCCCCCTTACGGTATGAGTAAACACTCAGCGCTTCAGACAAAGTGGGACGACTTTGATGGCGAGATGGAGGAAGCTCCAGGCGGAGGCTAGGGCCAGAGTAGCTCCTGGGAGATGCAGGCTGGGCAGAGTCTGGAACTGGTGCCCTCTGCTTTGAAAGGGAAAATCCAGCTGATGAGCAGCTCCACGTGTCCCAAATGTGTTCTTTCACAGCCACCTTGGAAGCGCTCAGCTCTAGCAGGGTCCATGTGGTCTGCCTCACTCCAAACACTGGGGCTTTTCCCTCTCCCCTCTTCACACCTGAGAGAGTTTCCCCAGCCACCTGCACCCACACCCAGTTCTCTCCATCATTAACTGTGGTTGACAAATGCTACAGGGGCAAAAGCAGCTCTAAAAGCAGCAACGCTCAGCAGGTAAATCAGCCTTCTCCATCTTATCATTGACGGTTGTCCCACAGCCAGCCTATGGGTGTGCCAGAGCCCGAGCCCTGGTCTGCAGAGCCCTGGCTCAGTGCTGTCTCCATGAGCCGGTTCTCCCAAACGCACCAGCGCTTTGCTGTGCCCACATCAAACCTGCACTGGGGCAACGTCAGGACAGGGACCCTCCCGTCTCAGTCTCTGCCTCCCTCTGGTGCTGCAGGGCTCCTGATGCATGTTTGACTGTTCCTCTGGTCTCCATCTTCCCACAGAGCTCATTTAATGCAAAGCTCAACATGAGAATTAGGCTAAAAACTGGCCTCCCACTACCCTGGATTTCTGGGGAGTGGCACAACCTTTGCGCACCTCTGGTTTGAGGGAGAAATGGAGTGTCTCTGGTGGGCCAGGAGGAGGGAGACACCTCACGTTTGTAAGGGGAGGAGAGACTTCAGGAAGCTTCTCTACCAGGAGGGGTGGTGGGTGAGCAGGGTGGGTGGCCTCATGGTTACCACGTCCTGTAAAACACCAGGCAGTTGCCAAAGCTGAGCTCTACCTTCCTCCATCTCAAGCTGAACCCACAGAGAGGTCCAAATTCCACAAGTGATCCCCCAGCAGCTGCCCAACCTCTGCAGGAGCTGGGGTGGAACACGGACAGCAGACCCGAGAGTGCAGCATCCATCAGCTGCAATCCGTGGCTGGGAGAATTGCTTTTACCAGTTTTGTTTGCAGATTCCCAGGACACGATCACAGAGACAGCAAAAGGCTCACGCCAGGCTCTGTAAAAAGGAGACTTAAACTAGCCAGAAATTCAACAGCACCAGCAAGAGCACCCAGCACTGCAAGGGTGCTGGGCCCATTGGGACACACCACCCTTCCACCACCACTGGCAAGTCTCAGACAAAGTGCAGGTGTGTGGCTACCTCCCACAGTCCACTCACAGCACCCTCAGCTGCTGGATGAGGGATAGTAGCGGTACATCCCTCTCTTATCCTCTGACTGCCCATTTGTGGAGCTATTGCCCATGAACTTCTCTAATCCCTTTTTGACCCCGAGAGGCTCCAGAAGATCCTGTGTAAAGAAGCATTGTCCTTTATCTCTGTTAACCTGTCCTCTTCCAAGTTGCACCAAGTGTCCCTTAGTAGCTGCCTGGAAGTTAAGAACAACAGAACCAGCCCACAGCTCAGTTTCCAAGCACTTACATCATGTCGATTCCCAAATGTTATTCATGAACACTGACATCCAGGCTGAAATCCACAGCTCCAGGTGGGTATGATCATGCTTCAGAAATTCACAAAAAAGACAAGAGAAAACCATGGAGATTGTATTTATTACTGTAACAGAGGAGAGGCTGCTTTATGGATTCATATTTACAAATCTGTTTGCAAAGAAAATAATATCCAGTGTCATTTATTAGCCTATTTTACAGCCCTGGCAAGAAGCGTTCATTTGTAATAGCAGCAAATGCCTATGGTTTGATGGCCTGCTACAGCTAAGTGCAAGGAATAACACGGATCACCTACGTGGTGGCTGGCTGCAGGTGAAGCCCAACACAGGCACATGCATCTGCAGCCCAAAGCAGGGGGGCAGGCACCACATGGCTGCTCCAGCCCATGGGGGGCAGGATGTGGCAACCTGAGCCTGTTCAGTGATTCAAATTTCAGTGCAGTACGGTAGAGCCGGTAACGCTGCCCCGTCTGCATTTCTGGGAAAGTTAGCCCCACATCTGAAGTACAAGTTGTTCAGCTCTTCAGAAGGCAGATGGGATGGGATGGGTGCATGAAGCAGATCCTGGCATGTTTTTGGGGGCATGTTTGACAGAGCTAGTCCTGACATGGGAGCAGGACCTCCTGGCCCCCTGGACCACACAAGCATCTGGTACAAGGAGAGGAACCACAACCCTTGTTCAGCTGGGCACAAACTGAACTCCTGCTGTGGAGCTCATCCGAGCAAATGTCTTCCCTGGAAAACCTGTTCACGCACATAGAGAGATTGAAGCAGCCAGCAGGCTTGGGGCACTCTCTGCACGCAGCACCTTATGCCCAAACTTTTGGTACAGATTCAGACATCAGCTTTAAACCTCACTGCTGGCAGGCCTCAGTGCCCCACTGCAATCAGGAGAGGATGATCCCGGTCCCCACATGAAAAGGAGGGAGACGGAGAAATGCAAATGCAACCTTGGATGCTACCAGCAGATTTAGCATCGCATGAGTAATCCCAACACGCAGCTTTTTGCAGCAGACCTACCTCCCGCAGAAAAAACTTCAAAGAAAGAGAAGAGTAACACCAGGATGCCACAGAACTAGAAATTGCTGCTTGCTAAGAAACATGTGACAGTGTCTGGAGGCTGCAGGGGAATCCATGCGGTGCCTCTGGAATACACTGTCCTTGCTGTGCCGCAGGGATTAAACAGCAGAAGTGAGAATGCTGAGCTGCCTGCCTGATACCACCCCTACACAGGCTCCACCACATCTCAGCTGCTCAGACCTGCTTCTTCTTTCTCTTCCCTCCCCACCCCTCCACAGCTCCCATGGGAATTTGGTGGGAAGAGCACAGGTTGTCTCCAGGCAGTATCAGCATTTCATGAGCACATGGCAATGCTGCTGCTCTGCCTGGAAAGGCACATCCGAGCACTTCTTACTGTTCATGGCCTTCCCTGCTTTCTTTAGGTCTGGGCTGAACCAGGAGGGTGGGCAAAACTGGTATTCAGTCCCCAGCAGAGCAGTCTGGGAAGGACCTGGAACCAGGCATGGGGGTGCCAGCACCGTGGAGGCTGCTCTGAGCATTGTCTCAGATGCTCTTCAGGAAAGCTGGTGTCAGCTCACGCTGGCCATAGCAGAAAGGAGCTGCAAGGCCGCTGGGGTTACCCCTCCAGAGGATATGGCCCTCATTAGGAGGATGCCAAAGAGGTTGATCTGTTTGTTGTCAGGTGCGTGGCTTTCCTCTCGTCCCCAGCCCCCATGGCGTGGGTGGGTGCTGGTTTAGCTCAGCACAGAGCTGATCCCACATGCTAACCACATGCTGCTGTGCAGCTCTGAAGCTGCCTAAAGGAGGAGGTGAGGTAAATGCTGTGCAGATCCAGCCTGCCAGGGCTCCCAGCTGTGTGATGCCTGCCTATCCAGCCACCAGCAGCTAAGGTTCAAATACCTCCTTTCCCTGGGCTGCTATGTGCTTCCACTGACTTGTGCAGACCAAGGAATCCCTCTGCCACAGTGAACCCCCTGCACCTTCACATTGCTCTACCAACAGCATCATGAGGTGTCAGAACAACCCTCACACCTCCAGCCAACAGTCTGCAGAGGTGAACCAGGCTGGCTCTATAGCAGTGGAATTATTCCCAATGAGGCAGCACCTTCCCCAGGACCAGCTCATGCCACAACACAGGAGTGATGTCCTCCTACCTGAAGCCAACTCTGCATCTAGAAGGGAGATGGAGAATCTCGCTGCCCCCGGTAGCAGTTTCTCACAGATGTCACAGCCCTTTCAATGAGCAACCAGTCCTGCGGCTCCACGGAGGAGGGCTGTCCCCCCCTGACACACACTGGAAAGCCAGGAACCTCTGAATCTGGCCTGGCATGTCCAAGGACTTCCTGGTGCTGAACAGCCTGAGCCTTCCAGGAGTGTCTAGTCCTTGTCCTCGAGGTCATATGCTGGGAGATACTCAGGGTGTGACAACAACAAGGAGAATGGAAGAAGCCTAAGTGGAGGGGAGAAGACTTCGGGCACCCAGTAACTCCCCAGAGCGATGTCTTGGACCCCAGGGCCAGCGGCTCAAACCAGCCCTTTGATGAAGCTTGTGTCCAAGTGCACTATCAGCATGCGAAGAAAGGACATTTCTTTGCGCGTGTTCTCAAAGATAACGCGAGGGTCGTCAGACTGGCAGCGCAGGCAGTTGGGGGCCATCACCATGGCCAGGTTATTCACATCCATCTTTGTTCTGCCCACATTTGACGGCTGAGCAAAGATCTGCAGGTAATAAGAAGACATTCAGCTGGAGCAGTGGAAAAGGGCAAGAGACTCCAAACACATGGCCTGAGAAGAGGCGCAAGGACAGCAGAGATGTCTCCTTGGAGGACAATGCCCCAACAGCCACACATTCACAGGGCAAGACCATTATACTCTGACATAGCTTGACAGCGTGGGAGCCTCAGCAGACAGGGAACATCTCTTGCAGATCTCAACCTTTGGGACCGGTCCCAGTGCTCCACAAGGCCAGGAACACTGTTTATTGCTCCAGTAAGGGACAAGGCCAGAAGACCCCCCTCCGTCAATCCCACCTTAAATACAGGTGAGAAGTCCCCAAACCCTGCTGATGGCCCACCACAGCTGTCCCACTGACTGTGCCCCACGTGCTCCAGGCTCCCAGCTGGCGGCAGGGGCATGGGACCATGGGGGCTACCTACCTGCAGGAAGTGGATGAGGTAACACAGCACCAGCCTGTTGAGCTCTGGCAAAAGCTGCACCACGGCCACGGCAGCATCAGGGTTCTCGTAGTTGTTGATACACTCTTTGTAAAACTGCTGGGGGATCACAGGCTCCTCCAGCTCCCGATACCACAGCTTGAGAAGAGAGGCTGGGCAGAAAGTAGGGTGCATGAGAGCAGCTCTAGTGACCTCCCTACCACCTTCAGAGGCAAACTTGGCAGCGAAACTGAAAGCCTCAGGAAACAGAGGGCAGAGATTGTGCACTTGTGCTGCTTCACCTGATTTCAGTCTTGGCTCTGAGATTCTCAGGCAGCCAAACTGGCCAGTTAGAGGGAAAGGCTGGCTCTTATCTACCTGCTCCTCCAGGAAGCGGCTCCAGGGCCGCCTAAAGGAAAGGACAACACGACTAGAGTGCTGCTGCTGAACGACTCCCAGCCGCTCTGCATGCTGCCCAGCCTGCACAGCCTCACTCTGTGGGAGCCAGCTGGAGACCGAGGCTCCCCCACCACCCCCAGCGTTTTACTATGGGCAGTATTTGGAAAGGCAGCGGAAAGGCAGAGAATGAAAACCCAGCTGGTGAATACAGCCTGTGTACATGTCCCTACGCAGCCGCACACCTCCTGGGCTGCTCTGGTCCCTTCCCCTCCATGCTCTACCATGGCTGAGGCTGCAGCACACACGCCTGCTGTGTTCCCATACCTGGGATGTTGGGGTCACTGAGGCCGCTTGGGATTCTCCACTGATCCACCTGCAACTTCAATGCATTGACTTCATCTATGTCACCAGGTATCCTGCAAACAGAGACACAGCAAAAGTGCTTTAGAGAGCAGGCAACGTGCCTGGTATGGCAGCTGGCCAGCAAACCGTGGCTCCAAAGCTGCTTCCAGGGCCCCGGGGAGAAGGGGGCACGCACCAGCAGCATCTACAGAAGCAGTTCCTCAGAGAGAACAGGTTGCCTGTTTTTAAACATAGCTTTAAAGCGGCGTAGAAGAAAAACTTCTCTCCATCCCACTACCTCAGACATCAACTATTTATCTGTCCTCAGGAGTGATTATTTTCTGTAACTGGGCCTCTCTGCAGCATGTTCACTCCACAGATAAGAAGCATCTCTGGCTAAATATACCAGGACACAAGAAACCTTTACAAAGCAAAGTTGAGTCTTTTGCTAGCTACCTTAAATCAAGTTTAGCTACTGAAAACCTAAAAACCAACAAAAAAACAAACCCAAACCAGAATTCCCTATATTCACCATACAGATTCTTTGTCTCTTTTGACTCCTCACCTCTTGTGCATCATCAAGGCTGATGCGCTGTTGATGAACTGCTCGGTCCAAGAGCTCATCCCTTCCCCACACCAGCCAACTACTGCCGTTGAAATTGATGAAAGTTCAATGCCTTGCCTGGGTACATGCTGTCCTAAGTAGTTCAAGTAACATCTGTGCTGTCCCCTCTGCACTAATGCATGCAAATGTATTAGCATTTAGTGTACTTTAAGAGGTGATTCCTGAAGCTGGGAACTCCACAGCAGAGTGCTATTGCCAGGGAAGAGGATGCACATGGAGGTCAGTCTTGATTTCTTGGCTTTGAGGACTGTTATGTGGGTGGCTCAAAAGTAACACAGCACCCCGAAAGCTCACCTGAAAATCCCCTCTGTCTGTTCTCCTCCCAGAGCCAGGACCTGCTGCGATAGCTGCGTCTGCACCCAGGGCAGCTTCTTACCCGGGTACATGTCCTGCTGCCGCAGCATGATTTCCTCCA
>NW_009258293.1:1076371-1077060 GCF_000687185.1 Egretta garzetta
AGCAGACCTCAGTGGGGCTGTGGCATAGCCAGCCCATAGAGAAACAGCAACTGGGGATGGTGGCAGTGTGGCCAGGATGGAGAGGGCTGCCCACGCACACGGACACCTTGTTGGCCTCCTGGCAGCAGGGCTCTCACTCTGCAGCCTACACCTCCTAAAATCAGGGGGTTTCAAATCATCAGGCCCAAGAGGAGCAGAGAAGCTGCTGCCTGTTGGCAGGAGACCTCTTTGGAGCTTTTAGGCTGTTTTTGCAGGGATTTTGTTGCAGTGTTTTGCACGTCAGGGGAACTGCTCCAGCTGCAGCTCTACCTGCTGAGGGGAAGGGGTGGCCCCCAGCCTGTCCCTGGCTGTGGCGAGGTCAGCAGGGGGCACACATACACCGGCCCAGGGCCGGGCAAGCACTTGGCCATGGGACAGCTGAAAAACAGCCCTTTGGAGAAGGGAATTCCAGGTATGTCCAACTCCAGAGAAAGCTTTTCTCTCAGAGGTGCTAAAGCTCTCTGAAAAGCACGCCCCAGGACCTGTTGCTTCTGAAAGACACTGGCACTTGAAAGGGGCTTTGAATCTCCCCTGGCAGAGGTTCAGAGAAATGCAGAGCGCTATCGTAGGGGCGGCATGCTGCCCAGCACAGCAGCTATTTGGCAGCGACACTGCGGCCAAGCGGGAGGCGTGACGGGGGCGGGGGGAGC
>NW_009258293.1:1077142-1082460 GCF_000687185.1 Egretta garzetta
AATGCCGGGAGCCTCCACTCCTCCCGAGGTATTTCAGCTATTTGCTCACTGTATATGGAGTCCAGATGGCGGGGAGGCCCCAGAGGGATTTGCAGAAATAAAAGATGACCAGATCTAGCTCAGAGACCTGGGATGGACAGGCTGGGGCCGCCTGCTAGCTTTCACAGCCCCACGCAGAACTGTGCAGAGGAAACTGAGGAGGTGGGGGGGATTTCCAGATAACGCAGAGCATGGAGGCTCCCCCTCCACGCCAGCCAGGTTTGTCCTCCACGTCCCTAAGGGCAGAGAGCATGAGCACTCAGCCGCGCAGCTGCCAGCACGGCATGCACTGCCGTCTGCTGGCAGGATGGTGGGACCTGGGCAGCAGCCTTCTCCCATACGTTCAGAGGGAGATGAGCCCTGAGCAAACTTCCCCGGCTCCCCCTACCTCCATTTCCCACCCCTGAATCAGCGGTGACCTGCAAGGGTCACCGGAGCAGTAGGGTGCTGCACAGACAGCCTACAGGCCCCAGAGCCGGAGCGGGCACTCACCTTTTTGCCTCCGGTGACAGCTACTTTCTGGAGTTTCCGGTAGCAGTACTTGGCGTAGGTGCTGATGGGCAGACCTGGCAGGAAGGAGAAACGAGCGGTCAGCCCACAGTGCCAGGCACCCACCATGCTGGGGCTCTTCAGAGAGCACCACCGCCGCAGTTCACACCAGCACAAACAGCCACCCCCCTTTTGCCCACCCTGTTGCGTGGGCAGGGCACAGACTGCCAAAACCCCACTCCAAGTGCCCCGAAGCCTCCTGGCCCTGCAGCCCCATGGCAGGTGGCGTTAGCGCAAGTCGGTGCTTGGGCTTGGAGGGATTCATCTTCTGCGTCAAGGCTCATAGCTCTGCACCTCCCACCCCTGCTCCTGCAGATCTCCACCTCTTGCACAGGCAGCCTGACCCTGGCCTGGCTCAACACAGGGCGCCCATTCAGCATTCACAGCCCGGGCACACACATGAGCGTGAGTCCTCGCTCCCAGCTGCTGGAGTTGCGTGGCTCACAGATGCAGGACCGGGTATTTACCTATTCCCAGATCTCAGCCAAAGAGCATGCAGAGCCAGCCTCCTGCCAGGAAAGATTGCAAGGTGTTTAAAAGAAATTGTTTATGATTCAAGAACTGCAGTCCTGGGCTCATGAGAGAGGCAGCAGCAGAGAAAAGTGTGCAGGGCCAGAGGCAGCCCCAGCACCAGGAGGGAGCTTAGGACGCACGGAGCAGCACAGGAAGGCGGCAGGGTCTCCCTCATCTCCCCAGATCCCTGCAAAGGCTTCTTTGCTCCTGCCTGCAGCCTCCTCCAACCCAGCCTTGTACCATGAGGCTGGGGCACGCTCCGTGATACGAGGAAAATCAGGCACACTGGAGCTTGGGAGCTTCACCACAAAAGCCACAGCCCTCCACAAGAATGGCTGCTCCGGTTGTGTTTGGTTCAGCGAACTCTAAGGGCGAGCGGAGCCAGGATTCACAGAGCTAATCCCCGCGTGACACCAAGAGAAATATTTGCACTGACAGAGCACTGATTGCTGGGAGACTTTTCCCAAAACCGTTGGCCTTCTGTTCTTTTTTGAGTCAAACCCAAATTGCTTGCTGAAAGCAGTGACTAGAGCTGCCCTATTTGATTCCCTGCCAGGCCCAAAGCTTGCAGCAGAGTTCAAAATACTTGTGGCTTTTAAAATCTACATTCTGGTCAGATGCTGCGTGTTTCAGAGCAGCCTTTCACACACCCTACAGCTTAGGTAAGCTGGTCAGGAGCCTGGAGTTCCTCAACTCCTCTCGATGCAGAGGAAGGACAAGCTCTGCCCAAGCAGAGCAACCATTCACAAAGGTGAGAAATGCGCTTTGCCCCATTTTCCTCTCAGCCAGCAGACAAACCCCAGCCCTTAGCTCCTCACAACAAAACAAGCCCCCCCGCATTAATAAATCTGCTTGACTGTCCCAGCTGGAGCAGAGCCGCTCCGTAATGCTGGAGCAATGCCAAAGGAAGCACAAGAGCATCCCCCTCTCCCACAGGCAAAGGGAAGGAAACACAGTTTTAAGAATTTCTCTCTCTTGGGAATATCTAAAGCAAAATATTCCCTGCATGCAAAAATCCTGCTAATCCCAGGCATGATTTATACTGGAAATGTCTAAGGATTAAAGAAAACAAAACCAATGAGCTGCTCTGTGATGCTTTACTATTTCAGTTTGTGGCTTCTGTTGTTAAAATGTGCAGCACCCCTTGATGCAAAGTGTCCTCCGCTTCACAAAGAAGGGAGAAGGGAGAAGACTGGACTGTGTGTCTGCATCACAACAATTACGTGGGAAGCAGCACATTCAAAACTAATAATAGGAAATGTTTTTTCACACTGTAATTAGACCACGAAACCCATAATCACCCTAAGAGTTTAACAAGGTTTGTCAAGGAACGGGTTGCCTTGAAGAGCCTGCACAGCTGATGCATGGGCAGCAGCCAGACAAGTTTGCCTGAAGCCTGTTTTTTACTTTCCCAGAAAGTGCCCCCAACCCTGAGAAAAGTGTAAAACCGACATCCTGCACTTTCTGCAGCGAGGCATCCTGTTCCCAGCAACGGCCAAGCTGCAGCCTCTGACCCACAGGGGACTGTCAGGGCCACACATGGAGCCGACCAAATTTCAGGCAAACAAACTGAAAACTAAACTTGCCCTGTGCACAAGGGGCTGGGCCTGTTACTGCCCACGGACCCCAATCACCAAAAAAGCAGACAGAGCACTGAGGAATGGGGTGACCGGCGCCCGCTGCAGCGGGCACAGAATG
The DNA here is from genome assembly GCF_000687185.1 of Egretta garzetta. Classification (NCBI taxonomy): domain Eukaryota; kingdom Metazoa; phylum Chordata; class Aves; order Pelecaniformes; family Ardeidae; genus Egretta; species Egretta garzetta. The sequence goes on from NW_009258293.1 coordinate 1,079,942, forward strand.
AATGGCTCCCGCAGGGGCTCACACCTTAAACACACAGCCTCCCTGCAACGTAGCAGAAGTCATCCGATGCGAGCACTCCCAGCTCCCAGAAGAGCAGAGGTGGGCAAAGGAGAGGCTGGGAGGCAAGCGGTGAGCTGTAGAGGGAAACGCAAGGGAGAATAGAATTTAGCTTTAGCCTCTGCTTTTCCAAACCAGCAATCTGACTCGACTGTCTGGCTGCTTTTAGTACGCTGAGCTGGAGGCCAGCTCCTGGCGCTTTACTCATCACGCATGGTCAGCTCTCCTAACAAGCAGGCCAGGTACTCCCTCCGCTCCCCAGCTCACCCCCCTCAGGCACACGGACAGGTGGCTTTTCCGGCTAATACTGAAGGCAATTCCACTTCCCTGAGAACATCGTGGATCTGCAAAATCCAAGCTGATCTGTTATTTCCTGTGGTACCACAGCAGCCCCAGGAGCTCAGGAACAGAAGACTGCTAACAACCCACGCAGTGAAAAGAGTTTGCAAAGGTAAGTATTTTTCCATGTGCTGGCCTAGAAATACATGTGAGTAGCTTCTTAAAGAACCTCTCCTTTTATAACAAACTAAAATCCAGGCAGGGCACATATAGGAACATACCCTCCGGAACAGACTTGAATGCTCTCCTGCCAAGAAATGTCTTAAAAAACGCAGCAGCCAATGTGAATTTAGAACCCGGGCATGGGACACATTTTTGCACAGCAGAAGCCGTTGTCTTGGTGTTTCTCCGACCTACCTCAGCCTCTCACAGACCTCAGCCTGGCTGTCAGAGCAGGGCCCAGGCCGCGTCTTGCCATGCTCTTTAGCACAGGGGTAGGTGCCCCCTGAACAGCTCAGCTGGACTCAGCACTGGTGCCGCTCTCCTGCCTTTGACCCACCCAGGCACCTCCACTTCCCGGCAATGCTTTAGCCCCTCTTCATCACACCACCAGTACATTCTTCTGCATCCCAGCAATGCTGCTCTGTCACTATTCCCTGCATGGGGAATGCAGTACTTGTCAGCAGCCTGCATCTGCCACTAGGAGGATAAAAACAGATAAGGGATGTCTGAAAGATGAGTATTCCCGGTGGGGCCTGCTGCCCAACAATAAAACCAGGTGGTTTCCAATTCTGCTACGACAAACGATGAGAAATTTTCTTCCTCTCACTTTCCCCAGGCGACCTGCAGTTTTTCAGCCCACTGACCTTCTCCCCTCTTCTCTCCTCCAGGTCCAGCTCCTGCTCCTGTGGGGCTTCCCCAGCTGCACTCAGCCCTGGAGGGACCATGACAGGACATGCGGAGCGCGCGCAGCATGACTACGGCCGAGTGCTGGTTTTGCTGTCTGTCCCTTTTCTACAAGCTCTCAATCCCCTGTTTGGTTTCTGACCACTTCCCAGCACTGTGTATGCATTTCTGGAAATTTGTATGTGGGCTGCAAAATGTCTTTTCCTCCTTGAAAGAGCTACACAGGAGCCTGCCGCTGCACATGCAGTTAGTGATGTCTCCCCCATGTACAATACTTTGCTTTTGTTGACACCATTTTCTCTGTTGCTTGATTGCTCAGTTACTCACCCTTGAGAGACCCCTCTACACCTTTAGTTTTTACAATCCTGAAAAATTCTGTACCAACACCAAGGTTCCAGCTCGTTATTTGCCTCCTTGTATAGACCCAAAGCCCAGCTTACGTTCCTGCAGGACCAGCAGACAATCCTCCTTCTGAAAGCATATAATCTTCTGCCTTTCAACGGGTTATTGATCCACAAAACAATCTTGCACCACCTTCATATTTCATTTACTCAAGAGAACTACACTAGAAGACTAAGACTGCAGAGGTAAGCATGGGAAACTTCAAAATTATTTCTTTGGGTGCAGGTCAGATGATAAGTGTTTATTCACCCAAGTGTTTACTTACCAGCCCCTGCATGGAAGGAAGTAGTGGTAGTGGGGGTGGAAATCACTGCTTTAACTCATTTTTTCACCAAAAGACCGACACACATGCTTATATACCTAAATATTCAGTTCCGTTTGAAGACAGTAATTTAATTGCCTTACGGCTGTCTCTGCTAAATCGCTGCTACAGCACCCATAAGCATCTAAGTATTTCAGAGCTACTAATGAACTTGTTCTCACAACAGCACAACAGCCTTGCAACTTCAGGGAGCTGTGTCCTACCCACCCCTCACATGTCCAGCAAGTCGGGCTGGTAGAACAGATGTAGGTGGCCTGAGGAAAAGCCCGACCTTTCCAGCCAGCAGCAGATACCTCCTGGCGTGTTCCTGTAGGATCCCCCCTTACTTCATGTGCAGCTCTGAGGTCAGACCCCCCAAAAAAATCCTCAGTTATTGGGCACTTGCAAAAAAGCTGGTTCAAGTGACCTGCCAGCCCTCCTGCCTCCTCTGCTGCACCTCTCGCTATCTTTGCGGGAGCCAGCAGGAGCCTGCAGATCAGCTCTTTTATTCTAAAGCTCCAGTACACTGCCAGAGCAGGTCTGTGTGCCAGAAAGCAGACAGGGTCCAGCGAAG